>NC_142505.1:25995277-26313055 GCF_057876585.1 Rhinolophus sinicus
TCAGCTCTGACGGGGGCTCTGGGAAGAACTGTATAGCAAGTGGCCAAAGAATAGTCATGTGTCATGTGCTTTCCAATGATCTAGGTTTCTCTCTTCAAACAGGTAGGAAGAGATGAACCCAAATAGTTTCTCCAGCCTCCCAAAGATTTATGATCTACCCTGATGTTTTTTTATACCCAGGTAGGAAACCCCGGTCGCAAAATTGAGGAAGGGTCTTGAACTATATGTGTAAGTGTAAATGAAATACAGATCCTAGCAGAAGAGTGAAGGTGGGAATCAAGTTTACGTAGCAATCAAATCAACATATAGTTCTCCTTTGTGCCGAGCATTGTGCTGGATGAAAAAATAAGCTTGTGCTATCTCTTAATCTCTTTGGATATCTTGAACTAGATGAGGATTTATAAATGAAATTATTACAAAGCATGTTCCTGCTAAATTGCATTCTTGTAATTATAAGAATGGAATATTTCTTTGGAAGAAACATAAACAACTCAAGAGTTTACCAACTTATTTTTCTCTCCATGATGTTATGTTAGCCCTTACCTCATTTCTGAGATTTCTGGGATCAATGTGATGAGTACCTTTTATAGATCATGACATGTGACACAGATAAAAATAATTTTAAATTATTTATTAAAGCTCACTATTATCTGTGGACATACTAAGCCACACCACTGATTTCAACCAGTACTTCTTTTTACATCTGAGTTTTCTAAAGGGGCAACATTTTGGTTCTTGAACTTTTCATCAAAACAGAAATGTTTAGCAATACTAAACTCATGACACGTCTTTTACCAAAGTTTTATGGCTATCCTCTCTAACAAAGTTTACACACCCACACTCAACATACTACCAGGTGGACAATAAAAGAAGTTTATGGTGTGTTCTGGTGAATGTAGACTTGTTATATTTTGCTTTTATCTCTGCTTTAATATCTGCCCTCTGTTTCCTGACTTGTACTACTTTTTATTTTAATTGTTTTGCTGATTCAAACTTGCTATTGTTGGCCTTGCTATTGTTGAGAAATATTTGAAGAGGGAAGTAAAATCAGTGGGAAAAATACTGTTTTTGTTAATTTGGCTCCAGCTGATTTTATACCTGCAAGTAGGAGAGCTAATGGTTTTGTGGTATGGTTAATTAAATCCTGTGCTGACGGCTTCTGTTGTAGGTATTAAGTCACCCACCTTGTTAGCAGCTCCTCTGGTCTAATAGGGATGGATTTACCATTGGGGAATCATTTTTAAAATTTTACCTTGTGTGCTGGTAACTTAGGGCACAATGCTGATGGTCTGTGTTCTTTTAGCCAGAGAGATGCTTGTGAGATTTGTAAAGGTAATTCATAAAGGGGGCGGGGAGAGTGGTGGTGGTCCCACATTGCTTTGTTTTTAAAACAAGATGATAGGCAAGTAAGTGACACAGACATGAACCTCTCTTTTCTGTCTCTTAGAATTCTTTTCTGTAAGGGGAAAAAAAACACTGCATTTTATTTTCCTAATGCTTCTTGGATTCTCACCAGCAGGTTTTTACAGTCTGTTGCTTGCCTCTCAGATTAGAAGAATGCTTGCATATTTTAAGAATTTTGTAGGATTCAGACAGCCTTTAATTAACAGAAAATTGATGTTTGGGAATGTTACAAAACGATGGGAGATGGAATGCCGAGGTGGGCTTGCAGCCTTCCAGCCTGTGAGTGCAGTGGTGTTCATTTGTGATGGGGGCAAAAGTATGTGTTCCTTTGTGGTATGCAAAGGGGGTGACCTTGTTGGCATGATATTTGCACTACCTGCTCATAGGTGACCTTCTGAAGTCCACCTACTCATGATGGGAAAGGGGGCAGGTAGACCTTGAATGCTCAGAGCCACAGGGCTGCTGAACAGCTCAGGAATTGCTCTCACTTGGAGCTGGGTGCTCTGGTTTTAATCCTCCATTGGCCGGGGCAGTAAGGTATGACTGCCTGTGTTTGTGGTTAAGTTTCTTTTCTGTGCCAGGTCATGTCATCTTGCTGCCAGAGACTTGGATGTGATGGAAAAGAGCAGGTCTGTAAAATCATCACTCAGACCGGATGCATATTCTGAGCAGAAGTTAGTTTACAAAGAGGAATGGGGGTGCCGTGGAGGGCTTTTCCTTTTGAATGGAGGGATTTTGGTGACAGATTTGTGGTTGACTCAAGCCAGAGCTCTAGGCAGGAAAAGAAGGGTAGATTGGGGAGTATGAATTGTTTGAAATGTTAACTGTTACTTACATAACCAGAGAGTTATAATCCAAGGAGGAAAAAGGAGCAACTCAACCAGCTTCCTCTGCCTAATGGCAAATCTGCTCACTGGCCAGTTCCCAGCTGAGGTCAACATACTCCATGTCTTGTTTTGTTTTTTTCCCAGTGACCCGCAAAGCTGGTCTTTTGGTCTCAAAAGAGACCTTGTTTTTTGTTTGTTTTGTTTTGTTTCTGGTTTTTAGGTTTTTTTTAAATGTGCTAGATGTCCCTGATTACTCCCTTTGCTCTCCTCTCCGCAGGTGGTACATGCCAGAGCCCTGCCCTCCCAGCCCTGGTCCGTCCACCAGCCCCTCCTTTACAACCATCGCTGGATATTAAACCATTTCTTCCTTTTCCTCTTGACACTGCGGCTGCAGTCAACCTGTTCCCCAATTTTAATGCGGTAAGTCCCACTGTCAAATTTGCATATGCCAGAGTTCTAAGGACTGGAAAACCTCATAGGCCAGGGGTGAGTTGGTCTCTACCTCTACTTTGCTAAGTTGTTTATTCCATGATTGTCTGAAAGCTGTGATGAAGTTAGGTGCCTGCCTGGTTATATAAGTCCCCCCCCCCCCCCCCGCACCCACCCAGCCAGGCTCCTTCAAGGAAAATGAAAAGATATTCAATCGATGGGGTTGATCATGAGTTCATGTCTCCCTGATAGTGTCTTTCTGGGTAACACTAAAAATTTTATTATTTTGAGGGAATATATCGAAATTGAAATTTAATGAATTTGTTACAGAGAGCATTCGAATTCAAGTAGATGTCTAAAAACTGAAACGTGTGGTTTTTCTATCTGGGCTCTCTACTTTAATTTTAAAATCTATTACTTCTTTTCTAATTGAATAAAGAGTACCCTGATATTCACAGCAGTGATTCATTCCACGTGTAGAACACTTTTTTTTTTTCCTCCTTAAGTTAAAACAACTCAGGGTTCTAGTAGCAAGAGTTTTCTTTCTTTTCTCCTACTCGCCGCAGTTGCTCAGGTTAAGTCTTTCTTAAATTACCTTGGTTTTGGGGGCTTTGTCAGCAGCTTTCTCAACACAAGTTCAATTACTTACTTGTCTCTATTTTCACTCTTAAGCATGTCTTTATACGTTGGCAGATTCCTCATATTCATCATTGTTTTTGTGCGACTGAGCATATTCTTAGGAAGAAAATAGAAATACGAGTTGAAAAGGTTAGAAACCAGTAAATTACATTTTTTCCCCCCTAATACGGTCTGATTCAGCTTTCAGTAGTTATTATCATGCAGGTCTGAACTTATCAATGACAGGACATGTCAACACAATCAAAGCGAAGAGGACTAAAGTGGGAGGTCACTGAATAGTCAGTGATCTAAATAATACAGATTTGTTGTTGCAACACCTTGCCTCCATGATGGATTTAATAAAAAAAAAAATTCTGCCCCAAATTAGATCATTCTCCTTCAGAAGACAGTACTGGGTCCTCTTTTCTTTAATAAAAGTTTGTCATGGTGACTTGGGACATATACTTATGTGCTAGTCCTTATTAAGGAAAAAGGGAGAATCACAATCATTGCTTTGCTTTTTTTTTTTTGCTTTTTTTGGGGGGTGGGGGGAGGTGAGGGATTTTCCAAAGGAATCTTATTTTGAAAGAAATGGTACATAAATAGAACAGCATGAAGAATGAATGAAGAGATCATATTTCCAAAGTGGAGGTTTCTAATCCTAGGTGCTTCAGTAAAAGTAGAGAACAAATTGCTCAGCATCACATTTCCTGATTCTTAAATGACCTCACTGAAGGTCCCTGGATTCCCTTTCTTTGAGCTCCTTGTCTGCTTTTCTGTTAAGTGGCTTCCTGGCACAGTCTGGCTTCCAAGACCCCCGTGGATGATCCATCAAGGTGCTGGCCTCTGAGACCACTTGGCATCCTGTTCCTCAGATCTCATGTCAGCTTTAGAGCAGTTGAAGTGAAATTTCTGGAAGGCTGTAAAAGGCTGGGTTTAAAATTTTTGATTTGCCCTTTGGGAAACATTAAAAGCAAAATGATTAATTTGATTGAGTGTTGTTTGTCATAAAACAAAGTTGAGTGATATGCTGAGTTATAGACACTGAGCAAATCTCTTTACCCTCTTTGTTACTGTCTCTGCCCTCCTCTTTAAAACAAAGGGAGTGGACCTGATAATTTCTACCTTTGAGAGTTATACCAAAATATTTGAGCTTTCGTGGGCTAAGGCAGCTTTGGGTGGTGGTCAAGCTGGACTCTGTCGCTAGACTGTGTAAATTCAAATCTCAGAGATGCTTCTTACAGTCAATATGACCTGGGGTAAGTCACATAATCCCTGTATATCTCAATATCTTCATCTGTAAAATGGGACTAACAACCTACTTTATCGATGTGTGGTGATGCGAATGTGGGTTAAATCATTTAGAATAGGGCTCAGCATATAACAAGCACCACTTGAGTGACAGGTATTATGTTCAAAAGTAGACTGTAAACCCTGCTTATTTTGAATGTGGCAGTTCACTGACTAACTGATTGCCAAAGTTTGACTTGATTCTTTTTTTTTTCTATGATGGATTTTGTGTTGAATTGGTATTTGTTGCATTTAAACCAAGAGACCCTCTATTGCTACACCTATTATTTCCTTCTAGTCAAGGTATTGTCAGCCATGGATTAAGACACTCCTGGCTTCTGCTGAGGAGAGTGGTTACAAAGTGTATAATTAGGTGGCTTTGGACTCAGAATTAAGGCATAGAGCATCTCTCTAAATAAAAGCCTGAGTTCTTGATGTTATAGCAACTGTGGATCTTAATCCACAAATTCAAGGTGTAGGAAACATATATATATATATATATATATATATATATATATATATATATATATTTTTTTTTTTTTTTTTTTTTTTTTTTTTTAATGCAAGTTGATTTTATTTCTGATTCAAAAGCTCATGCCATCAGACTGGAAGGAAATGCAATTTAATTCTGTCACGGTGTGCTAAGAGTCAGGAATCTAAAGGTTATCCACCTAGCTTTTGGTAGGAGAATTCCTCTGGTCATCAAGTTGTTTCTCCAAAGAGGCGTTCATGTGAGGGTCCACACCTGGTCAGCATGGCCCTTTCGGCCCCAGCTGTCAGATTTGGGCACACAAACTGAGATTGTCTGTGGTCCCTCCTGCCTGGATGTGCCATACTGCTATAACGATTTTGCCAAGAAAATGATGAACCCCTCTGCAACCCAACGACCTTCCCCCACTTGACCTTTTTGAAACAAAGTCCATGATGATCGGAAACTGTCTCCCTCTTCTATTCCTCTTCTGAAGAAATGAGTATGGAATTATCTGTCTGTTTGGGGGAGAGTGAAGCAGAATGGTGAAGGAAATATGAAAGAAATATACACATGTAAAATAAAATGTATAAAAACATAAATGGATATCTGATCATTATCCTTCCACAAGAGCATAATCTACTGGGTTTGAATGTGAGTCAGGAAGACTAATGAAACATCTGTAAAAATAAGTACACTTAGGGGGGGAAGGAAAACAGATGTAGGATCTGAGCTGGGATATGGATGTAAAAGAGGATATTTGATAAAACCATTAGACTCCCTTACTCTACTCAAAGCCAGCTTTTAAGGAATAGCAACAGAAGCTGTTCTCTTGACGTAGGGATATGGTATCACTAAATGTTCCAGGAACTTTCAGACAAGAGATAGCTTTCCTTGAATTCCTCCTATACTCCCATCTTCCTCAGTCTCTTAAGATATTGGAGTTTCAGTGCTTAGGACCATTCTGATCCCCGTGATCCCATTCAGAGTATTTATTTCTTGATAGGAACCGATCCTAGGAGTAAGATGATGTTTAGGGAAGAAATGTTAAGGGATGGTGTCAACTTGGTCCATTCCGTTAATTGCTGTTTATTAAGCATCTACTATGTGGGAGAAATAGTGATAACAAAAATCATGTTACGACTTCTGCCATGAAATTATTCAGTTTATAAAGGAGAAGTTGGACAAATAAAGACATATTTGTAAATATGGGTGCTTTTATGAAGAAAGATGTACATAGGATAAAATGTCAGCTTGGGGACAGTAGTGACACACCGTGTGTGGTTGTCTTAATGAGGGTTTGGTGAGAAAAATAGCAATGATTTTAGGCTTGTAAGTAGAAAAGGGCTTCATATATGGATTTAAGTGCTTACAATACCTTTGGAGGTGCTGGATGAACAAAGGTCAGAGAAAGTTGTTGCTGGCTCTTGGTTTTCTCTGCTTCCTTTCATGGAATCAGAAAGTTGCAGCACTACAGGACATCCAGTAACACCCAGTTGCTTTCATCCATATCCCAGTAAATGTAATCCTTAGTGGAATCGAAGCCTGAGCACTGCTGGCAGAGATATGTGGTCGTGTAAACCTCGGGCTTCCAGTCTTTGTGGTGGGAGGGGGAACACAGAAGAAGGGAGGCGGTGCTGAGTTGCCAACAGCAGACATGTCATGATGGCAGAATGGAAAGGGCTAAGTGGACTCAGAAAAACCTGAACATGTCTGCAATCCTGGGCATGAGGCTAAATCCACTGGCACTCCAGTGTCCTGTCCTGTAAAATGAGAATCACTAAATATCTCTTAGGTTTGTTATCACGGGGTAGATGAGGTTTAAAAGGCTGGAGACTGACATCAAGGATGGGCTTGAGTAAGGCCTTGGGCTGTTGTTTAGAATGGGAGCTAATCATTAAAACATGGCTGTCCTCCTTGATCATTTCCCCCCGGGATCTCACGGTTGCCCTTTTGTTTTTCTTTTTTCTAACATATTTTCTTCTTATTCTGATCAGTAGTTATGAGATGAATGGACCTTCAAAATGTTGTTGGAAAGATACAACTTTTGGGGAATGTGTTCATGGGCACTGACTGTGAGCCTGACTCCCTGCTCTCCTTCCATAGCTGTGTTTCCTGTTGGCACAAAGATTAAATGAATAAACTGACCTAGTGCACCTGCCTATACCTGGTACTCAGTAAATATTGAGCCCTCCCTTCAAGGAGATGCACAAGGAAAAGTAAGGAGGTTGGTTGCACAGAGGGCGAAGAGGCAGAAATGTGGGCAAATAGAGGAGCGTGTCTATTTCGCATTCCGTTAGTTTTGGCTAATATTCTTCAACATTAAAAAAAGTAAATGAGTGCAGAATTTTGACTCTGTGCTGCTCCTCTGTATAATAAGATTTCATTATAGGAGAGGGTGCAAAGGGCAGCAGGAGGGAGAAGGGAAGGGAAAGAGAAAAACTGAGGGAGGAAAAGAGATCAAATCCTACCATGTGACTCTATTCTAGTTCTTACTATTCATGTTTCTGAAAAACACCAATTTCCCTAGAAACTTGAGTATAGTGTTAGTTTGGGTTCAAGAGTTTTATCAGTGTGGGGACAGGAAGGTGAAGTTTATGTGAGTTGTAGCAATGCTTCTCACCCTCTGGGGGTGCATATGAATCACAGAGGGAAGTGGGTTAAAAGGCAGATTCTGATCCCGTACGTCAGGGGTGGGGACTGAGATTTTCAACGTTTGTGGGTAGAGGGAAGGAAAACAAAAAGAATGATGACATACATTGGACTTAATCAAAAGCATCTGTTATAAGGATAGTGCTAATAAACAGAATGGAGAATATGAGGAGGAAGAGGTTATTCGTCTCTCACTCTATGATTCACTCATTGGGTATTTATTGAGCACTGACTATATGCCTGGCACTACAGTAGACCCTAGAAATACAAAAACAAGAAGGGGAAGGAGAAGGAGGAGAAAGAGGAGGAGAAGGGTCAAAAGGAGGAGGGGGAGGAGGAAGAGGAGGAGAAAAAGGGGGTGGAGGAGGAGGAATGATTCTTGTATCCATGGCGTTGACATAATTGATAATTCACTCTTTGAAACACTTCTATCTTTCACTGGTGAAACATCTAGATGTTTTACCAATCAGCCCTATGCAAGCAGGAACCCTATCTATCTATATAGGTTGCCTCATTTATGGGGTGGAGGAGATAATTATTCCATAAAGCACTCTGTAATTAAGTGCTTAAGTAAATTCCTTTGAAAGTAAATACTCCCTGACTTCAAGGGATGGGGAGGTCACTTGGAGGTGGCCAAAGGGAAGCTATAGGGTAAAGGTTAAGGTTTAATTTGGGAGCTGATATGAGAATATATCGTATTTATCTTGTTTGGTAAGGTAGCCATTATACAGAGCCTGAAACATCTCAAAGACTCAACCCACATTTGTTTAATGAATGAGTGGAGAATAGATAGATACCTGGATGGATGGATAGATAAATAGGTAAGAAAAATGCACGACAGATAATTAATATAAAGAAATAGCTATTACAGTTGTACCATGAGAAATACAATTGATGGAAAGGTCTCAAAAACAAATCTAAAGTACTCACTGGTTTTATACAGTAGATTATTTACATCTAATCAAAATTATTAATTTAAGCAATTATTAGGAAATATAAGCAATCATAGATAGCATCAAGCCATCCCTTTAATTTTCATCCATAGTGTTTTGTTGACTCATGTATGTATTTATTCTGGCTATGTAAAAGAGCAGCGATATGAAACCCCTAGTGATTGTCTAAAGAATGTACTCTAAAATCCATCCTTTATAATATCCATCAATTATTTCATGTGAATCCAGAATGGCTGTCACTATAAAATATTGGGGAGGCACTTCAGGTCTCTAAAAGCATAGCATTAAATGTGCTTAATATATAGAGATTATACTACAACTATAGCTTAAATATGCATTTATAATTTTATAGGTGAATGACAAAAATATGGAACCCCAAATAGGAAATTTCAAATTCAAGAGCTTGTTATTCTTGGATCTATATATCCTTCAGGATTTTCTACGACTCTAAAAGAGTAGCATTAAATGTGCTTAATATGTAGAGATTATTCTACAACTATAGCTTGAATATGCACTTATAATATTATAGGTATATGAAAAAAATACAGAACCCAAAATAGGAAATTTCAAATTCAAGTTTTTGTTATTCTTGGATATATATCCTTCAGGATTTTCATTTTCTCCATCTTTAAAATGGAAATGCCATCATATTTATTGTTACACTTTGTTTCCTTCCCTTTCAAAAAATTTTCATAACTATTGCTCTGTTCAGTATCCCTGTACTTTGTTACCTGCTCCAGATATGGAGATGTCTCCCATCATCTGCCAGTGGTGGAGTTATAGAAACAGTGGTTAAGCACACTTGCATTTGTTTGGTTCAAAGAGATATTAATTAAATTCAGTTTACACATCAATAACTGCTCTTACTAAGTTTCCAACTGCTGCTGTCACTAAAATAGGTAGGCAGCCAAGTTGAAATTATGGGTAGAAAAATAAGCCTGTCTTTCTTAGCCACAACTGGTAGAGGGTGTGGACATTTATCAGGTGAAAATGCCATAGTACATATGGTATTGATTGCTAGGTTCTTTGTCCTTTGAAGACAGATGTAGCAGATTGCTAGCTAGTTCTGTGCATTGAGTGTGACATATTTGTAGAGCAAAAGCCTCTTCAGAAACATCTGCTTATGAAGTCTCCTTTCATCATATGTTTTTACACTGAAACGTGTTTGCTGAGCTCTGCAGCTTTCTGTGAAACCAAAAATTTATAAAAATCATACCTACTTATTATGACCCCCAAAACACAAAGTGACTTAATAAAAGGCTAAACAAATACAAAATACACGAATATTTTTCTGTTTAAACACTTGCTTCCTCTTTGAGCAGGTAACACATTTTCCTATGGTTCAAACATAAAAAGAAAAATGTTTCCCTTACTGCTCTTCCGTGCTACTCGGTTCTCTCATAAGTGACAATCTGTGTGGTGAATTGCTTTTGTATCTATCCTTCCAGAGATACTGTGATGTATGAATATCTTCCTCTCACTAAAGATTGTGGTATAATCAACATTATACATTTATTTTCCTCTATCAGTCAATCTAAGCATAATGAGCTGACGCTTTGCTCTTGCAAAAATTTGACCTATTCTTACTAACTGTGATTCTGGGTAAGTAAGGGGACTTGAATAAGAGAATATCTAAGCTCATAGCTTATCCTGTGAACCAAGAGCTCTTTTGGAGATCCCTGCTCACACTCAGATATAAACATTTTTTAAATGAAAGAAACTTTTTAGGCTTAGTTTGTGCCTACTCCAACTCACTTATTAGGTTGGTGCAAAAATAATTGCAGTTTTTGCAATTATTTTTAACCTTTTAGACTGCAATTACTTTTGCACCAACCTAATGGTTTACAGCTAAGCCTAGGATGATTGAGAGGTTTCCAGTTTTGTGGCTAGTAAGTGTAGAACTAAGAGAAAACTGAGATTTATGACTTATCTTTCTCATAAGGATGCTCATCATCGATCCATAGCGTTATGAGTTGAATTGTGTCCCCCCAAAATTCATAACCACAGTGCCTTAGATTATAACCTTATTTAGAAATAGGGTTGGTGAAGATGTAATTAAGATGAGATCATTAGTGAGTCCTGTGACTGGTATACTTATAAAAATGGGAAATTGACACAGAGGCACGCATAGAGGGGAGATGATGTGAAGACACAGGGAGAACATCATCTATTAGGTTGGAGCAAAAGTAACTGAGGTTTAAAGGTTAAAAATCATTGTTAAAACCGCAACTACTTCTGCACCAACCTAATAGACGCCAAGAGAGAGTCCGGGAACTTCCAAATCCTTTCCTCACAGCCCTCAGAAGGAACCAGCCCTGCTGACCCTTTGATTTTGGACTTCTAGCCTCCAGAACTCTGAGCAAATAAGTATCTGTTGTTTAAGCCACCCAGTTTGTAGTACTATGGTATACAGCCCTGACAATACAGGATTCTTAGAACCATCTCATCTACCTACCTGTACTTGCCAAGCTCTACAATATTTGTGACAACTTGCAGTCCAGCTTTTTACTTATCTCCAGTGATAATAAATAAGCCAAGCCCTGGGGGAGACAGACTCTACACTCTAGATCACCTACACTGTAAAGAAGTTCTCCATTGGGAGCCACTGCAAGTTCCCTGTAACTGCTATAAATCAAGGAAGATGATAATACACAATGTGTACCTTTTTATTAAAAAAAAATCCGTGTGTGTGTGTGTGTATCACAAACTAATTGACAGGGGCTAATAAGGAAGGCAATTTTACACTCACTGTTTTTAAATCTAATTTCATAAGAGCCTTGCATGTTGTAGGTGTTATCTGAATGACATCAGTAAAGAAACCAGTAGGTGACAGATAAAGTAATTTGTCCCAAATCATACAAATAGTGAATCACTGAATTATGGCTAGATTTAGGTTCAGTGATCGAAGTCCAGTGCAATTTCATCAAGACATACGGTGCTGATCTCCTGCCTGCAAAGAGTAGTACTTTCTTTAATCAGCTGTCAGAGCCTTGGTACACTGTAATAGCTAATTAATTAAATAATCTCTAATTCCTTAGAAGACATAACTCCAAGAAAGTAAGCTATTTCTTGAATAATATTCTGACTGTGACTGAATTGTTATGAAAAAGAACATTTACAGCATCAAAGGACTGTACATTTTGTCACCTTCAGAAACATTTATATTGTATATGGGCAATCATTGCTAGGGGAATAAATAACTTTAAGTGGCGGTAAGTTAAAAAAATCTATTCCTATCCCAGTAACAGTTTAGACTTTTTAAGACTCAAGACCCATTTGCACACGTAGAATAAATAATACTAATCTTAGAATCTAAAAGGTTTGAATTCTATGTTTAATACTTTATCTGTGGCAAAACCCTGAGTCCACATTTCCTCATCTGTGAAATTAGGAGTAATTATATTGACCTTGTATGAGTGTCTAAAGGTGTTAAAGATTGAAACTGCTACAGAAATAGTAGGCATGAAGGAAATCTATTAAATCAGAGTCTCTGGTGTTGGGACCCTAATGAGCATGTTTTTACAACCTCCCCAAGATGATTTTTTTGCCCCTTAAGTGTTGAGAATCACTGCATTCCACCCTGTGGCCAAAATTGGCGGGAAAATCCATTTTCACAGCTAAGTACAGATGAATGAACAACCTTCTCAGACTATCTTTTGAGGAAAGTTGTCTTTTCCATCCTTCCGCCTCAATACAAATGTAAAGAACGATGCTAACACTATTTGTTATTCCTCTTAGTCAAAGAAATGAGAACTTTTGGCCAGCAAGACGATTTTGTTTCATGACTCAGTGCTTCTCAAAGTGTGGTTCTGTACATCTGTACTTGTCCAACGACTGTTTACAGGTCTGTAGTGAGATAAGTACAGAAATTGAGAGTGAGCAGCGTTTAGAAATTTTCATGGCAACTTAAGAGAGCAATTTTACATCTGGTGAAGGTAATAAAGAATTGTGGCTTATATTGTGCATGTCTTTTTCATTCTATTTCTCCTGCTAATTCACTTTTATGATATTTTATAAAAGTAGCAGCCTGTGACTGATGGGGCCAGTTCTGGTCCTTCAGCAAAGAGAAGGGAGAAGCACTACTCCGTGAAGGATGTCAGAATTCTGTGTCTAGTTAGAAAGTGAAGGAGACTTGGAAGCAGTTATTTAGGGAATTCGCACAATGTATGGTTGAGAAAGCCATAAATGCAATTTGCTTTAAATTCCTTTCGCTCTGTCCAGTTTCCCTGATCCTGGTAAGGTGTGGCTGTGGCAGCGGCTCTCTCAGAAACTCATAAATCAAGACAGTAGTAGAATCAAAGGGAAGATGAATTGCGTCATGTCTCTCTTTGAAGCATAACCCCTTATGCCACATTTTATCTTCAGTTTAGGCAAATAATGAAGCGGTAAAATTAGTAATTATTTCTTGAGCTTCCTTTCTTGAATACTTTCAAATGGATTTACTTCAAGGAACTTGCTGAGGGATTTTAAGAAACTAAAAAGGAAAAAAAAATGCAAAATTTAAGTGAGTGTATGTGGGGATAAGAAATGCTATTGTTTGATTTCTAATCCAAATTATTTTTAATAGAAACTAGAATAAACAATAATCTAGTATTACAATAGGTCAGGGACACTTTTAAAGGTGTTTTTTCAAGTAACTCACATAGAAAGATAATAAGTTTCACCAAAACATTCTCCTGTTCTTTAGAGCATCTGTGCATATCTACTGTTTCAGTGTTTCTGTGACTTTTGTCAACTACTACATTGAAAAGGAACTGTCTTTGCTTTCCTAAGAACTTGTAATAGAAAAGACAAACAAGAGAGGTAACCAGCAGTTTCTAGCACTTTCTATATATGTAGAATTTATATAGTTGGATAAATGGTGTTTGGGTATAATAGTCTATATGGGAAGGTTGCTGCCACTTTCTCCAGATAATCCTGCTTGCCTTTTTTAAGTAAAGGAAAAAGTTCAGAAAATACTAATTTGATTTTCAGAATAAACTTAATTATCTCTTAGATGATCTATAAGGTCTTAGAAAGACATTCTGTTTGGAAATCCTGGTTTGGATTGAGGCAGAGATATAAAATAGAATGATTTTGAGCTTAGAGTTTGTTTTTAATTCTACTTATCTAAAATCATAGAAAACCTTTAGAATTTTGAAAAACAAAACATATACACAGGTATGTACATGTCTGTATATGTTTATGCATATGTGGATGCTTTCTACTGTGGATCATGGTTTAAAGTACTGAACCCAAGTATGTAAACAAACTCTTGCATATATGTGTTAAAAGGCTCAATCCAAAGATGATTATTGCAGCAATGTTTTTATTAACAAAACACAATATGAAAACAAAAACAATGCATAACAATCAATATGATTTCAATGGGGAAATGGATATGTAAATTGAGATCTATTTATAAAATGTACCTAAAAAGATATTTGAAATGAAAGAATTTTTATTTTAATGTGCAAATATCATAAAAGCGTAATATCGGCTAGGGAGGAAATAGTTGCAGACTGCATGCAGAGTTTTAGAATATATGTGTGCAAGTGTGTATTTTAAAATCACATGGCAATGACGGAAAGAAAGAGAGAGAAAGAGAGAGAGAGAGAGAGAGAGAGAGAGAGAGATTGATTTACAGTATATAACAACATGGACTGGAAAAACACACATCAAATCCTTATTTGCAGTGTTTCTAAAGAGTGAATGAGAGACTAGGTGTTGAGATGGGAACAAAGGAGATTTCAGCATATCTGTAATGCTCAAGTTTTATAATTTAAAAAAGAAATATCTATAACAAAAGTAAAGAGTTGTTAATTATATTTTAATCTAGGTATCAGTACATGGTTATTTATAATAGTCTACATAATTTATGTATAAAAAACTTAGTTTTATATTGCATGTGTCTTCAGTAAACTGCTTAATAGCAACATGTACTACCTATAACATGTTATTAGTTCAGGGCCCCACTATAAATAATTTAAATGTGCCAATGTCAGATACTAGTTTATATTTTCTGGTCAACATGCCCTCAACTCTGAGATTTCTATGATACACTTATGATTTGGCTTTCTCAAAGGTCTTCTAGTAGAACTATCTAGATTAATATCCAGGTAGAAAGGATAGTGATTCTTGTAACCTTCTACTATTTAGATGACATTGTAAATGTAATCCGAAAATGTGTTGACCAAGCTTGGCAACTTACTCCTAAAATCTAATTCAAATTTACTGATTAAAAAAATATCATTTAAATACTTGTACATTCACTGAAAGTCAAAGAGGTTAGTAACATTTCTGGGTTTTATCATTAATATTAATTGTAATGGAATTTGATCGCAATGGTACTCTAGCTTACATCATTTCATAGTATAGTAGGGATGGTATTTTAAAGTCTTGGGGAAACCAATATCACCGTTCAAACAATGCCTTTGAATCATTTCTCAGAAGTGGTCAACTTTATTCACACTTCCTTAAAACAAATCGGTCCAACAAGCAAAACTGTCATGTTGAGACTAAAGTTTTTGTTGAACACTCTATAATTTTTAAGGAATTGTTGTAGGTTTCAGATAACCACTGGGTTTTGAATGTTCGGAAATGTTTTATTTTGAAAGCAAGGGTCACTGAGCTCACTATAACATATCTGTTATAGAATTCCTGAATGAAGTTAAACAACCCAATTTAAATTTAAAGTTGGTTGACCAGACTTGTTTATACATTCAACTTACTATATAAATACCATTATTCTAAATAGTTATACAAATAACTTGTGGGGTCCTCTCTCCACCACCAAAAGAAGAAATAAATATAAAATATCAGACTGCTGTACATACCAACCCAAACAGAACCATAAAACCATTTCTTCCACACAACAGAATTTAGTGGTCATAAATACAGCGTGTGGTACATCTGATGAAAATATTCAATTTTAGCTGAATGAAAATAACATAAGCTAGAACATAAACAAGATCATATTTTATAGGTGTTAGCTCCAGAATTTCTCTTCATTTCTTTCTTAAAAAAAAAAAAAAATTGAAGATAATTTTAAGAGCCTAACAAGCATGTTTCTGGCAAAAATAAAAATGTTAAAGCTAACGAACTCCCTAAGAAGAAAACAACCCACATCAACAAACTTCCAATCCACTGACAAATTCTTTAAGTGTTGCGTTACGTGATGACCTTCACTCAAATTCACTCTTCTCAGCAAACATTAGCAAGTTCAAAATGAGGAGGAAAACTGATTGCTTTGTGTTATACTAGCTGATTGCCAACTTCATTAAAAAGTTTTGGGGATCTGTGACAGAACACGCAGAATTGGAGAGCCCATGTTGCTCTCCGAATTCTTTTGAAAGTGTGTGATGCATTGTATATGCCATCCTAAATAGTATGTCCTTTGCAGAGGCCTATGAGCTGTTTGGAGGAAATTTTAAAAATCATGTTTTAAAAACTTCCATGCCTAATAAAGAACAGAAATGAATGTAGCTGTCTCTTTCTCATCTGCATATAGGGCTGCCTGTTTTTAACTGGTGAAGAAGGCCCCTCACAGTAGTGGCCAGGAGAAGGCATTAGCTTTACCCTTAATAGAGTCAGGTTAACCTTTCAGAACATCCTGAAGAAAAAGACCGCGGGAGCAAACAAAAATGTTCCAAGTTGAGTTTTGGCTCCTGAAATCATTCCAGAGATTTAACATTGACAAACTTAAAATTTGTTTATATTTAATATACAATTCTATAGGTTTTGGGGAATGTTGATTATATATGTAATTCCTCCTCCGCATGCTGCTTTTATTTTGGTCATCTTCCCCACACTTTCAGATTTTGAAATAACTAGCAGTCCAGGATGCTTCCCTTCTCATCACATCTTTGGATCTTCTTGCCAAAGTCAATGTTTTACTGTAAATATGGTATTTAACTCGGTAATCACTATCTAATTCCATCTTTCATACACTGGCCTGCTTTGAAAGATCTGTTTTCTTTCTTTATACGGATATATTGGCTGATTGGTAGCCATTATTTTTAACTGACATTGGCAACTTGTGTTTTTGAGTAGGTGACGTGGAAGAACAAATGGCTCTAAATTTCTCTCATGTCCTGAGCATATTGCATTATTTTCTTCTTTTTCTGATTCTTAAAAGAATGGCATAAACAAAAATCTATAGATGTGAAATGCTCTGAAAAACACCTTTTATGACAAAAACCTGTGTTTTACTTATGCCATTTTTTACAAAACATCTTTATATGGAATACTGATGTTTAAAAAGGACCTGACCTAAGGAATTATGCTATTGAAATTATTAATGTATGTTTTATAATTGTGAGCTTTCCTCTCATAAATTTTGGCTCTTGAGAATGTATTAAGTAGAAGTTAACTTTGGGAAATAAAAGAAACATTTATAAATACATAAATGTGTTTATCGATTTGATTGCTAGAAGATAATATTGAACCACAAATTATTTGAACTTGTAGAACATCAATATAAACTGAAAACATTGACAATAGCTAGCCTATCTAATTGAACTGACAGGTATTTAAGACATAAGGGTTCCACTGTTAATTTATATTTTAAAATGGAAAATATTTACATTTTTGCCATCAAAATGGGCATTATTTATTGGAATTAACATATTTCATGGTACCTTTCAAGAGCATGGTAACTTCCTATTTCTCTCCAACCTTTTACTCTTCGATTAATTCAGTAAATATTCTGTTACTGTCACAGTTCTAATCATGGGAGATACAATGACTAAGACCCAGCCCTTTCCTTCAAGGAACTTAAGAGTCTTGATCTAGGAAATTTGAATACAATTGTATTTTAATTCATGAGTCAATAAGCGTTTATTTACTACATGACTAATATAGCCAAGCACTCTTAGAGTTGCAGATATCAGACAATTCATAAATGTTCATGGAATGTTGTAGAATAAATGAAGAATAAAGTTCGTAACTTATTTGTCCAGGCAAGCACAAGAAACTGACACATTTTAAATAATTTAAGTAGTAAATTTGGTACTACTAATGTGACAGATTGCTTCCCTTTAATGAATTGGCTCTTATTTGGACAAAGTCAAAGAATTGTAAAAAATAAATCTATCCTGTCCCATCATTTTCACCTAACTTGTATTTATGATAAAAGAATGATATCCAGTTTTGCATTCAATATAGATTAATTAATTGTCGTTTTTGAGCCATTTAAAATATTCAATATGAGATTGGAGCTTTAAATATTTTCTTGTTTTGAAGAGTTGCTTTGCCAAGATTTCTCCTTGTATAAATGGAAACTGTCATGAAATGGGTTTCTTTCCTTATATCCTCAGAAAGGACATATTGTGTCACTTTTGGTAAAATAGCTTTTTGATGTGGTTGGACAACCTTTTCTCGGCAAGTTCTGCAAGTTCCCATGATGTCATCCTACTGAATAGTTTCTGGGGACATGCATCCATGGCCCCTCCCTTCATAATCCCGCAAGAATACAGCAGCACCTCTATGTAGTCTTATAAACTTCAAGACAAAACACCCTCTGGTGACATTACTTTTTCTTCCAGAACACTCTGCTTACTTGTCTTTTAACCTTGACTTTTCCACAGTTAAGTATTAGGTTGGTGAAAAAGTAGTTGCGGTTTTTGCAATTGTTTTTAACCTTTTAAACTGCAATTATTTTTGCACCAACCTAGTAGTATATGTGCACATACTTTTAAGCTATAAAGAAAAATTTAATGTAACATATGCAATTATGATTCATATGATTGTTGTAGGATAGAGAGCAGTGCTCTTGAACTTCAGTATGCAATTAAGACAGAGCATGCACTTCTAACAGAGTCACAGGTGAAGCTGGTGGTGCTTGTGCATGGACCACACATTGACGAGCAAGGCTGTAGAGCTTAAGATGGTGGATTTTGGAATCAGAGTCTAAGGTTTATGTTCTAGATTCACTTCTTACTAACTATGTAATGGTGGGGAAGTTACTTGGTCTCCCTATGTGTCAGTTTCTGCATTTGTGAAATGGAAGTAATACTGCAAACTGCCTCATGGGTTATTTGTGGATTAAATGTGGTTATCTTATCTCCTGGAATACACCTAACCTCAAGACTGTTGCACAGGCTTTGAGTATTTGTGAGAATGGCACTGATGATTGCATCTTTGTTATTTCTTGATGGATTTTTTTCCAGTTCTTTTGTCACATTCTAACATCCTTTGAGTATGTTGAATTCCTGTTATGGGCTATTTTATTCATGCAATCATAAGAGATGTGTAAGAATCACGCAGATTTTAATTGGCAGTTCTCTTCTTCATTTGTTATCAATGTTTATAGAAACCTAAACCTACAAACAAGATTATGATTCCCTGATCTTTCTCTCCACTTTGATTTGTGTAAGAAGCAATTTGCACAGATCTGCAAGAAATAACTGTCTACAGATTCCAGTAACTCTAGACCGCCCAAGTCTCTGGAATCTTATAGTCCTTCAGTGTGCAAAACACTCTCATAAAGGAGATTAAATGAAGTGCTCTCCAGATTTGTCAAGTCTTAATGAGAAAAATCGCTTTAAAATAAATTTTAATAAAGCATCTTAAGTAACATTTGAATCAGTTGAAGTTTACACCATGTTTTTTAAATAGCATTCATACGAAAAAAGATCAATGATTATTTTTTTCTGCTAAGCCTATAAAATTGGCAATGGATGCCATATAATATTATAGCACATAAAATCTACAGTTAAATGTAGACAGTTGTTAACTTGTTTTTTTAAAGCTACATTTAAAATGTAAAGTGATGTACTTTAAGAAATAATTTGATTAAACTAGTCAAGAATATAAAGGGAGAGCAAATTTTACCACCACAATTAATTCTGTGGGTAAAAGAAACAGACTTACAGATAATGAAAATGGAAGAAAATCATTACTTTAAGAATTGAGCGGTGTTAATGGGTATTATTTAATTAGCCGTATTACCTAATATTCTTTAGAACTTAAAGTACTCTTGAAAAATAAGCATGGGTTTGTTGTATTTGTGGTGGTAAATAGATGGAAGGATGAAGAGAAAGAGGGAAGGAAGAAAAGAAGGGCAAAGGAGGAAAGGAGGGAAATAAGAAAGGAAGGATTGATTCATCACTGCCATTTTAGAACATTCTGTCAAAGAAATGTAGGTCTGGAATGATTTACAGCAAGATAATAAGGAAACTCTCATATTGAGGTTTTCTGTTGTTTTTATTGCATGTTATTTAAGCAATCCCTTTAAGAGATTAGTACTTAGAAAATGACTATAATTTACTAAACAGCCATATCAGAATTTAGATAACAAGAATTATTCTGGACATTTGTATTATCTGTACATATAGCATTGAAAATCTTAGATCTGTCTATACCTGGTTTTCCTTGAGTGTTCTGTTTTGCTTAGAATTGAGAAACTATATATGTCACTAAGAAATTGATTAGCAATAAAAAGATCACTGGTAGCCTAGCATAAATGACAGATTACAGAATCACATTGGACTAGCTTTCAATTCTGTCTAGCCTTGATTTCAGCAAGCCATAGAGCCAGACAGAGTGGGGCTGGGCAGTGCTGCCATTACAGGCAACAACCAGTACTTTCTAGAATTTTCTATTTGTGACCCAACATGCTGAAGCTATTGGCTCTGAATACTGGTTGGAAACATTCTCAGATGATATATGTGAGGAAAATAAATGGAATGGCCTATACAGGTCTCTGATGGTAGAAGAGGGAAGAAAGATTAGTTTCTTTCTTTCTAACTGCCTCTGAAGTAGGTGGAGATTGTAGAGTTGTCAAAACTTAGATTTTCTCTAGGTTTGACACGCTTCCAAAATCCACTATTTGCCATTGTCCCATAGCAGTGTTTAACACACAATAGACGTTCCCTTAGTTCGGGGTGAATGAATTAGTCTCAGTTACTGCTAAAACTAGTCTGTGTTGAGAAGTCCTCTTTGAAATGTGTAGCTTACCTTTGAAGATAAACAGCTGGGTTCAAATCCAAGCATTGCCACTTAGCAGATGTGGCTCCTGGTCTGTGTACTTTACAGCTTCCTGAGTGACTAATTCCTCCCCTATAAAATAAGGATAATACTGTGGGACACCGTAGGACACAGAACCTCCCATCTAAAAACTTTATATAGTACTAAGTAAGTGCCAGATGAACAGGTGCTCAGGAAATGACATTTTCTTCCCTTCTTCATGTTCTTAAACATAACCAAATCCATGATCACCGAATCCCTGATTGCGTTTACCTCCACAGCTTATGTCCACACCCCAAAATTATATAACAGTCTTCCTCAATTTTTGAACGGAAAAACAGTGTTTTAAAATTTCCCTAAACTTTCCCTTCTTAAGAAAAGCAATTTGGCCCTGTGGCCACTGGCAGTCACTGCCCTTTCAGGTCTTTTCTCAGTCCCTGTAAACTAGTACCACACTTCTTGCAGCTTTGCAAGATGCTCATTTAAACTCACTTCTTGGTGATGCCTGCCCTTTGAGGAAGAAGACAAGTTTGAGATTCATCTACATTGAATTATATACTAATGCAAAAACCAAAATTTTGCTGGTGGGACATTTGCTAAGTTTTGTTAATGTACGGTTTTTCTCTGTACTGAATGCTGAACGTGGATGTAGAAAACATACATTTAAAACAAGACTCAACAGCTGCAACTTGGTAATGAGAGAGAAAAAACAAAACAAAACTGAAAACAGTTAGTTCAAGTGAAGTCACTTTATCTTGGTTCAGTTGCCCTTCTTCCTATCTTGTCTCCCCCCTCACAGGGACTGTTGGCATTAAACTTGGCTAAGAGTAGTGAGGGTTAGTGGCTGCCTTGGGACTAGGTGGGGACTACAAGGGACTTCAGCTTTTCCAAAAAACTCTTAGGTCACACACTTCTGCTGTAGTTGTACCAACTGGCTGATTCAATAGCTGTATTTTTCTCAAATTCCCAACCTAGCTTTGAATTCCCAATTTGGCCTGTCACTGAATTCTGAGGTTTATTATTCATGTCTAATTCCCACTCTCACCCTCAAAAATGGAGGCTGTGTGTCAGGAATAATATCCTTAAGGTTCATTTGTCCATTTGTCCTTTCTTTCTCTGTCAATTCCAACTATAGTTAAGATCTCCCACAATGAGTAGGATTGGAGATAGAAGAGTTAGTAGGTTAGTTATACTAGAGTCTACAAATGTGTGGGTCTCAGGGTCTCAGCTGACCTCTTACCTCCTGTGCTTCTTCATTCACACCCCAGATCCCAGCCACTAGTGTGACCTCACCACTTGCACCATCTCCTTCTCAACAACTGTTTATCAGCCACTCTAACAACCTTGGCGGCAATTTGATTTGGACAACTCTTAAGTGATTAGTGTGAATTTGACAGCACAGCTGTTGCCAATTCCGGTACTACCACTGGGTGCAAGAACCTGGTATATTCGACAATTTGGAATTCACGAAACTTCCTCAGGGACCATTGCATCAAAGACACGCAGCGTATTCTGACTTCAAGGTCTCTTGGCTCTAATTGGTTTATTCTCAAAGGTGGTTTTGTTGTTTTTAGATACTGAGGTTTTGCTTCATCTCAGATACAGACTTCTGTGTGTTGATAACAAAGATGTGTTTAGGGAGTAATAATCAGAAAAGCTACCGTTTTTGAGAGCCATCCATAAACTATGCCTATAAGCTGAGCACTAAAAGGTGCTGCAGTCACTTTGACACAATAATGTGGTCTGTTTTATTTCAGGGACGTGTGATTTACATGTGATGGGATATAAATTTTAATCCGTAAGGCTATGTGTGCAGGGAACTTTACTTTTTTTTCCCTAAAAGAACTTGGTATCTGTTTTGAACTTCCATTCTATGTGCAATAAAAATACTATTTTAGGTAATTCAGAGCCTTTCTCTTTACTTTTCTGGATTATATTTATATTTTGGATGCTTAAAAAAATGTCAGGGTCCGGAGACTTCTGATCCTTTGTCCTTTTCTGTCCATGTTGGCGGGATTCTTGGTTGTCCCGCCACATACATTGGTATCGTAGCTCTTTCTTCTAAACCAACATTATCCGATGAAACTTTCTGTACTGTTCAAAACGTTCTTGATCTGCTCTGATTGGGTAGCCACCAGCCCCATGTAGCTATTGAGCACTTGAAATGCGGCTAAAGCAACTGAGTACCTGAACATTTAATTGTATTGTATTTAAATGTACTTACATTTAAAGGGCTGCACATGGCTAGTGGCCCCTGTATTGGACAGCAGAGTTCTAAGCCATGGGGTCTCTGCATGTCACTTCACCCCCAGCTATTTCCACACACTGGGAAGGATCTTCAAATAAATTCAGTCATTTCTCCATGACAGTCTAGATCCTTGGATTATTTAGGGGGCTGTCTAAGGCCATACTAGGTTCAGTGCTACTCTGGTATGCATGAAAAGTCATTCTACTGAACTTCACATCGCTGGAACATTCTGGAATTCTGTGAGCTTGATTCACTCATTTGTTTAGCTCCCTCTACACCCCATGCAGACATATATTTTGCTTCTGAATTATGGTGGGCACAAGGAATCTCTGGGCTCTTGCTGTGTTACTGTCCCTTCTGGGTGTCAGAGGGTTCAGGTGGGAGATGAAGCTGAAATAGGTCTCTTTTTCTCTATTTCCCCCCACCCCAAATCTGATGGTCCTGTTGTCTTGCTACTCAGCTTCATTCTTATTATTAACCAACCATCTCTAATAAGTTTTTGTCTTCTCTGACTCTGCTGCCTTCTCTAGGCCAGAGAATGGTGTTATGTTTTGAAGTGAGAAAAATGGCTTTTACACTAGCATGAATTTTTCTCAGTCTTTCTTTTTATGGTGGAAACTTTATACACTGTGGCCTTTAGAGCTTATGCCTTTAAACTCAAAAGCCCAGCTCTTAGAATTCAAACACATTGGGTATTGAAAATCAAGTGCATTTTCTCTGCTTTGTCTTTTTTTATTGTGTTAAATATATTATATAGTTAATATATAATTAATATATTTAACACAATAAAAATAGGTATTAACACAATAAAAATATATATTAACATATAATATATAAATACATATTAACACTATACATATATTATAAAATTTACCATTTTAACCATTTCTAAGTATACAGATCGGTGACATTAAGTATATTCACATTGTTGTACAACCATCACCACCATCCACCACCAGAACTTTTTTATCTTGCAAATCTGAAACTTTGTACCCATTAAATAACAACTACCTGTTTTTCTCTCCCACAGTCCCTGGCAACCACCATTCCACTTTCTGTCTCTAGTTTGAATACTCTAGGTACTTCATATAAGTGTAATTATACAATGTTTGTCCTTTTGTATCTGGCTTATTTCACTTTGGATTTCTTCAGGGTTCATTCATGTTGTAACATGTGTCAGAAATTCCATCCTTTTAAAGGCCAAATAATATTCCATTGTATGTATATATCACATTTTATTTATCCGTTCACCCACCGATGGATAGTTGGGTCATTTTCACCTTTTTGGCGTTGTGAGTAATGTTGCTATGAACATAGGTGTACAAATATCTGTTGAAGTCCCTGCTTTCAAATTTTTTGAGTATTACCCAGAAGTCTCTGGTTTCTCTTACCTCATGAACACTGCTGTCTAAATGGGGTTAGAGTAAAAATATCTCCAAGTGCATCTTGACTTATAAGGGGATTTTAAGGATATGGCTTAAAAGGATATATGATTTGTTTCGCATAGTGAGAAAAATTATAGATTGTCTGGTTGTAGAAAGTGGGAATCGATACAATGGGGAGATGTAATGATTTAACAAGAAAGAGGAACCTGAGTACATGGCATGAGGACTAGACAATAGAGTGATAAAAAATTCCCAGTGATAAGAAATAAAATAATTATTGTTATTTTTTTTCTTTTTCTGTTTCCTTTCCCTTCCTCTCCCCTCCTCTTTCTCCTCTTCTTCTCCCTCCTCCCCTTCTCCTTCTTCTCCTCCTTGTCCTCATCCACCTTCTACTCGAACTTGTCTAGTACTATGCTTCCTTCCTCATGCTAAATTTATTCTAGATACCCCTTAATTTTTTTTTTTTTTTTAATAACACTCTACTAAGCACAAAAGCTCCAGGAAAAATAAAGATGAAGGGTAATCTCCAGTGTGGACAAAAGCAGACCATGAGAAAGGATGCTCGCTGCAGGGGTTAGTGGGGAAGTAGTTACAACAAAGGCACCTATAGGAAAACTGTAACTCTATTTCTAGCCTTTGGAGATGTTGCTGAGAATTTGGGGCATTCTGCCACATTAAGACAGGCATCAAGACACTCGTGCTGGTGAATGAGTAGACTGAAAGATAAAATGACTTGGGCCAACTAGATTTCTACATCTTGGTTGCACATATAGTTAGAACAATTATGTGTAGTTAAATTATCCCCATTTTAAAAAAAGGACATAGTTATACATTAATAATTAACTTACCTATATTCACAAAGCTGGATTTGACAGATCCATGCTTCAGACGACATTTTTTTCTGATTTGATACTCAAAAGCTACCTTTGGAGGAACTGAAGCAGAGACATTAAATGTACATTTTATCAAATCCACATGTGCCTGTGGATTTATAACAACAGTATTTGGAGGTCAATGTGTGATTGTCTTTTCTGTGTGGACACACATGCCAGTATCCTTTAGTACATTAACACTCTAGAATTGTATAAATATTTTTATAGATTGTGAATTTAAGGACCAGATTAGTTAGGTAACTTACTAGTGCCTAGTCACCATGCCAGAATCAAAACTGAGAGTCAGCAAACTATAGTATAGCCTGTGGGCCAAATCCAGTGAGCCACCAATATTTGTAAATAAAATGTTATTGGAACACAACGACACTTGTTAGTTTACATATCATCTATGGTTGCTTTCATGCTACAACAGCAGAGTTGAGTAGTTGAGACAGAGACCTCATGGCCCACAAAGCCTAAACTATTTCATTTTCTGGCTCTTTACAGAGAAAGTTTGTCAACCTCTGGTCTAGACTGAGTCCCATTCCAGTTCTGTTTGCATTATAATAGCATGTATCAAGTATTGCTTCCCGTAGCTCTCAGCTCTCCGTATAGCCAGTTTACAGACCACTGAATATTGCCGTCACTGGTGTGAAACACTTGAATTTACTGTAAAAGTGACTCTGACCCTGCAGTCAAAAAACAGAAGGGCCAACCTACAACAGCTTTTGTTACAAAGAAGCTCTCACTTCTTGTAAGGGTTCTTCACAGAGTTTGTAAGAAAAGAGTGAAATCTTTTCACTGTTAAAGTCATCATTCCATCCCACCCCTTTATCCATGTTTCCTAGGAGGCAAAGCTGTAGGTTCTCACGTGTGTCGTCACATACATGTGCCATTACACAAATTTCTGGATCGTGATTATAATCATTTAGTTGATAGCTCCCAATCACAAGAGGCACTTTTACCTTCACTAGCCATTGTACTTCTTAGTGCCTAGAAGAACGATATAATACATTTGGGAAATAGTAAGCATCTGAGTTTCAAGAGAGGTGAACCATTCAAGAGAGATGGTCCATTGTTTGAAAATAGACATTAGGAGTATGGTTTGTATCGGGTGGGACACTCTTTCACACTTTTTTTTTCTTTTTTTCTCCTATTATCGTGGCTTAATCAGATAATACAAAACAACCAGAGAGGCAAAACTATGGTGATAAACTTCTGTGATAATCTTGATAAGTGTGTGTGTATTTCAACTGGAAGGCCCACTTTCCACCATGTTAACTGTAACATAGTATGTGAATTGAAAATATTGGGAGGACCAATGTAAGATCTGCAAAATTCCCACGAACCAGAGTGGATTTCAAGCTTTTTTTCTTTCTCAAAGATTTGGAAAACGAAAATAAGTTAAAGCTTTAAACAAGGGGGTAAAGGACTCCAATTTTAAAATCCAAGATAATTTTGAGTTAACAATCTAAACATTTAATTACTTAAACTGTTGGGAGAGAGAAATAATACAGAAAGATCATTTGAAAGCTATAGTCTGTTTGGACTATTCATTCTATAATAAAACTATGTCTAAGATGTTTGTACTTAATTTTCTTTTTTTCAAAACTGTAAGGGTGTGGTGAAGGTATTTCTTTTCAGGAGGCTCATATGATGAACATTTTTAAAGTGAAAAACAAACAAACAAAAAAATCCGTAATACAAATAATTGCACATTATCCAAAACATTTTAAAGTAGGGCAGGTCTGTATTACAGTTGGTTTTCATGTAAAATTGTATATATTGGAGTTCACTAAAATGAGAATACCATGCATTAGCAGTGTTAAGATAACCAAAAATTAATATTCATAGAAGTATGGGGCAGTTATTTATAATATGAAAGTACTGGACAAAAGCTTACATATGAGGAAATACTTCAGTTATGGTAGATCGGTAAAATGGAATTTTATGTTGTCATAAAAAATAATGGTTTGAAAGAATATTTAATGAATAGGGAAAGGTTCATGATAGTTTATAAAGCATAATATAAAACATTTCAATAGCTTCCTAATTGTAAAAAATCAATTAACATATCTATTTAATGTATTTAGTAATTCATTCAGCAAACATTTATTGGGTACTACGTATCATATTCTGTTATAGCCTTAAGAATCTTACATTTTAGTGAAGGGAGGAAGATAATAAGTAAACAAGATACATATAAAAAGTATGTCAGATGGAGCTAAGTGCTCTAGAAAAAAATAAAGCAGAAGAGATGTAGTGAATGTGGGAGTGATGGATATATATTTTTACGTTATTGTAGGACTTGACTATGAAAATGTTATATATAGCAATTATGTTAATTGTTCTCAAATAATTTGAAAAATTGTAATTTGTGCTATCCATGTTCTGAAATTCTGATACGTCACAGAGTGGTACTTGGACTAAATGGGAACATGAGGTTAACTCTTTTTTGAAGTAGGAACGTGTGTGTGTGTGTGTACACGTGTGTGTCTTTGTCTACTGTGTTTGGCAAATTGGTTTTTGCAATGTTTATCAGAACTGCCATGTTTTTGTGGCTTCATATCAATGAATACGTGTGTATTCTTCAGTTATTAAGGACATTTCTCTAGGTAAAAAGTTTCATACATGATTGTCATTGGGACATTTCTTGTCAAAGTCAAGTACAAGCCTATATTTCACTATGCATTCTAATAGAAATCTGAGGATTACAAGAGGTGGATAACGATTTAAATAAAGTATAATGAGAATAGCTTTCTGTGTACAACACCAGTGTACTGCTATGGAATTTGAATGTGTCAAGAACAGTACAGGATCTGAGACTTACCCTACTTGCAAGCTAACAAGTAAGTTTCACCACAGATGCTGGCAGAGGACATGAGATTCCTAGGTCAGAGACAAATGACTGTATTACGGACCGCACATCAGGCACCATGAGTTTCATGTTCACATTGGTTTGCTTTGCCTGCAAAGTCCACAGAGTGATGCAGGAGGTGGATTCAGGTTGATCCTGCACGTGAAGTGCTCTTGTGTCACAGCGGAGAACCCCTGAACTTAGCAAAACCATAATCTTTTAAAGGAAATTCCTAGCAAAGCTGCTTAACTTTTGCCCCAAAGAAACACATTATCTTTATTATACTGGTCAGGAAACAAATCTGCCCTCTGCCCAGAGAGAGACATTATCTAACTTCCAAGGCTGTTCGTTATACCAACAGCCTTGAAACGATATTCTAGAACAAATCTGTCAAGGCCCTTGGCTCAGAAGAAGTGCAGAAACAAAATCTAGGGAGAGGTTTCTCCCTATTGAATATTGCACGTTAAATTTTCTTGGTAAGTTATTTGTATTTTCTTAAACTTTGTGTGTTTGCTTGAGTTTATTCATATTTGTTCATATGTTTAGGGAAAATGCAGGCTAAAATATCTTCAGGAATATGTACACAGTATAATGTAATGCCTAGTATTTCATTTTTACTGCTATGTTTCTTTTGATTTTCTCTGATTTTCATTTGGAATGTTTGTGGCTGACATGTTTAATCACAGATAAGGATAGGAGAGTACAGAGACACATGCATTCGGATTAAATTTCAGATTCAGTTTAGATCCAGAGTCAGAAGTGGAGATTTCGGATTTGTGGAAATAATCAGGAGTCTCTTAAAATTTGATTTCCTACTTTAACAAAGAAGCAACTTCCCCTGAGGATCACCCATTGAAATCATCTAAATTCTAGGCTCTAGATTTTGTGGAGAGAAATGTTAGGGGAGAAAAGCAGAATTAGAAAAGAAATCTGGGCCTTTTGGAGATAATACATTCTTTAAACTCCACATTGAAAGTTACTTGGGGCATATGGATTGGCGCTGGTGCATCCACAGGGTTACTTACTGAACTTCATGCAGTGTTTAAGAGTTTTTAAGAGTGTGGGCTCGGGAGAAAAACTGCCTAAGCTAGAATTCCATCCCAGCCACCCTAATAGCTATGTAGTTTGGGACAAGTCACTTAAATTCATTGTGCCATAATTTCCTCATCTACACAGAAGGGATGCTAATGAAACACATAACTTGTAAGATTGTTACAATGATTAAATTAGTTGATACTCATTAAGTAATTTGAACAGAGCCAGGTATATGATGGGCACTCAGTACATTTTAGTTACTGGATATCAGCTAATTGTTTGTGATTTTTTTCATTAGAAACTAATGACATTTCTAAATCCATTTGATTCTATAAAAGCAGGAACCTAATCTAGCTTGATGTGTATTATATTTTTAGGCAACTACAATGCCTCATACAAAGTAGATGCTTGATCAATATTTATTAAATGGGTAAATAAAATAAATATATTTTAATTAAAATCCTGAAACAGAATCACAGACTAGAGAATGGCTGTGATAATATTCTGTACATATGTGTATATGTATATAGTGTTCTGTTTGCATAAGAATCGGTTTTGACTTTCAGGGAAGTTCATTTTGATAGCACAATTAGACCTGAAGAAGGAAACTATGGTTTGCTTCCATTGAAATCATAAGCTAATTGATACAAGTTACCCTGATGTACATGAATATATTCATTTTCTTGAGTCACATTTTAAATTACATTTCTTCTAAGTGACTGTTTTTTTTCTTTCTGTAAAATGAAATCTAAAAGAAAATATATCGCATTACAAGACAAGAGTAAGCCTTAAATTATAGAATACACTGAAGGAAAATGTCAGGTTTGAAAACGTTGATTTACTTATATGTAATTTGATTAGCTGGATATGTGTGTACTTAAGAAGCCATCACAATGACGTAACATGCATGCAGTTTATCCAAAGTGTTATTATCTAGTTGGAAAAACTAGAAGGGTGTTACTTAGCCTTTATGTCCTTCTTAACTAAGTATATCATGTAATCTTTTTATTGACTGGAAAATGAGAATTAACTTTTGATATGATAAGTACTTCTCGAATTTAATGCTAAACATATATACTAATGTTTTTTACTGCAGAGATGTGTAGCATAGAATGCTATTTAGAACTAGAAGATCATGAATTTTCTTTATGGCTGATTTTCTGGTTTAGTTCATTATGAAAACGAAAAGTCATCTCCTTTTGTTTGCTTTGCTTGGCCACCAGTACCAGTGGCTTAAAACATTAACAAAGACATTATTTAAATATATGATCAAAGATTCATTAGGTTTATCAATATGTTCTGAATAATGCAATATATACATTATAGAGAGGTTAGTGTTGGAGGAAATTTGCAGTTTTAGGAAATGTTTGTACTTTATTATAATTTTTTCTGTTTACTAGAATCTTTATAAGAACACAATGCTAAAAGCTCCATCTTTCAAAATCTTAAAGAATTTATTAATTATCTAAATAATTTAAGATATGATCTGAAGTTTCTTCAGTGAAGTTGGGGCATCCAGAACTAATATTCAGAATGGACTGAAAATAGTAGTTTGGCACAATAGCTGAATACAGAGAAATATATGAAAGGTTTTTTTATTTTCTGTTCCCCCTTTTTACCTTTTTTGTTTGTTTGTTTTATGGTTAGTTTGTTGTGTTTTTCACATTTGCATACATACTCCAATTTAAAGCTCCATCATTTTGACACAAACATTTATATGACTTTGTATAATTCAAGTTCCAGGTCTTATTCAAGGAATTTGAATAATCATGAATAGTAGAGTAAAATAAAGATAAAATAATAAGAGTAAAGTAGAAACTGCTATGTTTCTAATGATTTAATTTTAGTTTCACTCACGTATAAGGGACCAAAATGAGTGAGCATATATTTTTCTTTCTCTGCCTTCAATACCAGCTTAAGATAACTAGAAAATTGGTAATCTTCCTGTTAAATCTTGAAAATATACTGAATTTTAGATTTCTTTCTGTCTGTTCACTGTCTAATAAGTTAAAAAAGTTCCACTCTGGTGACATCATCAATTTGTTTATAATAAATACATTGGAATAAACATATAAGGATAACTTTCATATAAATTAATTCATCAAGTAAATAACATAGATATAATGCAAATGCCTCAGTTATGGAGATTATGATATTTGACTAAGATACAGAAAAATAATTTCTCAGGACTTCACATTGCTTGCTGTCATTATAAGTTGATTCCAATTTTCATACGAAACAGCAGTTTCTATTTTCTGTCCCCAAATTTTGTCACATCCAATCAAACTGAAATAATGTATGCTCCACTACAAATTAGGAAGAAGCAACAGTCCATGTCAACTGAATCTGAAAATAGATTTGTTATGTCTCCTTTCTCTGGTTTCTTTCATTAAAATATATACTCCATGGTCCAATTCGTATCACACATTATTGTTCAATCTCCCAGAGCAAAATGCTATTATATTGCCTTTTTCCCCCATAACTACATTTTCTTGGAAATTAACTTAATGTATTTCATGCAGAATTGTTTTGAATTGACAAAAATCAGCATGAGAAGTAAGTAAAAATTTAATATATTTCCCAACGGTTTAAACTAATAGTATAAACTCAGTAAATGAACAAATTAAGAAAAGTAGTCTCAGATTGGTCACTTTTAATTAAAATTTATCAGCTTCCATTGCTTCAACAGTATGCCGTTTCCTTGCCAATACTGTTTTTCTACATATTTACCAATATCTTACATTATTTTACATATTTGTTTGTTTAATATGTATCTTTCCACCACGAGATATAAGCTGTCCGAGGGTAGAAATGTTATATTTTCCCCCATTTTAAATTGTATTTCATTATTTTTTATTGAGGTATAATTGACATATAACATTATATTAGTTTCAGAGGTACAATATAATGATTCAATATTTGTATACATTGCAAAATGATCATCACAGTATATCTAGTTAATTCTTAATTGACTGTCTCTCCCACCACTAGATTGTAATCTCTGACAGTGGGGATTTTTTTGTTTTGTTTTTGTTCACTACCATGTCACTGGTGCCTAGGACAGTACCTGGCACATATTAGGAATTCAATAAATACTGGTCAAAGAAGGGAAATCTTTATTGGATGTCCATAGACATATATGTACTATCCATATGCTTACATACATTTGGACTTTATATAAGCTCCAAATGAACAAGGATCCGTCTCTGGGAATCTGAAGCCTTAAAGGAAAAGCTTTTATATCTAGTAACCTGAGGAGAATAAACACTGTTAAAAACTTTACTCCAGTGCTTACCAGGAGTACCTGCTGATTTTATATTCAAGTTCTGGCATTAGGAAGCTTCTCCACCCGAGCTCAAATCTTGAATTAATTTAAAAAGGAATCCACAAATTCAAAGGTTTTGCAAGCTCGAAATGCCTTTTGATATCTGTCTAAAACAGATGAAATTGAGGTTCTGAAGGCTATTAGATTGTCCAAAGCACTATGGACATTTAGAAAAACATATGCAATTACATATATATATATAAATATATAAATATATAAATATATATATATATATTTATATACACATACACACACACACACACACACACACACACACTTTTTTTTTTAATGAGCAAAAGGACAAACTACTGGCCGCAAAAAAGAGAAGAAAAACTCATTTGTGATGATCTCCTTGGTATTAAAGGAGATATTCCTCAAAAAAAAAGAGAGTTTTAAAAATCTTTTTTGCTTTGTTCCAAATATATCAACACCCCACCTAAAATGGTGCTGCTAGGGTGGGGAGAGAGGGTGATAAGAAATGGGTCTGCTGTTGTGGTAATACAGAATACAGGAAGTTCCAGAGACGTGACCTGGAAATACTGATTGTCGTTAGGTACTTTAAGGTTGACCAGTCTTAGAGGGGTAAGGAGAAGAATTCTGGATCTGTGTGGCATTGTCTGTGAGGGGGCAAGTGAGGAGCCACATGCTACTGCTGTCCGACCTTCCACAGAAGTCCAGCATGGAAAAGGAAATCATCACCAAAAACTACTACTCAGTGTATTCACGTGAGTGTGTCTGTGTGTCAGTGTGATCTAATGTCACATTGATATACCTCACTCTCCTCACAAGCCAAAACACAAACGGGTAAGTTTGCACACCCATGGTACAAACCATTAAATGTAAATGTAAGTATCCTTTAGAACACCCCTTTACACGAGTTGAAGGGCTGTTCTCTGGTATCTATTTGTAAAACTTAGTAGACTATTTGGATTTTTACCTTATCCTTATTACCTACTAATTATGTGGACTTGGAAAATAATTTCATCTCTTTAATTCTCTCTTATCTTTAAAGTAGAGAAATCAATAATACCTAGATCACAGGGTGTGTTAGAGAAGTAGAATTCTACACGGTGAATAACATAATGTGTGCTCAGTAGACATTGGTGATGGAGATTGTTATGATGATGCAGATGATTATGATGAAGATGAACTTGAATTCTACATTTCTGATGAGAACAATGATTCCAAAGTCATCATAACATCCAAACTCAAATGCACTTTCGAGTTTATTTAGCTTCATCTCCCTATTTTATAGATGAGCAAAGTGAGGCTTAAAAAGATGAAGTGACTTGCCTGTGTGTACATGGTATGTTCGTGACACTGAGATTTGTGTGGTGTTTCAGAAGTTCAACTAAACTTGAAAGGAAAGGTTGTGCCTCTGGAAAATCTTGACTTTGAACACTGGTTCCTCTGTTTACTAGCGAAATAATTATGTGAAATTTTCTTAAATTTTATAATCTCTGCTTCTCCTGTCGAATAATGATGATGATGATGATAAAACCTACTTCACACAATGGTCGGGAGGATGCAGTGAGGAAATGCATACAAAGGGACACTTTCTCCATGGGTTCTCCCAGAGGAAAAGCATAAATATGATAAATATTTAATCACATCCTTGCAGCAAATATTGTGATGTGTTTCCTCAGTCTTATTTGGCAGAGTCTCGTGAAATGATGTCAGAATACAATTGCATTAAAGCATTTCTGGAGTAAGCCAGTACAGTGTGTTCCAGTTTTGCGTCTTTTTGTTTAATCCATGACTAGAGTTTCGAAAGCTAGATGAGTTTGTGTTATGCGTTGAATCTTAGATTCTCCTCTCTTACAAATACTGGAAACAAGTTGCCTATAGAGCTTAACATAGTAACCCACATGGGAGGCCACCTATCTTTTGGTGGAATTTGAGGCCCCTTTTCCTAGAAGGAAGCCTGAAAAAAAAAAAGGAAAAGAAGAGAAATAAGAAATTCCGCATTGGCAGGTAGAAGTGTGTGCTTGATTAAGCAGTCACTGGTAGCAGTTCCCATTGCCTGGTCAAGTGGTCGTTTTTCATGTGCTTTCTTTTCATTTTCAAAGTGAACAAGGGAACATGGAATATGGAATATGTATATGGTCTTATTTTTCCTTTTGTTTTAAGAATGAGTCTTCTTACCTCATAATAGAAAAGTAGGCCCAGAGAGAAACAGGAATATAAGAAGTAGATTTTCATAGGGTAGTGTTTGGGGAAGAACCATGAGCTGAATGAGCTTCTTAGGGCCCCCAACCTCCACTCCGAGCTCGAGGCAGACCTGGCCAGAAGAGGCCCAAGGACAACTCCGGCACCAGTTTTGGTTTTCCTGCCCATAGCAAGAGGAGACTTTTGGCAAATATCCAGGAAAAGAGAGAGTACAACTCCCCAATATGAGAGACTCATTCTCCCCAGAGTTGACTAGGAAGAGATCACAAGGAAAAGAGATTTTAGTTTGATTCTCTGCATTTCAGCCAACACTTTCTATCTATTCATTATAATAATAATAGTAATTATTATTAATAACTAATAATAGTGTTTTTAAAAATTTTTATATAGTGCTTGTTGGAGGACTTTGAAAAATAAATTACTGCCCTGCATAAATGTTTCACCGGCAAAATATCAATGAGAAGGTACATAGAGTCATAAAATCATAGAGTTAGAAAGGTTATTATAGGTCATATTTGAAGATATATGCATATATTATTTTAATAGAGTCTCATACCTAGTAAGCGCTGTGAAAGTTTGCCTATTGTTTTTATCATTATTATTACTGCAGCTGCTTCTACTTTGGGTTATGTGTTGGGATCAGCTGGAGTGCTTGTAACAATTCAGATTCCAGTGTTCTCATATGTGCTAAGTTAAAGTTTTAGGAGTGGTTCCAGGGAGTCTGTGTAATGAAGAGAACCCCAGGTTATTCTGATATTGGCAGTCAATCACTAAGCCGTGGAATAGAATTCAGCAACTACTGACAGACTCACCTTGCTTTTCTTAGAAAACAGTAAATGGGAGCTTGGAGAAAGTAAGCAACTCCCTTTTTCTTCTTTTTTTTTTTTTTTTTTTTTTCCCCTTTTTCTTCTTATTGACTTTTTTCTTTTATCTAGATTGTTCATAAAAGCTACCTTTTTCGCCGACAGTACTCTTAGGAAATGAATAAAAATGACTTGCCTAAGGTAGCATACCCAGTGGGTGGCAGATTTGGGAATAAATCCTCCTTTTTTTCCCACAACCAGTTAATATTTCCTCTGTTGAACCCAACAGGCTTTCTCAGTTAATGTCACTTCCCCTTACAGCAGCGCTGGTACTTGTAAGCAATTAAACTGGATCCCATCCAATAATGAAATGCCACTTAAAGCCCATGGTGTCAGAGTGAAGACTTTTTGCAACAGCCTTTATTCAAGTCCAGCTTCAGGTTTGCTCACTGCATTGCCCCCCTACATGCTTCTCAAACTTCCAAACATTCAACAGCCTTTGTCCACAGTGTTAAGGCAGAATGGGGAATGCGCTAGTTGGTCATTGTTCAATTTCAAGTCGTTGTTCAATTTCGTCTTGCGAATCTCAGACAAGGAGATTCTCTTTGTTTTAGAATATATTTCCAAAGAAAACACTTGACATTTTTGGTCCACTCTGCTTGTCGTCCGTACCACAAAATTTAAAATAAACTCTTTAGATTAGATTATAGTTGTGGTAGACATCAAAATCGACATATATTGTTGCTTGATTCGAAGGCAGTTGGATGACCACCAGACCTCTTTCCACAGGAGTAACTGGTACAACAATAATAGAAAATTTCCCTCCACTTCAGAACAGTAGTGATGCTTGTTCCATGGGTGTTGCTTGCTCCAATGGCACACATTTTGATAGGCTGTTTCCTGGGAAAACCATGTCTGCCTCATACTGCGGTGCATTGCCTCAGGCAGTATTTCTAATCCTTTTTAAACTTTTTATTTTTGTCTATTCTGTTGTTTGTGATATGCACAGCTTAGAAGCCCCAATAAACGAAGCACGTCGAATTTCAGTAATTGGATGGGGTTGGATAGTGAGAAAAAGACACTTGATCTACCACCTGATTTTCACGGATTTTTCTTTTAGTGTTGTAAACTCTCAGCTTCCCTCATAAAACATAACACACTGATAAAAAGGTCATTTTAAAAAATATTCAGGATGCACTGTAAATTGGAATATGTGGGGAGCCTTAGAATATACAGGCTGGGCTTCACTTCCTCACTAGTGGTCCCATAACACAATGGTTCCTAGATTTGGCCTCATGAACCCGGAATAATTCTCTCTCTCTCTCTCTCTCTCTCTCTCTCTCTCTCTCTCTCTCTCTCTCACACACACACACGCACACACACACAATTGTTTAACATAAGTTTGCCAGTATTTAATGTGGCCAACGAGCATTAAAACTAACAGCCTAGAATATGCTATCAATGTCATTTCATTTTATATATGCATATATAAAAACCATAAGACATAACCTCAAGAAGAAGAAGAAGGAAAAAAAAAAGATAATCCTGTAATTGTAATCATTTAGATTTATGGAGAAAAAATAAAACCTTCCCTAAACTGTCCTAATTTTTAAATTGTATTTTATTGCAAAACACTGAAAAACTCATCATTGATAGGCACCAAATCCCTAACTGTCATTTGCTTTTTATCCCGAAGTTTCCCAATACCCGAATCCTTTAAATCTTGAAATGGGCCTTTAGGTGTGGACCACAGGACCATATCCATGTGCATGGAAGCTTGTTAATAGCCCACCAGCCTTGGCCCCTGGCTCTGAGGTCTATTTGGATCACAGCCCATTTACACATTCTAATGCACTTACTTGTCTGCCATCTTTGTTTCCTGGTTCTCCACTCTGCCTCCACATATGTGCTTTAGGTTTTCTTGTATTGGCATCCATCATGGACTCCCGTTTCAGGTTCCACCTTGATACTGCCCTTCACATTCATGTACCTCATCCACAGGAAAGAGGTACTTCCGCTACACACCTATCCTTCCCTTCAGGGCCGAGAGTTCCTGCAGTGGCCAAGGTTGCCACAAGATGGTGGTAGTGATAAATCTCCTCAGTGCTTTATCCTGCCATAGCCTCTGGGAATCGGACTCAAATCAGAGGGGAACATTCCACAAAGAGAGAGAGATAATACCAACCATCAGAACCAAATCTGACCTCAGGAAATGACATTTCATGCAGTTCAATAACTAACTCATTTTATTACTTGGTTGACCAGCAGACCTCTTTCCACAGGAGTGACTGGTACAACAATAATAGAAAATTTCCTTTAAGCGCAATCATTTTGCCTGGCTGTGTTATGTATATACATTGTATGGGGTTTTTGTGAAAATTGAGACAACATATCTGGCATAGTTCCTGGCACAGAGGTGACTCTTAGACCATGTTAATTCCTTTTCTACTTCCGTGCCTTGTCCCGTTTTCACGCAAAGGACACATATGAAGAGCCTTTGTGTAAGTTTGTTCTCCTTGGCTATGTCTCTGAAATGTCCTGGACCAGTGAGTATAAACTCCAGGAGCCTCACAGCATTGTACATACAGCAGGAACTCTGAGCTAGGTGGGCCTGGCATTCAATCCTTGGTATGCAACCTGGGACAATGTGTTTAACCTCCCTCAACTCCAATGTCTTCATCTGTATAATGAGAATTGTATCATTTATCTCACTGTGTATCTCTGAGAATTAGTGGAGATAAAATGTGGAAGGTATCTAGCCAATAGTATGACTTACATAAAAGGGAAATTTTAAGAGATTTGAAAGGAGAGAGGGCTTGAAAGACAACCTCAAATTGCTTTGATTACCTTGGCAGCTCTTTCCATTAGAAATTTCTGTGATGATAGAAGTGTCCCATTTCTGTCCATTGTGATCTCCACTTACCGCGTGTGACTGTTGGACACAGGAAATGTTCAATTCAGATCAAGCAACTGAATGTTCAGTTTTAATGAATTTAAATGTAAATAATCACATGTAACAAGTGTCCACAGTATTGGACAGCACAGGAATAGAAGCTCTATGATTTTTGTGTGTGTGTCTCAGTCACTCAGCTATGGAAATGAACAAAAATGATTGTTAATACTTTGCTATTTGCCAAGGGCTAAATATGGGATCTAGTCAAGACTCCTTTTTTGTAATATAGTCAAGTCACATTATTCTCTTGAACTGTTCAAATTTAGTGAATATATCTGTGTTTCTATAGCCACCAGTGATAGAAGGAAAAAGTGGTGCTAAGTACTTCTGTTTAAGAGGACTAGACTCAGAAAAAAAATTCAGAGGTTGATTTTGTCCCTGAATTCCTGAAAGCTGTACCCTGTGGCTGATTTAGAAACTTTCCATTGGAGCATGCCCTACAGAATTCTCATGTAGACCTTCCTGGTTGTTCCACATGTGGATCGTTTCATATTCTGTCAACAGGGAGAGCAAAAACAGGTAAATGGCTGCAACTGCAGGCATACAAATCTTGGGAAAACTGAGAGAATCCCCTGTCCTGAATTTGGAATAACTGAGAAATGCTTTCTTTGTTTCTTATTTATAAAGCCACTTCAATTATATCTTTACTAGTTTATTTACTATTGGAGTCTACCATCACAATAGTTTAGTATTTGCTAAAAACTCATCTGTGCTATCTTGTTACATAATAACTGTGGGATGCTTACACTTAAAACCAGGTCAGAGAAAGTATTTGACTAAAGCATGAGAGCTAGGCAAAAAGTTGAGTCTGAAAATGTTCATGGGTGAATGGATGCTTACAAGATCCAGTATTTATGGAATCTTAATCCTTCCTTTCAAAGCTGCATGTTTGGGAGTGGGGATAGGGTATGTTTGAAGGTCATTGTAAGGAGAAGGACATTTTTATCTCTGTTCTTTAATGGATTCAAACTTGGCTTCAACTCAAGTAGGAAACAGTGTAAAGGCTACAGTGTGACTGCAATTGAAATAAGAGGTTCTTTCCTCACCTTCCAGGGTTCAAATTGCAGCTGGCTCATGGTTTTCCTGGAATACTCAGCAGTAAACCTGCGTGATGTTTGAGTTGAGTCTTCTGAGGTTGGTGGGTGAGAGCTGGGGGGGTGAGTGATGGTTTCCTTCCTGAGTTCACTGTAGGGACTCAAGGTTTCTCTGTAAAGTTGTTGAGCCAGGATTTTCCCAGCTGCCTGGATTTCCACCCATCCAGTTCTTTCCAGTCGCCATTATAAGGCCTTAGAGTATCATTATTTCCCATTTTTCTGTTATTTTAAAATAAACTAAATCTTTTCCAATTTAGGTAATGTATCTTTCTCATCTTTTATTTGTATCTATTTGACTGGAAATAGCATTTTTATTTTTATTGCAGCACTTTTTGAAAAAAATAAAAATACTTCCTTTAATTCCAATTTTTAACATTGGACTAATTTTGTAAGTCGCCCAGGAAACAGATATATGACAGGGTAATCCTCCATATGGGGGAAAGCTGGGCTTCGTTTTAAGGTTTGTGGCCAACCTGGGGTGCTCCAAAGTCAGACCAAACTGTAATTTCCAAAACTGTGTTGTGATGGTGATAAAAAGCACTTTTATGAATAGAGGTATATCTTAAAATAGTGCTGTTGGTTTTCATTAAATAATGTTGATTGGTTGCATGTGAACTGGGAATAAGAAGTTGAACTGAATGGTTCAATCTATTTATGTCCCTGAAAAAACAAAGCACCGAGAAGCACCTTAGGGCCATTCCTCCCATTTCTCAATAGACCCTGATGATTTTTTTTTTAAATTAATTTCAGGTGCACAATGTGCTAGTTAAATATTTACACTCCTTACAAAGTAATAACCCTCTCCCCCAATCTACTACCCCTCTGACATCATATATAGCTGTAAGAATTCCATCGATTCTATTCTGTATGCTGTACTCCACATCCTGTGACTATATGTATGTATATATATTATATAGTTATAGTTTGCATTCAATATTATTCAGCTTCAGATGTACAGCACAGTGGTCAGGCATCTACATAGTCCATGAAGTGGTCTCCCTAATAAGACAAGTACCCATCTGACACCCCACAAAATCTTTGCAACATTATTGATTATATTCCCCAAACTGTCTTACGTATCCTCATGCCAATACTGTGGCTACCAATTTGTGCTTTCTAATCCCCTCACCTTCTTCCTCATCTCCACCCCACTCCCATCTAGCAACCTTCAGTTTTTTCTCTATGTCTCTGATTAGTTTCTGATTAGTTTGCTCATTTATTCTGTTCTTTAGATTCCACATATAAGTGGGATCAGATGGTATTTGTCTTTCTCCATCTGACTTATTTCACTTAGCATAATGTGCTCTAGGTCCATCCATATGGTTGCAAAGGGTAAGATTTCATTCTTTATGGCCGAGTAATGCTCCATTGTATAAATGTACCCCAGTTTCTTAATCCAGTTGTCTACCGATGGGCATTTCAATTGTTTCCATGTTTTGGCTATTGTGAATAGTGCTGCAATAAACATAGGGGTGCATATATGTTTTTATTTATTTCTCTGGATAGATACCTAGGAGTGGAAATGCTGGGTCATAAGGTAGTTTCATTTCTAGTTTTTTGAGATACCTCCATACTGATTTCCATAGTGGCTGCACCAATCTGCAATCCCACCAACAGTGCACAAGTGTTCCCTTTTCTCCACATCCTCACTAGCATTTGTTGTTTGTTGATTTATTGATGATACCCATTCTGACCAGAGTGAGGTGATATCTCATTGTGGTTTTTATTTGCATTTTTCTGATGATTAGTGAGGTTGAGCATTTTTTCGTATGCCTGTTGGCCATCTATATGTCCTCTTTAGAAAAATGTCTCTTCATGTCCTCTGCCCATTTTTTAATTGGGTTCTTTGGGGGTTTTTTTGGCGTTGAGTTGAATGAGTTTTTTATAAATTTTATTATAAATCTGATATTAACCCTTTATCAGATTTATCATTGACAAATATCTTCTCATATTCAGCAGAATGCCTTTTTGTTTTATTGATGGTTTCATTTGCTGTGAAAAAACTTTTTAGTTAGATATAATCCCATATGTTTACTTTTTATTGTACTTCCCTTGTCTGAGGGGATATATCAGTAAGAATATTACTAAGTGGAAATGTCTACAAATGTACTTCCGATATTTTCTTCTAAGAGTTTTATGGTTTAGAGTCTTACGTTTAATTCTTTAATCCATTTTGAATATATTCTCATATATAGCATAAAGATGTGGTCCACCTTCACTTTTTTGCATGTGTCTGTCCAGTTTTCCCAGCACCATTTATTGAATACACTGTCTTTACCCCAATGTAAATTATTGCTTCTCTTGTCATAGATTAAAGTACCATATAGGTATGGATTTATTTCTGGGCTCTCTATGCTGTTCTATTGATCTTTGTGTCTGATTTTACGCCAGTACCATGCTGTTTTGATTACTATAGCCTTGTAGTATGATTTGATGTCAGGTAGCATGATATCTCCCACTTTGTTTTTATTTCCCAAGATTTCCGTAGCTGTATAAGGTTTTTTATAATTCTATATAAATTTTAGGATTATATATACTATTTCTGTGAAAAACGTCATTGGTAGTTTATGATAGGAATTGCATTGAATCTAAATATTTCATTAGGTAGTATGGACAGTTTAATTATGTTAATTGTTCCTATCCATGAGTGTGGCATGTGTTTCCATTTATTTGCCTCTTCTTTAATTTCTCTCTTCAGTGTCTTATAGTTTTCTGAGTACTGGTCTTTTACTACTTTGGTTAAACTTATTCCTAAGTATTTTATAGTTTTTGAAGCAATTGCAAATGGGATTGTTTTCTTAATTTCTCCTTCCAATAGTTTATTATTGGTGTATACAAATGCAACTGATTTCTGAATATTAATTTTATATCCTGCTACATTACTAAAGTCATTTATCACTTCTAATAGTTTTTTGGTGGAGTCTTTGGGGTTCGCTATATATAGTATCATGTCATCTGCATATAATGACAATTTTACTTCCTGTTTTCCAATTTGAATGCCTTTTATTTCTTTTCCTTGTTTGATTGTTGTGGCTAGAACTTACAGAATTATGTTGAATAAAAATGATGGAAGTGGGCAACCTTGTCTTGTTCCTGATCTTAAGGGGAATGGTTTTAACTTTTTCTCATTGAGTATGATGTTAGCTATGGGCTTATCATATATAGCCTTTATTATGTTGAAATATGATCCCTTTATTCCCAGTTTGCTAAGAGTTTTTATCATAAATGGTGGCTGGATTTTGTCAAATGCTTTTTCTGCATGTATTGATATGGCCATATAACTTTTATTTTTCATTTTGTTAATGTGTATCACATTAATAGATTTGCCGGTATTGAACCACCCTTGCATACCAGGAATGAATCCCACTTGATCGTAGTGTATGATCTTTTTAATGTATTGCTGAATTCTGTTTGCTAATATTTTGTTGAGGATTTTTGCATCTATGTTCATTAGGCATATAGGCCTGTAGTTTTCTTTTTTTGTAATGTCTTTGTCTGATTTGGGGATCAGGGTGACAGTGGCTTCATAAAAAATGTTTGGGAGCTTTCCCTCCTTCTGGATTTTTTGGAGCAGTTTGAGGAGAATAAGTGATAATTCTTTTTTGAATGTTTGGTAAAATTCACCTGTAAAGCCATCTAGTCCAGGGTTTTGTCTGTTGGGAGCTTGTTGATTTATGATTCAATTTCACTAGTAGTAATCAGATTCCGTTTCCTCTTGAGTTAGCCTTGTAAGGTTATATGCTTCTAGAAAATTGTCCGTTTCTTCCAGATTGTGTTATTTGTTGGCTTGTAGTATTTTCTTAATTTTTGTGTGTGTGTGTTTCTGTGGTGTCAGTTGTCACTTCTCCTCTTTCATTTCTGATTTTATTAATGTGGGTCCTCTCTCTCTTTTTCTTGATGAGTCTGGCTAAAGGTTTGTCGATTTTGTTCATCTTTTAAAAACAAGAGCTCTTGGTTTCATTGATCTTTTGTATTGTGTTTTTGGTGGTCTCTATTTCATTTATTTCCATACTGATCTTTACTATTTCCTTCCTTGTACTCCTTTGGGCTTATTTCGTTGTTCTTTTTCTAGTTCCCTTAGGTGTAAGGATAAACTGTTGATTTGAGATTTCTTCTTTCTTCTTTAGGTAGGCCTGCATTGCTATGAATTTCCCTCTTAGGACTACTTTCCCATAGCTTTGGGGTCATTGCATTTTCATTTTTGTTTGTCTCAAAGTATCTTTTGGTTTTTTTCTTTGATCTCATTGTTGACCCATTCATTATTTAGTAACATGTTATTCAACCTCCATGTGTTTGTGTATTTTCCAGTGTTTTTCTTGTAATTGATTTCTAATTTCATAGCACTGTGGTCAAAAAAGATGCTTGATATGATTTCAGTTTTCTTAAGTTTATTGAGACTTGTTTTGTGGCCTAACGTGGTCTATCTTGGAAAATGTTCCATGTGCACTTGAGAAGAATGTATATTCTGCAGCTTTGGGTGAAATGCTCTAAAAATATCAGTTAAATCCAGCTGGTCTAATGTGTTATTTAAGGCCACTCTTTTCATATTGATATTCTATCTGGAGGATCTGTTCCTTGGTGTCAGTGGTGTGTTGAAGTCCTCTACTGTGACATTGCTACTATTGTTATCTTTCTTCATATCAGTCAATATCTATTTTATATATTTAGGTGTTCCTATGTTGGGTCCATGGATGTTTACTGGGGTTATGTCCTCTTGTTGGATCGATCCCTTTATTATTACGTAGTGCCCATTTTTGTTTTTTATTATAGTCTTCATTTTAAAGTCTATGTTGTCCAACATAAGTATTGCTACTCCAGTTTTTTTAATCTCATTTCCATTTGCATGAAATATCTTATTCCATCCCTTTACTTTCAACCTGCTATGTGTGGTTTGATCTGTGGTGAGTCTCTTGTATACAGCATATTCATGGGTTTTGTTTTCTTATCCACTCCACCACCCTATATCTTTTGATTGGAGCACTTAATCCATTTACATTTAAAGTGATTATTGATAGGTACATAGTTATTGCTACTTTGTTGTTCGTATTTCTGGTCTTCTCTGGTCTTTATTAGTTTGTTTTCATCTTTCTTCTGCTTACAGAAGTCCTTTTAACTTTTCTCGCAGTGCTGGCTTGGTGATAATGAGTTCCTTTAGCTTATCTTTTCTGGGAAGCTCTTAATATCTCCTTCGATTTTAAATGGTAGCCCTGTTGGGTAGAGTAATCTAGATTGTAGGCCTTTGTTTTTCATCACTTTGACTATTTCCTGTCATTCCCTTCTGGCCTGCAAAGTTTCTGTAGAAAAGTCAGCTGACAGTCTTATGGGAGCTCTCTTGTAAGTTACTTGCTGTCTGTCTCTTCCTGCTTTTAGGATTCTGTGTCTGTAACTTTTGTCATTTTAACTGTGATGTGTCTTGATGTGGGCCTGTTTGGGTTCATCTTGTTTGGCACTCTCTGTGCTTCCTGGGCTTGTATGTCCATTTCCTTCACCAGGTTATGGAAGTTTTCAGTCATTATTTCTTCAAATACATTCTTGATTCCTTGTTCCCTCTCTTCTCCTTCTGGTATTCATATGGTGCAAATGTTTTTGTGCTTGATGTTGTCCTACAGGTCTCTTAAACTATTTTCATTCTTGTTTCTTTTTGTTGTTCTGATTGGGTGAATTCTGCCACTTTGTCTTCTAAATCACTAATTCGATCGTCTGCTTCATCTAGTCTGCTGGTGATTCCTTCTAGTGTATTCTTCATTGCAGTTATTGTAGTCTTTATTTCTGACTGGTTATTTTTAATGGTTTCTATGTCCTTCTTTATGCTTGTTATCTCTTCATTGAAATTCTCCCTAAGTTCCTACATCATTCTCATCAACATTACTTTAAACTCTCTATCTGGTAAATTGACTGCTTCCATTTCATTTAGTCCCATTTCTGGAGGTTTCTTCTGTTTTTTTATTTGGGACGTGTTTCTTTGTTTCCTCATTCTGGCTGTCACTTTGTTTTTGTGTCTATGTATTAAGTATATTACCTATGTCTCTCAGTCTTTGCTGGGAGACCTTTTGTAGTACTTGACCTTTGTAGTTGACTTGTTCAGTGTCTCTAATCTCCAGTGCATGTGTTCCACAGGTGTCCTCTGTGTTGTGGTTGTTTTCATGTTGTAGCTGAACCTTGATTGCTTTTAGCTTCTCAGTGGGCGGAATTGGGTCCCAGGCTCAGTAGCTATGAGGATTGGTAATGCCCACAGTGTGTGAGCTGCTCTGTGAGGGCTGACCCCTCAGTGGAGGTTTCACCTCTGTGAGCTCTTGTGCCTGTTGAGAATTCCCTTGGGTGTGTCACTTGTGGTTCAAACCAGGTAATACTCTGGTTTCGTCTGAAGCTCACCTCTGGGTATGTTGATTCTTGTGCCTCTTGGGCTGGGCTCTAGTGAAGCATGATTTCAGAACAAAACAAACCAATAAGCAGAACAAAAACAACAACAACAAAAACAAATACACTCACACATAAAAAACAACCAACAACCAATACTCAACATAAACAAAATTATCAAAAATATAAAAAACAAAACAAAAAACAGCAATAAAAAAATACTGAAACAAAAAGAACTAGAGCAAGGAAAAGAAAAAAAGAAAAGAAGAGATAGAGTAAGGGGGGGAAGAAGAAAAAATATATATAAAAATGATAATAATAAAATAAAAAACAGTGCCATTCCCAGCTGACTCTGGGTTGCCACCTGCTGTAGAAAATCTCTCCATCTTGTGGGGGTGGAGCCAGCCACCTGGTGCTCAGCGTGACCCTGGCAATGCAGTTCTAGGTGGGTGGGGCTATGGGGTGTTGTTGGTAGATTTTACAAAGTCAGTGCAGTTTCTGCTCTCACCTGCACAAACCCATGCGGAGACCACCACAGCCAGCCACCAGGAGGTGGGCTTCCTCTCTGTGAGCAGGTTGCCTGGGTCTTAGGGCACTGCTTCCATTGGGGGATGTGGAGAGTGTGAGATTTCTGAGCTTCTGAAAGCCCAGAGTTGCCTCTGCAATTCCCTGCTAATACCTTTGTGTGTCTCAGCAGCTCTAATTGCCCTGCAAGCCCTCCAGAAAAGGTGGGGGATGGGTAGGCAGTTGCTTTTGTCTCTCTGGCCAGCCCAGCAGTATCACACTTGTCCAAGCCTCTTCCCTGGGCCACAGTTGTCAAACTGCCTTTTCCAGTTCTTGAGGGCCACTGTTCCTCTGTAATCTGACACTACTCCTTCAATTTCTGGGACCTGCTTAAAACCCTGGAATGGTGGGGGTGAGGAAAACTCTGGGGAGGGGTGGGGGGAGGTATCCAGGCACCATGCTTTCTCTGCTTTCTGACTGACCATGAGAGCTTAAGCCATGTTTCTTAGCTGAAGTCTCTGCCTCAAATGCTGGGCACCCCCGTCCTGTATTCTGATCCCTTGGCAGGACTGTGGGGCATAGGAAGAGAGTCCACAGCCTGGCTATTGCGATCTCCTGTCTACATCCTGTGGCTTCACTTCTCCACAGCTGCAGGCCAAGACTCCACGGCTGTGGGCCACGTCTCCGCATTTCTCCCTTCTATCTTCTCCCGCTCACCCAGTTTGCCCACCTTCAGGTAATCCTCATGTGTGTCTCTTAGCTGTTCTGTGTGATGAGCAGAGAATCCTTTGATGAATTATAGGTGTTCAATTTGTGGTAACTTACAGGGGAGATCGCAAAAAGCCCCCTTCATACCGCCATTTCTGTGACGTCATCCCGATGATTTTAATATATATCAGCTTTTTACTTCAAACCCATTGGCATGCATACTTCAGTACTAATTTTTGTCAGTTTTGTTCCTTTACTTTTGCTCGACAGAGAATCTGTAGCTCAGATGGTCATGACAAACTAAATGGGGAAAATTATTTAAAATCAGTGTCATTGGGCCATGTGCTATAAAATGACACAAAGCAAAACTGCTGTGGAACTTGCAACTAACTGTACTATATACTGTAGCAATATTTAGGGATCATATGCAAAGTCATTTTTTTCCTGAGATTTGTTATTAATGTGTAATAAAAGTGTTATTAAGGCAAAACCTCATGTTATGATCTATGATAAAATAATAGGAACTTGTATTTATTCAACACATTCTAGATTCTAGGTACTATACATACATGCTTGACATAAATGATTTCTTTACAATAACCCAATGAAGTGGGTGCTGTGTTGTCTTAATATACAGACGAGGAAACTGAGAGCCACACTCAAGCAAGCACACAGTTAATAAAGACCAGAACTGCCATGTGAATGATGGCAGTGTAAAATCTGAGCCCCTGTTCTCAAACACAAGTGATACTGCCTCTAACTATTAAAAAAAAGAAAGAAAGAAAGAAAAAGGAAAAAAAAAGGTAGTTCTCCTTGAGGAGGACGTTATTTTATCATCACTTTGTTTCATTGACAAATTGAGAAAGAAAGGCTAATAAACATTTTCTTTTTCATTTGGGGGCAAGGATTTTAAATTGTTATTTCCCTTTGCCATTACATTTTGCTTGGAGCGCCCACATAAATCATTTTGAAAGAACAGATGAATTAGTTTAAAGACGTGAGTCTTAGTTAAAATGAGACTAGAATATAGAAGTATTATAGCCATCATCAAGTAAAGTGACGACAAGGCAAACGACAGCATTTACTTTACATTAAAAAGCAAAATAATAATTGTGTCCCAAGAATTAAAATTAAGATCGCTTGTGCTATATAGATGGACTGCATTCAACATGGAGAATTAATTTGACAGTATATAGGTATTGCTATAGATACAGACATGTATATAGGTATGTGTATATCTTTTTGGGGGGAAGGGGAAACAAAACAGGATGCCCCTCCGAATTGTTTTCAGCATGTGCAGAGCCTGGGAAAATACCGTTTGGCCTGGTTCCTGTCTATAAAACATGTTCATTGTAAAACATGTAACAAAATTCATGGTCTCATATGAGGTATAGTGATTTATTGAAGAAAATTTAGAATAATGGGTAGAGAAGAGCTAATTATATATTTATTTGTTGTTCAGTCAGTGCATATGAAGATTCTTTCTAGGGTATAGATACACTCTTTTCCTGTTGCTTATTTCTCAATGCACCTTTCCTATTTGATTTCATACGTCCTGCTGTAAGAAGAAAAGGACAGCATCATGATTACAATGCCAGGGGTTTTCAAAGCCAGTTGCTATTAAAACAGATAGATCTTGCTTCTACTATTCCCTAATGCCATTAATTTCAGCGCTGTTGCATTGTTACTGATGAGCTCCCTCATCTATCGGCTCCAAGTGAAGACTGACTCCCAGTGACCCACTCGGAGTTTGCTACTGTGCTTCCCACTTGATGATGACAGGAAATGCAAGCCTTCCTGAGTTATGTCAAAAAATGTGAAGGGTAATTCTTTTTTGTTGACGTCAAATTTACTGTTTGAATTTTCTAGCATAAATGTACAAGTACAGTATCTCCCACTGCGTTCTGAACAATCAAGCAATAATCATTGTGTTTCTAAAATGTGCTCTCTTTTCAATGGGGACTGCACCCCTGCCAGCCACACAAGGCCATCAGCCCACAAGGCAGCTGGCTGTAGAAAAAGCAAGAGGAACAGTTCCATTCTGGCAAAACATGTTCATACTCATCAAGCAAGTCCTGAGACAACAGGGACAGCTTGAGGTAGGAGACATCAGTGGGAGACAAGAGGACACTGACCAGCAGTGTTTGTTGGCTTGAGGAGGAATAGCCCGGAGAGCCACTAGGAAGCCGGTGAAGCTGGTGGAGCCAGTGGTGGGGATGGGTAGCTGTCCTGGGTATCAGCTGTGAGGGTGCACAGGGCCAAGGGTGTGACCCTCCCCCATCACTGCTGCAGACCTACACTTTCAGAATAGGAGAAGTGAGAACTACTCAGGGCCTATTCATGGAACTCAAACAGGGGCGACGGTGGATGGTGGGTAGCCCAGAGCCCCAAACATGCCTTGTGTTCCTTGTGAGTCATCACTCCACCTCAGTTGTCAGCACCATAGATGGCCTGATCTTACATGTAAGAAACAGTGTGCATGGCAGCAGAAGTGTTCCAGGCTGCCGTCCTGAAACCACGCTGGCCACTGATGTTATGACGACCTGAAAGACACAAGTCACTGAGCTCTGTGGGCACCTGCATCCAGGTTCCCACTCATGGTGCTCCAGAGGACGAACCAGACAGCTCCTGTGAATCCAGGCACTCATTCAGAACTTGGAAAATTTTGAGGAAAGTGCCCCGAAGTGCAAGACTTGGGACAGGTTGGCTTCCTTCCCAGATCCAAGGCCTCTGCCCCAGCCCTGGGGATTAGGATCGACTGGGCCTGCCCTAAAGATACATCTATCTCTTGATAGCTATATAGATGGACTGAAGTCAATACAGAGAATTAATTTTCATTTTTGAACACTTTTTCTATTTGTGATCTCACATGAAGTCTTTTAACTTCTTAATACCTCCATAGGAGGAAAGGTCATCTGCTGCTTTATCCCTTTTTAATAGATGAAAAAAATCTAGCTTTTAGGTTTTTTTCTCCTAGTAAGTGACAGATACAATTTCAGTCTTGATCTTTTCACTCAAAATTCAGGACTCAATTTATTCCATCACTTGACTTCTCAAAATATTTGCTTTTCCTCTGCTTTGTGAGGTTTGGTATGAATCTAACAGAAAAAAAACCACAAACAAACAAACAAAAAAATAAGGCCTGCACATCTGGAAACTTTACAAACAAATGATCTCTTCAGACGAAGTGGTAACTGTTTGTGTCAAGGCAAATTGGGAATATTGAAAATTTGAGGGTAAATGGTCTTGACCTCATTTTCTTTTTAAAGCGTTATTTTTGAATGCCTTCTTTCTCACTTATTGGTTTTTTTGTTTGTTTTGTTTTTTTCTATTAAAATACATTCGTATTTTATCTGTGATGAGACCTAAGGGAGATTTTATTACATCAGAGTCTCAATTTGTGAGTAATAAAAGAATGAGTGGAAACTCTTCTATGTCTCCTATAAAAGAAACTCCATCTTTTATTAGCAAATTCAGTCCCTTCTGGACTGTAAAGTGACAAAGCACATGTTTCTGGCCAAGGAAATTAAAACAAAACAAAAAATACAAAAAACAAAAAAAATTAAAATCCAGAAGAGTAATATATTCCCCTTGTGTACTAAGGACCAAATGAACAAACACATACAAACACACACACCACACACAAATGTGCACACACACAGTACTAAAGGATGGAAAGGAAGGGATACTTCAAATTTGTACAAGAACAGAAAATAATTTAAAATGCGTAATCAAACTTGGGGCCTTTTTCTGATGAGAGCAGCAAATGTGCTTACATCTCTCTAAAGATGACGTGCCACATTCATTTGTCCTCAGTAGCTAATTGAACTCTCCTGTTTCACAGCTCACGTGCCTCTGTTCTTGCATTATTAGCTGACATCGACATTTCCTACTGAAAGGTCGTCCTTAGTAGTGATTATTGGCCTCCGTGTAAAACAAAAACCTTTACACACACACACACACATACACACACACACACACACACAGGTTTTTTTTTGGTTTTGGGTTTTTTTTTAACTGATGACACACCAGATTGACAATTTCTTGCTCACCGTATGGTGAACACCCAGCAGTGTAATCCATAGCAGCCACTGCTTTGGCCTGTCTTAACGACTGTACTTAAAGTTTTACCATTGCTGCCACTAAGGTATATTTTATTTTTTCCCCACCACAAACTATTCTTTACCGAAGAATGTTAATTAGTAACTGATAGATATAAAGATTGCCGGTGACAGCCCATTAATTCCATTTACTTTAATAGGACTTAGAACTTAGCTTGCAGTACAGCTGTATTCAGACTGGATTATAAATGTAATTTTTTGCATCATTAACTTCCCTGATTAATCTTAGACAGCAAATACATAATTATCAAGGGAAAAAGCCACCCAGTATTTGCAGCAAGGAGTCCAGCTTTCCAAATGTTTCTTTTGCAGCCTTCTTATTAACATCATGGTAAATAGTGTAGGTTTTTATAAGGAAACAGTTCCTTCTCATAACTTAATGGTTAACCCATGCTAGGTATTCACTGCTTCAGAAAGTAATTACTTAGTGTGTGTGTGTGTGTGTGTGTGTGTGTGTGTATGCATGCACACGCACACGTGGACAGCACATGCTGGCATACACAGCTTTGCTTGCCTACTGTGTTTGATTTGTGATGAGTTCGCCTACACAGATTTGCATAGCAATAACACACTATTAGTTTGCTTATGCAGCCCTCTAGTTTTGGATGTAGAGTCCCTTGCCAGTTCTGCCTCTTGGGCCCTTTGTGGAAAACTGTCTCCTACTACTGTGACATTTCAGGGGTGAAATGTCTGGCAAGCATTATATCACAGCCAGCCATGTTCCTGTTGGGTGTATGACTCAGGATTCAGCATATTTGCAAAACCAAAACACAGACTCAGAGAGGCAAAGGGCATTCAAATGAAAAGGAAAAAACATGGGCTGAGATTCAAGTTGTTTTGCTTGCCATTCTGTGCTACCTGATGCTGAAAGGACAGGCCCAGGTGCTGGAAGAAAAATGCCCCAGCATTGAAACCTGGCTCAGTGACTGCTTTGAAGGAGACTAATGATTGGCTTGTTAGTATAAAATGGCACTTCATTAGCACAATGCTTCCTGCTAAGGCAGCTTGAAAAAGTCCCACCCCAACTGTATGTCTAGTTACAGAAAAAGAGTCACTAAGAAGGCACAGAGGATATGGGGAAGAGAGGGTAAAGATTTTACAAATTTGCAAAAATAGGATTCTTTTCTAATGAGTTATGATGATTCATTTGAATGGTGAATACCTCAATTTTAGCCATTGGTCCTCTGTTTTGAACACAAGATGTAGGAGATCCAGTGCCTAGATTTTCTGGCCTCAATTTGAAATACAGAGTATCCAGAGATCTCTGACTATGTTTGTTTTAAAACATAAAATTCCCCATGCTGTATTTCTGCTGTACTATTCATTGCCTTCTAAAGTAACTCCCTAACACTGAAATATATGCAAGCCTGTTTTGCTAACAGGCTTTTGAGTACTGACAGTGCTAATTCCAATGGGCTTTTTTGTTTTTTTTTACAACATCATTAGTGGTAAACCAGAGAATAATGTGATCATCAGATTTATGTTTTATCAATGTTGCTTTGTCTGGATATAGATTATGCATTTAGAAAGGAAAAACTACAGGCATGCCTGGTTATATCTAAATATGTGTGTACTCACACATATACACATACTCGTATTCACAACACATAAAAGTTGAGGCCAAAAGACATTAAGTTTAAATTTCAAGTCTCGACTATATTGCTTTGTATTAGGTAGACAATTGTTCTTTTACTGATGGGCTTTTTCTTTATTTAAAATTACCAGTCCTTGCTAGAGTTTCCCAGTTTATACTTAAAGGGCCTAAAGTATATTAATTTCTATGAGATGATTTTATATTTAAAAGAATATATTTCTTGCTCACTTACTATGCGATCACTGGACATAAATATATTTCAGATACCACTCTTTGATTTACCCAATTCATTCTGATTAGAGTACTGTATTAGTTTGATAGGGCTACTGCAACAAATTATCACCAATGGCTTTTATCTTAAAACAAGAGAAACTCATTTTCTCACAGTTCTGGAGGCTAGCAATGTATAATCAGGTAATAGGCAGGGTTGGTTCCTTCTAGGGCTCTAGAAAAGAATCCTTCCTTGCCTCTTCTAGCTTCTGCGGGCTCTCAGAAATCTTTGGCATTCCTTGGTTTGTAGCTGCATCACTCCCATCTCTGCCTCCATCTTCTCATGTCCTCTGTGTGTCCGTGTGTGAAATCTCCCTCTGCCTCGATCTTAAAAGTACACTCATATGAGCTATTTTTCAATTTGTTGAAGGTTAAAAAAAAAAAAAAAAAAAGGTTAGGTTTAAAACAGGGGTGTCCAAACTGCGGCCCGCGGACCAACTGCGGCCCACAATCCATTTTTAATTGGCCCGCAGCAAATTCCAAAAATATATTTAGTTTACTTAAATAAAATAGGTAAGTCAATATGTACTTCACCTCGAGTGAGTGGCCCGGCTGTTTGTGTATTTTACTGCATATGGCGTTTTACCGCATATGGTTTTATACCTTGGTAAAAACCGTTGAAAAAAGTTTGGACACCCCTCGTTTAAAGGCTAGAGAAACATTTGTGATTTATAAGACTAACCTCTTTTTTGTAGAGGTCCTTCTAGGAATGAAAGTGTTTTGTAAAGGTCATTTTAGGAATGAAAATATGTTTTGCTGTGACTAGTTATTTAGCATTTAGGGCTCACCTGGATAATCCAGGAAAATCTCATCTCAAGATTCTTAACTTAATTACATTGCAAAGACCCCTTTCACAAATAAGTTAACATTTACTCTGTTGCTATATAAGGAAACATTCACAGGTTCCAGGGGTTAGGACATGGTCATATCTTTTGGGAGGCCACCGTTCAGCCCCCTCCGTAGGAGGAAAGAACCCATTATATCAGGAATCTAGACTTCTGTTCACAGTGAGTGATGCATTATTTAATTCAGAATGCAAATCCCACAGATGGAGAACTAGAAGGGATTTTAAGGATTTGTGAGGCATAGGAAATTTATTGGCCTCCTTCCTGGCTGCACACAACTTCTTAAGAGTTTAGGAGGGAGAGAAGGCCCGTTGCCTTTCCCTTCTGTCAATATACATCAAAGCACATTGGTGCTAGAAGAGACTTTAGCAGTGTGATGGGGTGGCTAAGAGCATTTACTCCTGGGTTGGCCCTGCTTCCCACTCACTTGCTGTTTTGACCTTGGGCAAGATTATTAACTTCATCATGCCTTGGTTTCTACATTTATAGAACAAAGGTTATAAAGGTACCTTGTTCTTGGGGTTGTTCGGAGGTGGTAGTGACCTAATACATGCAAAGCACAGGGAAGTATTGGGGCCACAAGAGGCACTCTGTAACATTTGCTATCACTAGCAATTATCTCGTCCAACTACCCTCCTTTCCACTTGTGCACAAGAGGTCCTAAGTGTTGTGACTTGTATCACAAGTATTCAATAGGTCACACATATTTAACGTTTAATAACAGAGCTAGACTCAAACCTATCTCTCTGGAACCCAGAACCCATATTGCACCCCCAGTTCTTGCCAGAAAACTTTCACAAAGAACTTAGCTGATTGGTTTGAGCACATGGGATTTGAGACACCTGTATTAAATAGAAACGAAAAGTGGGTATCCTTCATGGCTAGAAAAGCCAGAATTTTCTATTGCTCAACACATTAAGGCTTGTAAACAGAGAAATTATTATTGATGGCACAAGCTTCAAGGTCAGAGAGGAGATTGCTGAAATTTAAGCTGTTGCAAAGAATGAAAATATCAGGTTTGTATTTTTAAAATATAAACGGGCAAAATGGATGTACTCTAGTGATTTAATCAGATGTGGCACCTTCTGGCTTTTTTTAGGGCTTTCAAAAAATAATCAGCAAAGAGGTAGTAATAATTTGGATGCTTGCTGCAATGAAGAACTTGATTGCAGATTCCTAACTGATAACAATGTACACATTGTTTTCATAACAAATTGAAGTTCCACCTTCAACGTGGATTATATTGGTAATTTCTGTCTTATTTATCAAAAGCATACAAATATCATGAAAAGTATTTTGTTCTGTGCATTTAGATACCAAATAATGTAGTTAATGAGTGACCTTATATATACACATACACACACACACACACAATTTCCAGAGCTGTTCATTATTATTTGTAGATATTTTAATGAACCACTTATTAAGTGTAACGGTAATAAAAAAAATAAGCACGAGAACATAAATTGTTTTAATTTTTTGTTAAATTGAAAAACTAGTTTGATTTAAAGAATAGAGAAACATTTGTGATTTGCAAGCCTAAATGCACCCGATTTTGTGGAGGTCATTTTAGGAATGAAAGTGTGTTTTGCTACAACTAGTTATAGAAGGTCCCCAGGCCTCCTTCAGAAACTCTCCTGCAAGGAAATTGATTTTCTGATGGAAGGTACTGAAGGGTATCTTTAGCATCAGTGGAGAAGCAACTAATTTATCACTATCAATGAGTCAGATGTCTGTATATTCCCAGTCGTAAACAAGAATTAGCCAATCCTTACCCTGTTTTTATTACTCAGAGTCCTTTGTAAGGAAATAGTAGCAATTGTGGATACCCTGAATTCTCAAATCACCTAATATTGGGTGTTTTCACCCATTCAGTTGACCTTTATTTTCATCACATCATGCACATTATATGATTACTATTAGATTTCCTTTTCTTTTTTAAGTCTTTTATTTTACTTATTTATTTTTTTTTAATATTAAGGAGGAGGGAAATCTTAAAGTGATTTTATTTTGTAAATTCTAATAGATTTCAGCTTATTTAAATAGAGCAAGCTTGATGCCTGATTACAATTTTTCTTTTCCTGTTTTCCAAGCATTAATTCTATTCCTTAATTTTTTCTATTCATTAATTCTGATTAGCCTTTCAGAAAGTTGTTTGCTCATATCCTAGTTAAATAAAACTGCTCAGATTGCTGAAGCCGCACTTAAGTTAGCTTGTTATGCCTTTTCCCCTCTTTCATTGAATAATGAGGTCTTTTTTAAATACTCAGTTGTTTTTTTTTCCCATCATTCTTCCAACACACACACACACACACACACACACACACACACACACACACAAACACACTTTCTATACAGTTATTCTCTCCAGAGATTAGATAGAGGCAACTATATAAAATTATTTCCCCACCTGAAACCCTAACCATGGAATGACTTTTAAATGGAAAATGAAAGATAAACCAAAAGGACAACTGCAACAACACAACTCTAGTTTTTTGAAGTTGAAAAAAAAAGTAAATCAAGGACACGGCTAGAGGGCAAGATCAAGAATATTAAAGGAAGAGAGCAAGAGATAGAAGTTAAATGAAATAAAATCATATTTATTGAGTTCTTACTATGTGAGACTCTGTGCTACATTTTAATAAGGAGCCTACAGATTATAATACATGCTATGGCAGAGATGTTCTACCTACCCACCAAAATGTGTTCTACCTTCTATTGTGTGAGCTTTTGCTGGGAGGTAGCTCCCGGGGATACTAAGTTTCCCATCTTCCCTTGTGAGTATAGCCATATGTTCCAGCTCAAGGAATGGGATTTTAAACCCCAATATTCTCACTCCGTCCCAATCTGATAAAACAAATCTGCCTATTTACTGCTTCAAAAGTCCAGAGGATTATTTAATGAATAAAAAGACAGAAGTTTATATATAACAATGGAAGAAAGTCCACAAAGGGTCTTCTTGACCAAACTTCATGTGATATTGGGTTGTCTTCTATATTATCAGTAACACACAAAGTAACATTAACAGCGTTTTGATTTAATATGCACTGATTCTAAAAAGCCTAGCACTAAAGGTGTGTGTGTGTGTGTGTAGTAGAGGAGAAATGAGGTTTGAAATATATGGGGCCAGGACTAGTCTATGGAAAATAATTCTAAATTTTATAGCTCAAATATAAAAGAGACCTAATAGAAGTGTCCCAAATTTGACAACAATTCTAAAAATTTGTCTTACATTATCAATGGTAAGTTGTTTTGAAGTTGAAGGTAAAACTGTTCTAAAACAATTATTTTTTAAAAAATGGGTGAACCACTCAAGAAGAAAGACGGATTTTTTTTTTAGTCTCTTCATTAAAAATTTTCATATAAAATCATTGTCCTATAAATAAGCAATCAAAGAGTACGCATCCAAAAGATGTAGAGGGGTAAAAAAAAGGTGTTATCAAGGCGGGTTAATTAAAAAATATTATTTTTCTGAACTTTATGTTTGTAGTGTCTGTCAGGTATTTTATTTTTGTTTTTTTCTTAATAATTGGAGCTTGTTGTACAGTTCCTCATTATCACTTACTATTCCTTTTCCAATCTAATTTTGTATTTGTAAGTACTTGTTTTTTTGTTTTTTTAACGTGCTCATGACAATTGCATCAACTTCTCCTTTAGAATGTACAATACCTGAATCTACCCCAGGAAGCCTTTGCTTCCACTTTCCTAGTGACAAGAATCTATCACCTCAACCATAGGTCTTTCCTTTCCAATGTAGGGCAGCCCTAATCATGAAAACATTAGTTTGTTGTTACTGTTGTTTTTGTTTCTTTGTTTGTTTTGATTCAACTGTGTGGAACTCAGTTTCCACTGGTATTCCTGGCTCTTTCAGGGACCCAGAGAGAAAGTGCCGTTTCTCTCCCATGTAGTCCCAGATACACAGAGATATTATAAGAAAGTAGGTGTGTGAAGCTCAGTATTATTAAAACCCATCATGTTTTTAAATGAAACCTGAAACATTTAGAGGAAAACATTTCTCTGTAAATAGAATGCCTGTATCTCTTTGCAGCTCATAAAATTGTATCATCATTCTCTGAAATTAGTCCAGTTGTGGGTGGGTAATGATTAGAAGCCAGAGTTATTTATTTAATGTAGTTCTTTCTTGTACATTTTTTACATTTACAATTAAATTTGACAGGCTTCAAAGTCGTTATCTCATATACAGAGTGTGTTAAGTACTCTGGTGAAAGGAGATGTTGCATGAGGGTGTCTTTTTTTTGACCATTATTTAAAGCTAAATGGGTCTAAGATTGGATTTGTTTACCCATAACTGTGATAATTCCTTATGGTTATACTGCTTTATTTTTACAGACATATTAATTTATTTTGTTCTAATAGCTGCTTTAAAAAAAAAAAAAGAAAACAAAGCAGAGGATATTGGTGCCATTTTTGCAGAGGAAAACTTGAGCCTTGGACTATAGAATCCAAATCAATGGGCTTGGACACATGACGAATTTCCAATACAGCCAGATGTAGGATAGATGTCTTTTGAGTCCCAAGTAAATGGTTTCTCTTTCCAAATGCTGTAACATTCAATCTGATCTCTCAGTGCTTTTACATCTGTGACTGATACATTATAGCTTAATTCCTCCTGGGTGATTTGACAATTGCATAAATTAATTCTACCATGAGATAGCATATATCAAATATGTCATAGGGATACAGGGTAATATTTTTAACAACATTCTTACACTTTCAAAGTATATTTATATACATTTTTCCATTTGGCCATTACATAAAGCCAGAAATGTTTTTATTTATCAGGTTTTTTTTGTTTTGTTTTATTGAAGAAAAAAATAAATGAATATCAGAGAGATTAAGACTTTTGTCCCAGCCTACACATCTAGTAAACATTAGGTCTGATACTGGTATTGGACTTGCCATTTGCAGTATGATTTTCTTTTTCCCCTAAAGAGTAACATAGTAGAAACTGCCTGCCTGAATTGAGGTATAGCTCTGCATCTTAACTTCTGTGTTAAGGATGCATCATCTATAAAATGAGAAATAATATACACCTCTGTGGCAGACAGACCCTAGGAGGGCTACCATCAGACCCTCCTCTTACATGGGGGGCAGGGCCTATGATATACTTTTAACCAATAGAATATGGCAAAGGTGATAGGACAAACGTGATTATGTGACCATGATTATGTTACATATGATTGAAACACCAGTCTTACAAGGAGATGCTCTCTCTTACTGCTTTTAAAGAAGCAGGTTGTCATGTTGTGAGTTGTTTATAGAGAGATCTCCCTGACAAGGAACTTGGGGCAGCCCCAGGCTAATAGCCAGCAAGAAAATGAAGCCCAATTCAATAGTCCCCAAGCAGCTGAATGCAGCCAACAACCAACTAAGAGAAGAAGCAGATCCTTCCCCATCTAAGCCTCAGATGAGACTGCACCCCAGGCTGGTACCTTGATTGCAGTCTTGCAGAGGACCCAACTAAGGTGTATCGGGACTCCTGATTCTCAGAAACTGTGAGATAATAAGTGCATGTTGGTTTCAGCCACTAAATTTATAATTAGATTGTCATACATTAGTAGATATTTAATTCGCCCTTATAGAACTAATGTGGGATTAAATCCGGTAATAGTTGTAAAGTGCTTATTTCTATGGCAGGCACATTATAATAATGCAATAAAAGTTAGTATTATCATTATGCTTTATTCTTTAATCTAGTAATATAGAGATTTTTAGATCATATCCTGATGTATTTGTGTTTTTATATAGTTTGTTCTGTGGTGCCTTTGCTGTAATACAGTCTCCTAGAAGCTTACTATTAGGCTTTTATAAAGATATATTCCTATGTTTATGCATATTTATATATGTGTATGATTTTTGGAGCTATGACTACTGTCTAAATTGCCCCTGTAATTCTAGGGTCTTTGCAATGAAGCAATTCTCAACATATTTAAAGAAAGTAATCCTAGTGTAGTGGATTCGTTTAAGAAAAAATGGGAAATTTTATTAAAATGTATAACTCGCAATGGAAAGAGTAAAGCAAGGGATAGATAGAAGGGGGGGAATTCAAATGTCATCAGGCCTCTCTTTTTATCTTTCTCTGTATCTCATTTCTGTTTCTCTCTGCATGTGGGTTTCATTTATCTCCATGTAGCTTTGGACATGGATGCAAGCCAATCTAGCTTATACATTAACAGTTCCAAGACCAGAGTGTCCAGAATGCCATTGCTCTTTGTTTCTTCTTAAAAAGAATCCCAAAAATGAGTATCATTGACCTCTCAGGTTCTGTACAACACCTGAGACCATTGAGTGTAACCACCATGGGGCAATATACTCTAGATCAGGGGTGTCCAAACTTTTTTCAACGTTTTTTACCAAGGGCCATATGCGGTAAAATACACAAACAGCTGGGCTACTCACTCGACGTGAAGTACATATTGCCTCACCTGGTTTATTTAAGTAAACTAAATATATTTTTGGAATTTGCTGCGGGCGAATTAACAATGGATTGCGGACCGCAGTTGGCCCACAGGCCGCAGTTTGGACACCCCTGCTCTAGATGCTCAAAAAAGTTCATAAGTGGAACTATTCCCGGAAGAAAAGTGGGAAGACATGTTAACTAGACAGAAGAGTGGTTTCTCTAGAATTTATTTAGCAATATTTTTCTCAAGTGCCTCGAATTTAAATATTGACTACTGGATAACCTGATTTGGATGGCATTCTCCATAAATGAGCCACTTGGCTTGCTAATAGATGATTATGAAGCATAAATTTACTCCACACTTCTGAGCACTTTTTTTTCTATCTTCTTTTAATTAGTAATTCTGGAATGAAAGGCCCAGAGATTGAAATCTGGAAACAATTAATGGTAATTCTATCTATAGCTGACCCTAATTATTTAGCTCAATTGGCGAGAGCTGTGTGTTAATGAGCCTGATGTGGTGTGTATACCCCTATGTGGACCAGTAGGTTTCACTCATGCTGGAATAGAAACTCGACTTTTACTCTAACCTTCTTCTTCTGAAAATGCTTGCTTTGCTTTGGGATATAGGACAGAACAAGCAAAATTAGTTAGCACCATTCTCTTTAGCACAGCTAGAAACACAAGTCCAGGGTAACTCCTCGCGGAAGTGGTTGGCAGTCATTTACATTTATGAATGATGGCACAATTATTTTCATATTAGGTACCTGATTATATCCCAAGGTTGTCTGATTTATCATTGACAAGATGTTTAAAAAGGATTTCCCTCCTGGTCTCAGGGAAGTCTCATCATCCCTACTCGTTCTCATGAGGATGAGTGGAACTTATTGGAAATTTAAACAAAGATAAAGAACAATGGACGTTAATACTAATGACTATGACAGACCTTGATCTTATTTCACAGTTGAATTTGAATCTACTTTCATTTGTAGATGGGGTTTTGACACTTCTACATGTACCCTAAAATGAAGCTTTATCTAGACAGTAAGACAGGGAAACATAACTGTGAGGATGATCAGAGTAAAAATAACAACAAAAACAACAACTGACAATTGTTGAGTTCTTTTTTGGGTCAGTTACTGTGACAGCTGCTTTTCATATATCACTTTATTCTTTTAACAGCCTTTTCAGGCAAATTCTTTTATTTTCCATATTCTACAGCAGAGACAGCAGAAACATAGTAGGTAAAAAATAACTTGTTTAATGTTATACTGATGCAAAGGTTTGAACCTGGGAAACCTGAATTCAGAGTCCACACTTTTAAACACTATTGATAAGTCTACATTTTTACTTAGCTGATATTCCATTAACACTTATGGTTTAATATCCAACAACACTCAGAATGGATGTATTTAATCACATTCCTAGAAGACACCCATAATTATCAGAAGAAAAAAAAAAGTATATTTTTTCATTATGGGCCACTTGGGTGCAAGTACCACAAAATTATTTAAATGTGTTTATGTAAATTAAAGGAAGAGATAAATTACTAAAAGAATAAAGGGATATCTCCTGGCACTCAAAGGCAGGACCTAACAATCACACCTCTTAAAAGACAAAGCCAGAAAGCCATCAGGGACCTGGATTACTTACACCCTCTCTCCAGAACTCTTAGGTTGGTGCAAAAGTAATTGTGGTTTAAAAGGTTAAAATAATTGCGAAAACCGCAATTACTTTTGCACCAACCTAATAAATGGTCTCTCATCTATGTTTGTCTTTGAAAATACGCATTTGCAATCTGTCTCTATATGTAGTTCTCTCTGGTACAACTTGACAGCAATAAGAAATGCCACCTCCAGTTATTGGAATATTCCATTAAGTCATTAATGCGAAAGTTTCCCCCAACTAAACAATAAATAAATGTTCATTGTTCTTTATTGTAGATTAAACTAATCAAGTTTACATCACTTTTTAAAGATTATATTTGTGTGTATATGTCTGTATAAACTTGTGTGTATACATTTCCATATATTTCTATGTGTGTTTGTGTGTGTGTTGTGTGTGTATTTAACATGCCATCAATTATTGTGCACACCATGAATTTTAAGAATAATCTTGTGGAGAACGAAACAGCAAGGAAGTTAATTTTGATTCATATAAATAAATTATCTGCTCTGTAAATGCATCAGAATTGAGGAATTGTTTTAATTAAAGACTGTATCCCTTAACTTTGCCTGCTGATACATGAGATGCTGTAAGTATGCCAGAGAAGGAGCGAGAACAGTATCCCCTTCCACTCCTCCAACAAGAAGCAGATACAATAACTCTATCCATTTGCAGCAGAATTGATCAAAAGAAAATAGTTTTGACCCGTAAGTAACATCTCTTTTTGAAATCTAGCAGCTTTCTGCCTTCAACATGGAGGTTAAATTCTAATTATCTCCACAGAGAGAGTTGGTAGGTCTGTTCTGACAATGGGGTAGAAAGGTCTGACAGTGGAGTTTATTTAATAGAAGCCACAGTCACTGTCTTGTAGCTGCTTCGTATAATAGGAAACTTGTTTTTCCCGTTCAGGTACCTCCGTGAGGGAGACCGCATGATGGAGCACATGTCCCCTGTGCTGAGACTCAGGAGACCTGTCCCTTCTCCACTTTGCTCTTGCTAGCTTTGCAGCCTGGGAGCCAGTTTACTTCTGTAGGCCTCAAATACATGTTTCAAATGTTTCAAATACATCCTCAAGTCACTTATGGATCTAAAATCTATTATCGATGTTCCGTTTTATACACAAAATATATGGTGTGTCATTCTACTCTGTGGATCGATCAGTCAGGGTATGAAAGGGGAAAAAAAATCTACTCAAAAGGTTTAATAGAAAAGAATTAATAAAAGGATGCTGCTCAGAAGTGAGAGCAATGCTGAAGGAGCAAACAAGTTGTGTCGAGGTACCCAGAGGTGGTATCATGGCCTCCCCTGGACCTGAAAGGATGTTGGGGAGGAAATAATGCTGCTGGAACTCTGGAGAGCTGCACTGCAGGATGGGCTGCAGGGCTTAAGCTATGGTCTTAAAGAGAAGTTACTGTCAGGTGGTATGGACGTTTAGAGTGTGCTGCGGTAGATGTACTCTGACCCCTCTCACCTCTATCCCTCAGTTCTCCTGTTGGTGCCTCTATCAGCTAAATACAACCAGAAGTCAGGTGGAAGGGATCAGGTGATGGATCCCATAGAGTGAACCCCCTCAGGGAACAGTGGCAAGAGAACATCAGGGACTGGATGGAGGTGGCAAGCAGAGAATAACCAGTCCGGCCTGCACATTCGCAGATGTGTATGATGTGGTTTTCTAATATGTAGTATATCTGAATCATTTGCATGTTTCATCAAATGTTGAATAGTGTTGAGTAGAACAGGCTGTTGTTACGAAATGTTTATGTTCAAATATTTTAATGAAATTATTAAAGATCGGGGTAAGAGTCTTTCAATTTCTTCACCTATAAGTTTGTAATTAATGATAATACCGAACTCACCAGATGGTAGTAATGATTAAGTGAGACAAAAATAACAGTTAATCTTCACATTAACCCTATGGGTGCTTGATAGTATTATACCTTACAGATGAAGAAACTGAGGCATGGAGAGAGTATAAATGCCCTGGGAGTAAGTCAGACAAAAATGTTGAAAAACACCTGAAGAGGGAATGATCCTTTTTTCAGTGTGACCAGGAAAAGCTTCATTAACTAGTTCATCTATTACTGCCATTCTTCTGTCCCCTCTGTTTGGCCCATCATCTGTGACCAACACACTTATAATTCCCTACCCTAACCATGTGAGCCAGTCAATATAGAAAATTCAATGACAGACATGCTTTGTGAATCACCTTTGCCTTACTCTTCTCACGTAATTTAAGCCCAACGAGACCCCAGTTCTCTGATTTATCCACTCTGTTTCCAGGCTCCTGTACCTAACTAGAGATATTTACCAAATATCTGTATTGGGTCCAATCCAATCCTTTTTCTTTGTATTTGAACCCTCAGTGGGGCTCAGATATCCTTTTTTTTTTTTTTTTTTTCTTCCTGACTCCCTGCCTGTTCCTGGAAGTTAAATGTCCCCAACTCCCACACCGCCCCATCCAATGATCTCACTCTTAAATTCTACTTGCACCCTCCAGACTCTGATGCAAAGGGCATGCCTTTTGTTTCTTCTATTAAGAAGAGTTAGGACTAAGTTTATTTTCCATTGAAGTTCTGTCTTCTGCACTTCAGAATCTTTTAGTGGGTTTGTGCATACGCTCATGCTTCTTGCTCATGTCAGAAACCTGCCAAGGCTCCTCTCTTCGGCAATGCTTTTGATTTTATCCATTGCTAACTTCTGTGGACCATGACATGGTAGTAATTACCACTCTCTATCATCCTTTCTAACCTCTTAACTTGACTCCTCTTTGTCCATAAATATTTTTTCATCTTCCCTAGCTAAACAAATAGCTAAATAAATTAACAAACAAATTTCTCTAACTTTTCAAAAATTTTCTCTGCTTCCACGTCTCTTTTTGTAGATTTCTTTAGAGAGTTTCCTACACTAAGTGACCCCATTTCCTTACCACCTACTCACTGTTGAAACTTGTACAACCTAGTTTCTTTCCACCTTACTCTACTAATTACTTTCTCTAAGTTCCTTTGTTAATCACCAGAATCACTTAATTCTCAGGCCTTCCCTTATTTCATCCCCATGGGTTTTACATTGCAAACCATCTATTTCTTCCTTTGTCCTTGGATTCTAGAACACAAAATACTCCTACTTTTACTCTGTTCTGTCGTCTTTGCTGAGTATTCCTCTTCCGTTTTTAAACTAGGTATCCCTCTTAGCATAGCCCTGCCCGACTAGTCTCCCTAAGTAATTGAAATTCATAAACCTTGATTATGTCACTTCTCAGTTTACAATTAAAACAAAAAGAATTTGTAAACAAAAAACTTTCAGCGACTTGTTAATTCAAATAAATTAAATGTAATCTATCATTTATGGTGGTCAATTTAATCTGCCTTTCATCTCCAGGCCACTTTCAGAGCATCTCCTGCATCTTTACGTGTGCACACATAGTAGATATTCTCTGTTATAAATATAGACCCCCATTTTTAAAATCATTCTTTCTAATGTTATTTCCTCTTCTCATGTTGTCTGTATCAGTCAGGCTAGGCTTGGCTATGCTAATGTACAGCTCCAAATCTCATTGGTTTTACATAGTGAAAGTTGATTTTCACTCTTGAGGATTTATTGACACAACAGGGCAGCTGTTCTTTTTCAAGTTACTAAGCAATCTTGTTCCACCAATTCGACACAAGTCCTTCTCTATGATTGAATCAAATTATACAAGAGCTTTCACTGCCTCACCATGGAGATGAGATATGTCACTTCTACTCACATTTCATTGGCTAGAACAAATCCCATGGCCTTACCTAATGGCCATGTGCTGGGAGGGAGGCATAGTCCATCTATGCACAAAATCCTTCCACCATCTCTGCTTATTAAAACACTACCTACCCTTCTAGGCCAGTATAAAATATCATTATCTCCTTTAATCTTTTGCCAATATTCACTTTCCCATTACTTAGGTAAATATTCTCAGACTTTTTAAAACTTTCATTATTTTAATAAGTAAGTAATTCTGAATATAACAGCTGTATGTGGTTAAAAATTCAATTATTGAAGAATAAAAAATAAAAAAGTAGACCAATTCCCCACCCCAAATTCCCAATCCCACTTCCTAGAGACAGCTGATCACTGCTTGTACACTTTCAACTATACCTTGATAATTTTAATGCATGTAAAGGCATATATGCATAGATATTTTTAAACAAATTTGAATCATATTAGACATATATTGTTCTGTATTTTGCTATTTTACTTCATATGTTTGATTTTTTTTCTGTATTAGCTCATAGAGAACTAGCTCATTCTTTTTTACACATAAAATATTATCAATGTAGATATAACACAATTTATGTTACCCTCATCCTATAAATGGACACTTATTTTATCATTTTGGCCTCTTAGAAAAACTGCTACTGTCATCATTAATGTAAAAAAGAATTAAACACATATTGGAGAATATCTTCATAAGCAGTTACTACATAGAAGCAAAATTGATGATGGGACACTCACTTACTTTTAACTCAGGGACACATAGTCAAATTCTCTCCCCCCAAAATAAAAGAAAACAAAACCGTGGCACTGCTTTACATCCCTACCAATATTGTATAAACCTTTTTTTCTTCACCCTCTTACCAACTCGAGATATTATCAACCTTTTAATCACATAATTAAATTGTAAGCTTCTTTAAGGAAGTCCATTTATTATCCTTTTTTTACTTTTTTCTCCTCTCTTGCTTGGTACATAGAAAGTGTTCAGTGTTTTATTTAATTTCTTTTTATCTTTTGGAATTGCACATGATGGTATTTAAGCTGGACCCTGAATGATAGTAGGTTTGGGGTAGCTAAAGATAAAGGCAGGAGATTCCTGGTATCAACAGAGGCATTAAAGAGAGGAGTAGGAGGGAGTAGGCTGACTTTGTCAAAGCAGTCAACAGATCTTTTTGTCTGGAGGTGTAAGAGTAATAGAAGGTAAGTAGTTGAGAAGAAGGTTATAATCACTTTTTTGTGGCTCTTTTCTTTTTTGGATTTTTGTTTATGAAATAGTGCTTAGAGAAAATTAAAACATTATAGAAATATGTAAAGCCAGTCATGTAAAGTTCTCCCATAATTCCACTCCACTGATAACAATGTGTTGTGATTATGCTTCCCTATTTTATATTAACAAGTTACTTAAAAAAAAAAAGGCTTGTGTAACTTTTTTTATTTATTTTTCAATTATAGTTGACATATTATATTAGTTTAGCCAATTATGGCTCTTGAATGTGGACTAACATGTTCTGTTTTCACACTTTAAATTTATAAATAATTAGTATTAAATTTGTTTTAATGCTTTAAAAAGCAATAAGCAGGAAAACAAAAGACCTCTAAGTTCTGCTCCTGTTCTTTTCTGCTAACTAACCCTAGATTGATGCATTTGCATCTCTAGCACTGCATTTCATCATCTCTAAAATGAAGAGTTCATTTATTTTCCATTCTTTCCATTCATTCTTTCCAGTATTTGTATACCTGCTAAGATGTGCTACACAGTTTATTAGCAATATGGGTCCAACAGTGGATAAGATAGCCTGATTCCTAATTCTCTCTGAACATAAAGTATCATGGAGAATAGGGACCAAATGAAGAGTCATTACAATATTGTGAGAAGTGCTCCAAATGGAGACATATAAGGATGCCTGGGTACCATTGGTTGGAGCATCTCACCCCCACAGTATGTGCTGTCTGCTCTTTTTAGAGGAAGGGGCAGCTACAATCATCTCAGGGGTCAAATGTGTCTTCCAGATCACTAAAGAAATGCAGCTACTTGGCTTGGCAGGGGGCAGGGCACCTTTGGATGCTTGTGAGCAAAAATGATGTTTTAGTCCAGACCTGTCCAAAAGGTTTATAAAATAATGGTAACATTTTACAAATTTGCTTTCCATAACTGATTTCACATTTAGTAACTTGATAGAAGTGAAGCATTTGCTGTAATCCAGTCTTGTAAGTACTAGTAGATGTTGTTTTTTGAGATTTTTCATTTGCAAAGGAGGCCAGATGCTTTTCTTCACTCCCCAGTGCCTCATCCCTAGGGGCTTTCTCTGTCTTGGGAGAGCAGACTCCAATCTTCTATGTAACATTTTACTCTTGAGGTTTCCTTGTAACACTTTGTGCTATTCAATTGGAAGTATTTATGCTAATGAAATTGCACAAATGGCCTCATTAGCTGGAGTTTTTATCTTTCTTGAGGTTTTGAGTGTTTTGCTTCATTCATACAAATGGATCAGCATGAAGAATTCAGATCTGTCTTGGCCTATGGTTTATTTTCTGCTTTTTTTTTTTTTTTTCAGTTTAACCTCCTTTGATAGAGTTTTTTTTCTTTAAGTTAGTTTCATGTGTACAGAACAATGTAGTAATAATAGTTAGAAATTTATACCCCTCACAAAGTGATAACCCCTCCCCCAATCTACTACTCCCCTGACATTGTATATAGCTGTTACAATTCCATTGACTCTATTCCTTATGTGGTATTCCACATCACCTGACTGTGTGCGTGCGTGTGTGTGTGTGTGTGTGTGTGTGTGTGTGTGTGTATATTTAATTACAGTTGACATTTAGCATTATTCAGCTTCAGGTGTATAGCACAATGGTCAGGCTGTGTTCTGCTTTCTAAAGTGAAAAATCTTTTGGGTTCATCCTCAGGAACCCCTCTCAAATACACACTTTGTAAATAACTTGGTCATCCATCCAGTAGAATATATGGATTCAGCTTGTTTTATAAAATTGTTTTTGGGTTTCCACATAATAACTATTTTAATTTTTATCAATGTGATTCACATATATGGTAAAAGTAATAATAACAGAATGTTCCTAAAAATAACAACAATAAAAATAATAAACATTCTCTGTGCTTTACTACCACATTCATGCATATTTCCTCAAGATTTTCTTTTTTCTTGAACTCCTTCCCGTTAGTCAGATGTGAGCTCTTTAGGATTAATCTTTAATTATCTTATTTTTTTCATCTATTATTCATACCTTTGACTTAGTTTTTATTTTCTGTTAAATTATGAGGATTTTTTCCTCAAGTTTATCTTTAAAATTTTCTACTACTTTTTTTGTGTATAAACTTTCATGTTTATAAATTCTCGAGCTTTTTTGCATTTGAATATTCGTTTTTAACAGCATCTTCTAGTTCCATGTGTGACTATATTCTGTTATTTATCATGTAAATTAAATTATTTTTCTGTTCCCTACACTGCTCCTGCTTTCTGTAAATTGTGTGTGTGTGTGTGTGTGTGTGTGTGTGTGTGTGTGTGTTGTTATTGTATTTGTTTAGGTCTCTGTCTTTCATTTTGGAAAGTTTTTTCAAATGTCTCATGATCATCCTCGTTAGATTAATTTTCATGAGTAAATCACGGAAAGGCTCACTTCATGCCCTGTGTGAGTGGAAGGATAAGCAATGTAGGATAATAAGACAGAGCTATTTTTCATTAGAAGACATTAGGGATTATAGGGCTTATTCTGGGACTTTCAAATGTTATTGAGAAGCATCATTTAATCTTCTGTCTGGTGGCTGTAACACAGATTGCTCATTTCTTCAGTGTTGCCCAGTAGAACTGTCTGCCCTGTGGGTCTATACCTGTGCTGTCTAGTACAGTAGCCACTAGCCACATGTAGCTGTTGAGCACTTGGAACATAGCGAATGCAATTGAGGAACTAGGTCTTTGTTTGATTTAATTTCAATAGCCACATCCAGCTAGTGGTTACCATATTGAACAGCACAGTTCTAGGTGTTGGGACGAAGAAGGGGGCTGGGAAAGTTCACCAGTTATTCTACTGACCTTTACTAAACTCCCACTTAGTCAATTACTCCACTCCAGATGACCACTGCGATTGGTATCGTATGGTCTTGAACATTTCCAAAGAATACCTTTTGCTTCCCGTGATAATGGATCACGAGTAAGCATGAAATAGGAAATGGAGGTGGGACCTGCAAATCTAATCACTCCTTATAGAACACCCACTATTTTTATAGCCCTCAGTGCCACCTCAAAGGTAGCTGGTGTCACAAACTTCTAATGCTCTCACTATGACTGACGGGTAACTCAGACTGTTTATTGTTGTTGTTGTTTCCTCTCTCTCTCTTGAAATCTTTAGACCTCATCTTTTTACACTTTATTCCATATTTGTGGTACAAGGACATGTCTCCTAGTATGATCCCACATAGAGATTTTGATTCTGGTTCTTGTGTTCATTGATTTTTTTCAGGTGATAAGTCAAGGGAGAAAGGGACAGAAGTATCTGTATCTCCCATCTATCATAGAGTTGCGTCAACTTCCCTTTGAATTTGATTCCATAAAATAATGCTTAGTATTTGACTTTCTTCAAATCTTCAATTTAGAAATTGTGCTGACCACCTTAGAAATTCAAATTTCTTAAGAATTTAATGTCTGTATCCTTAAAAAAATGATCATTTAGCAATATGTTGCATAGAAATTTATACTGTTAGTCCAGACCTGTCCAAAAGTATAATCCATATTTGGTTATAGAATTTTACTTGATTACCATGGTTTATTTTTCTTTTAAAAAAGCAATAAATTAAGTGATTGATGCATCTTTACAGTAGATTTAATGAATAAATATAAATTAGTTTATTATGAAATTGATATTATAAAATTTTACATTAAAAATAAAAATAAGGCATATTGGTATCTTATAGTGATACTGATTTATATCAATTGATTTTACATAACTTGTGTAATCAATATATTTCATGATTACAGAAATATTGAAGAAAATATATCAGAGTAAAAGGCCTTATTTGGAAATTTTTTTAAATGGAAAAATGATTGGACGTATTGGGTGTGCCAAAAAATGTATATAAGTGGACACTGGTCAATGTTGCTCAAGCAATAGTACACCAAAATCAGAAGTGTCTGGACACTGATGGTAACCACTTTGAGCACCTCTTGTAATCACAGAAGTCAAACATGATTTGTATTCATCTTTTGTTATCAATATATATTGAGTATTACAATTTTAATAGTTTTTTCGTTTTTTTAAGAAAAGAATACATACACACACACACACACATTTTTGGCACCCTCTGTATATCAAAAAAGAAATGCTCTACTGTTAAAAATCCAAAAGTCCTCAGACTACTATTTTCTTTCAGCAAAAGTACTTTTTGTTCAGCCTTAAATATTTGTTCTACATACTTTGTGACTTTATGTAAATAATCTCTCTGATAATCATTTTTTTCATCTGTAAAACAGGAATAATAACACTGAACTTCAAATTTGTACAATAGATCAGGATTAGAATCAGCAAAAAGCTTAGCACATGGCAGATTCTCAATAAAGAGGACCCATTCTAGTTTACCTAGAGAAATTGCCTCCTGTAATCCTTGAAGGAAATACTTGGCGACTTAGGAAAAACTTTGGTTTAAAAGTATAAAATGCAGACTCTTCATGTTTAATGTGTTTATCTTTTGATACTACACATAACTCACCTATTCAATAAATATCTGTTCAGTATCTAGTATTTGTGAGCACTGTAAGATCCTTTGAAAGCACTGTACTTTATCTTTTCCAGAATCCTTTCTCAACCTTCTCATTCTCACATATGCAATAACAGTATTTTAACCAAATCTATATAAAATGGTTTATGCTCTGTTTGCGGTAAGTGGGCTGGATGTCTGTCTGTAAACAGCAGCACCAGTCTGCAATGGGATCCAGCATTTACTTTTCAATGACCTTGTATAGAAAAGTTTATATGTGACCCCTGATTCACATTAAAGAATAGTTGACATTTATTTGGAAAGCACTGCCTTTTTAGGATAATTCTCTTCAGCCATTTTTATAAATACAACATTGGAAATAGTTTTAAACATGGTGTGTAGACGCAAGACTCCTTGTTCCGTTAAGGTCAGCTATATAGTTAATCCCTATTTAAGATTTTTCTGAACATTAGAACACATAGTAAACTTGTCTTGAATTATTAAAAAAGGTGAATAAATAACATACAGTTTTGAAATAGAATAGATCTGTATTTGTCTGAGAGACCAGGAGAAACTCTGGTGACCCTGAGTGTTTTATATTAAAAATTTGCATTCACTTTTTAAGTCCCCAAATATTTATTTACTTTACCCAAGGCACAGTACCTAATTTGTGCTTTAAACTAAAGCACATAAGTTCATATAGTCATAATTCACAAAAAGCATAAATTGACACTTGAATTTTTTTCTTTTCAGTATTCAAGTCAACAGAAATTATTTGAGATTCTAGTCTCTTGTCTGTTGGGCAGAAATCCCACTTTCTTGTGTTCTGAGCAATGACTTTTCTCCACTGTCATTCAATCCAATTATAGTATTTGGTTCAGTTATATTGTTTATTCACATATAAATGATCCAGTTGGGAATATGTTATGCAGTTACAGCTTGCCAGCTCTTTCTCCTAAATTTCCTTCTTAATGACCAAGCTGAAAATGCTTCTGTGTTTTCCAAAATTATTATCGTGGATTTTTCTCCCGTTAAACTAAAACTTCATGTATGTGATTCTCTACTATTGTCTATTGTTACCTTTTGGAAACACTATTTTAAATCTAGAATTCTTTGAAAATAGTTTAGTAATAAGATGCATGTGTATAATTTTGTCCATATAAATATTAAGCTAAACATATTCTTATAAATATTAAGTTTTTAAAAGATGAAAAAAATCACTTATTTCCAAGACTGCTTTCTCTAAGACTCTTGTGGTTATTTTCTATCATAAATAATTCAGCCCCTTATGAATTATCATAAATGTATTTGGTAGTAAGTGTTCTATAAAGTAATACAGGCAACCTCCGTATAACATGGCACTTCTATAACACGGTTTTGCTCTAACACTGGTTCAAGAATTGGGGGAAACCCTTGTACAACACGGCATCCTAGAGCACAGTTTCACTCTAACACGGTTTGAGAATTAGAGAAATTCCCGAACAACACAGAGCATAATAAGAGCTTTTAAGAGTGAAAAATATCTCATTCAAAATTAGGGAAATCCCCAAACAACACGAAACGTAATAAGAGCTTTTAAGAGCAAAAGGTATCTGATTTGAAATGTTTCATTCAAGCGTGTATGTCATATCAGATTTGACTGCACAATTTTAAAATTTATTTTGTTCGTGAGATATTAAGTTCAGAGGATGAAGCTATCTTGTCAAAAAGAAAACACCCTCAGTTAGTAGTGATGACGAAGAAAACATTATTTAATACATATTAATATGTTATGCTTTTGGTGACAAGTACTTTAATAAAAATTTTATCTTAATTATAAAAATGTAATAGCATGTGGTTTTTTTTAAGTTTTGGAAACTAAGCCCCTTTTTGTACTAGTTGTTTGTTTTGTATACCACGGATTTGCATAACACGACATTTTTTTAGGAACCTAACAGCCATGTTATACAGAGGTTACCTGTAGTAGGTTTTTTTCTCTTTTCTTAAGGTGATATGTGAATCAGTATCTTACTAATTCCATTTAATTCTTTTTTTTAGCAATCTCAGTCATCTTTCCAGTTCACCTGTTCTTTTTCATCACTCATTAAATGTTGCCTGGATCATTTTCAGATATATCTTAGGTTTCTGTGTCTTCTTTCTTGCTATTCAACCATCTCCCTGCATTAACGTTGGGTTGAACTTTCTAAAGACTGTCTATAATGCAATTCTCCATCCATTCAAAAACACATTCAAGATCTTTGGCGAGCTCACCGGAAAACAACCTTCCTAGGTTTATCACCTATGCCTACTCATACTACAGATAAATTACAAACTGTTCACTTGACTGAAAATGATTTGTTACCTCCATGGCTTGTCCATTCCACCCATTTTCATATGTAGTTGCCTTGTCTGATGTGTTTCTCATCACATCTTCCATTTTTATGATCCTACCCAACTCTCAAGTCTAAGCTTTAAAGCCATTCTTCCCTGAAATCTTCCTTCTTTACTCCTGTCAGAAATTACTCTCATTTTCTCTTTCTCCCTTCTGAATTTCTATGCCATTTTATGTGTATGTGTATGTGTTTGTTAGAGTGTGCATTCTGTTCGTAAGTTTTATGGGAGTAGAGATAATGTCTCATTTTTCTTTATATCCTTTTTGTTTGTTTTTTAATAACACAGTTTCTAGCTCTCATAAGTTGAATGCAGCTGTAGGAATTTTGCTTATTCCATTTAGTAAATATCAAATACAGTGTAAATTACAGGACTTCTTGAGTCACATGGTAACACTACTTGAAAATAATCTCTGAGTGTTCCCACTAGAAAAGAAAATGAAGCCACTAATTAATTAGGTTATAAATTATAACTAGTTTATTAAACCTCAAACTGAAAGATAGCTTCACTTTTAAAGCAAACGCTATTTAATTAAGATGCCTTGTTTTTAGGTCAAAGATGGAACTTTGTCCACAAAAGATGGACTAAGAGTCATTTATATTTCAGAAGTTGTTTTCAATGTTTTGGCCCAGAATTGTATCTGGTTCAAGGGTGAAGAAATCAAGATGGAAGATTTGTCTGGGAAGTGCAATGATGGAAGGGGAGCCAGACACATTGCTAAGATCACTACCATTGGAGCCAGAAGAGGTAGGGGAAGATGAGGATAAGCCAGACCCTTGGTCACCACACCCCACCACTAGTCCACCAGCCCTTCCTTAAAGAGACAAAATCAGAGCTTCTATTGCAAAATGAGAAGTGGAATTGATTTGAGAGCTCTCAAGCAGGACTAGTTGGGAGTAACTAGAGAAGAGGGGAGAGTAGAAACATGCTACACAGCAGTAGGGGGAGAAAGCATTCTGTGACCTGGGGCTATTATTCTCTGCTTGGCTGTAAATTTTGGGGGGCACTCTGAGGTCATGTAGGAATCTGCCATGCGAGGTGTCATTTCACGGTTTCTCAGCAGCTTGCTGAGCTGTATCCAGCCCTTGTCCCTTAGTCAGTGTAGGGAATAGAGCACATTCAGAACAGGGCCTGCCTCAGAGATCCACTTTTTCATTTGATTTAGATCAATGAATGGCTTTATGTTCTAGAATGCTTTTCCCGTGTTGAAGTTTTGTACGTTGATTGACAGATTCTAACTGCTTTCTACTTAGAAGAAAATGGAATAGGTTTTATTTTTGAAAGTTACCTGTTGCTGAGATTTGAAATCTTAAAATAGAAGTTGCCATTCGTTTCATATCTAAAAGATCTGATGTGAGAACAGGAGTTTGAGCAAACCGAAAAGCTTCACTGCGCATAGATTTGTTTTTTTAAGTTGTTTTTTTTTATTTTTTTTTTTGTCAAACAGCAGAAAATTACACATAATACAAAACTTTTTTTTTTTTTTTTTTTTTTTTTTTTTTTGCCATTTAAGACAAAGTTATGAAAGAGAGAAGGTTTTATGAGAAAATATAGAGGACACAGTGAGAAGAGGGAAATATAAGACATCAATATTTGCCATCTATGGCAATCATTAACTTGTTTTTCTTGATGTTTGTTTATAATTTTAAAAATAATATCTTTTTACAAGGACCCTAAATAGTAATAGATAAATAAGTCATCAGATTTGAATACAGATGGAATATTGGAGAATGGTATTATTTAAGAGATAGGCAGAGAAACAGGATCTTGTAATAGAATTTATAGAAAAGCAGCAAGAGTGTGGAAACCAAGCAGGAAATCGACATGAGGGTTTTATTTGTCTCAGATAAGTAAATAGAGCTACTAATAATCATAAATGATAATTATGAGAATTTCTTATGTGCCAGAAAAATATTCTCATAAAGCATTTTGCAAATATAATCTCGCTTGATCTCCTTCAGCATACCTATATGTCACATGTTATTATCATAATTATAAATGCTCAGGCTTAAAAAGGTTAACTTGTCTAGTACCTTAGTAAGAGGAGTTGATACTTGCAGGAGTATGAGGCTTGAGCACCTGGTAAAAAATAAACGGTAGTAATCAAAAGAGCTAAGAATTCAGATGTTTGGTTGATCTATGATGGGCATTTTAAAGAAGAAATATGATGGCAGTATAGTGGTACAATGAGGCATGAAAGCCATTGATGTGAACGGCTTCTAGCCTCGATATTGGGAAAAGAGTTACAACTAGAAACAACTAGTGTTCTGAAGAAACACTAAAACAACAGGAAGCAATGAGAAAAAAAAATGGAGCAGAACTTGAAGCAGACTGTGGACAGAGTGAAGGGCACATGTAAGATTTCAGAGGCCTGGGGCGGGGGTGGGGGGGGCGGGGTTCCTGGTAAATCAAGGTTTAGGGTGTGACCTTAAGGCTAGTTTAATACATGCTACATTAATTGCAAGTGTGTTTTCTCTATATCAGGACAACATAGTGAACATTCATAGGTACCTAGTAAGTTACGTTATATTCCTATTGGACTTAATATTGTTGGCTTTTAAAACTGAGCATTGCTTGTCATAGTATTTAATCACGTAATAAACTTGTTAAGGGTAAGTCTGAGTGAATAATGATTTTTGGAAAGCTATTAAATTTCTTTCATTTCCTTTTATTTCCATAATTATTCAATAATTCCCCCTCCCCCCTAAGAGGTATTTAAGTAATACATGAATAAGTAGACTTTTTATTTCCTTTTCATTAGGTAAAAGAGAACATTGTAAAATAGTTTTCTTTATTGAGGAGACAAAGGCTCACTTGTGAAAAAAAGAAAAATTTATAATGTGGAATTTCAGTTTATTACAATGTAATTCAAAGAGAATGTGAAGAAACTCAAGAATCACTTTTAGTACTTATTTTTCTGCATTGCCATGTCTAGCATGTGATTTTAAGATATTGTGCATATACTTAAAACTTTAATTTATTTTCTAAAAACTGTAATGGACTTGAAGTTCTTTTGAGTGTGTGTGTGTGTGTGTGTGTGTGTGTGTGTGTGTGTGTGTTTTCCTTGATTAGATGGATAATAACTATTACAGGGTGTGTTTTGTTTTTTTTGGGGGGGGGACTCCAGCACACCATAGCAGCTAGATCCCTCCTACTCCCTATTCCTCTCCCACCGCCAAATGAAGAAAAAGGAGGACAAATAGAAGAAATAACCACTGCCTCCACTTAGTCCATTTTAATGAGCTGAAATTTGTGGTAATATGAGCCATTTTTCAGTGAATCTTCAGGACAAAAATTCAATAGATAAAAGCAATGTAATTCATTTTTTCATGGTGCATTTTTTAAAGGGTGATTGTAAATATTATTTTATAAACTCTCTTTGGTCTTTTTCAAATGAAATATGTGATGCCTACAAGTATATGTGCTTGTTGTACAAGTTATAAAGCATAAGATAATGTAAACATCATGAACCTTCTATCCAGCCTGAGAAATTGAACATTAACTTTTAAAATAATTCATTCTTTCTCCCTGCTGATCATAACCTCTTGCCTCCAGATCAGAGGTAACCAGTATCCAAAATGTTTATTCATCATTCCCATGTTTTTCAGTTTGTTTTCTTTTTGGTGTTTTAGCCCCTAAGGATATAACCTTAAATAAAGGATCAGTAAGTTCTGTTTGTTTTTTGGCATCACAGAAATATCATTATGTATATCCTCTGTCACTTATTTTTCCACTCCATACCGTGTGTCTGCGTGTTCATCCATATCCACACATTTAATTGTCTTCCGTTTCTTATCAGGCTGCAGGGCTAATCTATTTTATAAGTAGACAATAGGGTATAGGTCTATTGTCCTACAGATGTGAATATCTGGATCTAGGATTTTGCTGGTATAAGACGACCATTAATGCTTTCGCGTATGCCTGTTTGTGCACAACTACATGAGTTATTGCCTAAAAATGGAATTGTTGGGTCTTATAATACTAGGATGTACTAGTAGATGTTACCAAAAAGTGGTAAAAGGTTTTACTCCCACCTGGGTGTGTAAGTGGTCTTTTTGTTCTGCAATAATGGTTGATGTTGTTGTGCATTTTTAAAAAATTATGTTAATATGTTGGATGAAAAATAGAATCCTAAAGGTATTTTGTTTTCAAAAATTCCTCTGATTACTAACAGTGCGGATCAATTTTTCATATGTTTATTGGCTATTTTTCTTTTTCTGTGAAATGTCCGCGTTTATTTTTATGATTTTTTTCTTACTGAATTGTCGAAGTTCTTTATATTAAGGATATTAATCCTTTCTCGGATTTATAACTTGTAGTTTTGCTTTCTTTACATTGATTTTTGAGGAACAAATATTCTTAGTTTCACAGTTGTTTGAACCTTTTGATGTCTTAAGTAAAACATTTTTTACCTTAAGGCCATTAAAATATTCTTGTCTTCTAAAAGGTAAAGTTTCACCTCTCATATTTAAGTCTATAATCTACTGGGGAGTAGTTTTTTTTGTGTACAGTGAGGTATAAATCCAATTTCACTTTTTTCATAAAGGTAAGCAAATATCCCATCTCATTCATTGTTGTGTCATTTATGTCTCCACGATATAGCAACCTCAGGTACACTCCCACTCAGGGTCTTGCACTTGTTTTGCTCCATATCTGAAGTTCTCTTCCTCAGGTGGCTACATGCTCCCTTCCCTACCTTCTTCAGGCTTTTTCTCTAAAGTCGCTTTTCAGTGAGACAGCACCCATTTATAGTTAAAATTCAACTCTTCTTCAAACGTATTCAATCCCTCTTCCCTGCTTTATTTTTCTCATTGTTCTTAGGACTATTTGCATTTGTATATATTTATTTATTTGATTGTATATCTCCCCCACTGAAGCCCAAAGAAGAGAAAGGTTTATGTCTGTTTTGTTTACTGTTGGAACCCCAGCACCTATAAAACCCCTGCACATAATCAGCACTCATTAATACATTATTGACTGAGTAGATGAAGGAGCATATTTCATTTTGAAAACAGATCTATTCATAAACTTCAGGCCTGTTTCATTGGTCTATTCTCTGAGTGAGCACCGTTATCTTAGTCTATAGTTTTAGAATAAAGTTTGATGTCTGATAGGACATGGCCTCTCCATGTTCACGTTCTATAAGGGTGGTTTATTCTTGGTAATTGCTTCTCCCTTGTCAATTTTAGAATTATCCTATCAAGCCTCATGAAAAACCTCATGGCTGTTTGATTCTCTTTGCATTGACATTTTTTTTATTATTTTGAATCTTTCCAGCCATTAATATGATATATCTCTCATTTATTTAGTTCTTTAATGTCTTTCAATATATTTTTAAAAATTATCTCTATAAGATTATGCACTGTGATAAATTATTATTAGTCTTCCAGACATTGTTCAATTATTCATATATTCTTTAATTAAATCAGGATTCCTTATCTTTCAACATAGACACCATACATTCTAAAAATTAAATCATAAAATATCACAGATTTATGAATAAAGGCAAAATTTTGACAGAAGCTACTAATTGTAACTCATCAGAAAATTTCCATTTAGCTAAACGATGAGAATCCAAAAAGAATAACCTAATTAGAATTACTGAGAAGGCTTAAGGAGAAAACCACTTTATTCTTAACTTGCATCTTTTCTCCCACTATGAAGCCATATATGATCCACCTCCAATCAAATTTATTATTTTCTCCCTTGTATTTCTAATTACGACCCTGTTTTACAGTAATTATCATAATATTGTCTTGTGCTGTAATTGTCTCTACATACATCCGTCTTCCCCACTGGACTGTACATTCATTGAGACCAGAGACTTTATCTTGCCTTCGTGTCACCAGGCTCAGTCACAGTGCCTGCCATGTAGAATATAGGCACTATAAGCTTTTGGACATTAGAATTGCGTATCCAAAAAACAATATAATCTACTCTCAAAAAAGTCTTCAAAAATTACACAGAGATTGGCCTGTATGATAATTCCTTCCTTCCAGATCCTCTCTCCTCTTAGATATGATTGTTCCATTCTCTTATTTCCCTCCTTCTCTCTCCTTTTCAGCTCCTTTGTTATATCTTTTCCCACTGCCACCCCCAGAAACATCACTGCTCCTCCAGGAATCCCTTTGTAGTGCCCTCTCTTCTAATTTTACTCAAAAGTCTATTCCATATTATTCATTCCTGTGTCTTCAGTTACACTAATAATTAGAAATGTATAATTTCAACATTAAACACATTTTTTAAACTTCTGAGACTTATTTATAATTTCCTCATATCTACTACATACCTCATATAAAACTTGCCGTTAGCAGAGAAAATTTAATATGTCCCCAATAATGAACTTATTCATTCCCCTACCCACACATACACCTACACACATACCTTTCTGAAATGTGCCATTCTTCCTTTATTTATGTGATGGTTAATGGTGTCACTATCCACTCAGTTACCCAAATGAGAAGAATCAGTCTTCCTTGGGCCTTATTTCAAAAAGTTAATGCTGACTTAAAAGCCTATCTTCCAAAAATCTTCCCAATCTGTCCCTCAATCTCCCAGTTGCTACTGGCTGAAGTAGGACCTGTAGTTTGCAGCTGTACTACTGCAATACCCTCCTGATTTGTCTTCCTGACTCCATATTGATTTTACCCCTTCAGGTTCTGGTTTAAATTACTTTTCTAACAATGCAAATAGTGTTACATATACTTTTGAGCCAAATGTGGTTCTATAATTTAACATTGCTCAAAGGACAGAAGTCCAAATTCGTTACCCAGCACACATGTTATGCACATACCCCAATGTACCCTGTCATTTTCATATCTTCCACTCATACTGTCCTCCATTCATACCTTAAGTTTATATGTTTACTGTAACCATCACATTTTTTTATGCCCTTACATAGGCACTTTCTATTATTATTGTCATTTCCCCTTTTTTTTAATCTAAATAATTCCTACTCATGTAACCCAAGTATGATCATTTATTTGACATCTTCCAGGACACCCCAAACTGAGTAACCTCCTCCTTTCCTCTGCTTCCATGGCATTTTGCTCATATCTTTGTTGCAACACTTGTAGATTTGAACTAAAATTTGTTTATATGCTTTTCTAGCTTTCATTATTGTAACTGCTTTTCTGGAGATCAAAACCATTTGTTTTGCATTATTGTGTCTGCCCCAGCAGTCAGAATGCATATTCTTCCTCAGACAAAAGTCCACAGAGGTCCAGAAAATGTCTTCTGTCCCTTCATAGGACACCGTTCCATCTCATCAGCACTGATGAAATGCCATCCGTCTTGGAGGCCTGTGTGTTCAGGTTCTTCCTTAAAGCCTATCAAACTGATCAACCCTCTCAATTTGTCTTTAATGCATTGCTTTCAATTTATCATATTAACTAATCTCTCAAAAATCAATACAGAATATTTTTTAATGACTCTATATTTCAGACATGATCTTGAGCACTGGAAAACCAGTATAGGAATTATTATTTCTCCCTCTTACTTGGCCCTCAATATCTGGAAGATGATGGTGTCTGCAAACCAAAGTGTCATTATGAATCTTGAACATGCCTGGCTCTGTTTCAAGTGCTTCCCATATATCATCTCATTTGTTCCTCCCAGTGATCTTTCCCAAGGTCAAAAAATTAGTAGGGCCATTCCTGATGTAAATCCAAGACTATCCACCACAAGATTTATATTCCAGGATAGCTCTTTTTTTTAAAATGAATTTTATCTCCCCATTGTTCAATTCTCAGCTATCCCCTTCACCACCTTTTTGAAACCTGTATTGTCTTTTATTATTATTATTATTATTATTATTATTATTATTATTATTGTTATTATTATTACTGTGTGGATTTATATGATCAAGTGCATATGGTTACAGGAACTCTTGCCAACCTGTGTCATGCCGTGCACGGTCCTTTCCTATCTGTTTTGGAATTGTTTAAAATCTAGCTTAGCAGCGTGACACTGGATCTCTGTTACGTTTTTCTTAAGAGTTAACATTGCCATCCCAGACGTACTGAGGCAGCCAGATTATTTTGCCAGGTAATTAGCAGAAAGTCTTTAGTACTAGTATATTTTCCTCATTGTGAGTGCCATTTTTATGTTTGCTCCTCTTTAGCAAAGGACTTTTTTTCCCTACAAAATGCAATTGTTATCTAGAAGGATCTGAAGAATTGGTTTAGAAACTGCATTTAAAATACAAAGTAAACTTAGCAAGAGAGGAAGGATGAAACTGTAGTTTTTAGGCATCATGTATTATTTTCATGATGAAAAGAAATACATATTCTAAGAAGTAGAAGAAAGCAGCTTTCACTGAGAGTTCCCAGAATATTTCAGAGAAAGTGATATGATCCTAAATCATGTTATTGATGTTAAAATGTGTTTGGAAGGGTGATTATTTAAAGGAGTAGATTTTTCTGATCAAATGGGAGCAACAATAATCCTTCACCTGCAAACTATAATTTATTGATATCAGATATCGTGTAATTTGGACTAGTGTATCTTTTTAGTACACGTACTTTTCTTCAGATTTTTTATTAAAACACATTTCGAAATAACTTCTGGTTTTCTTTCAAAATGGGACAAAGATCATACAAGTACAATTCCTTTACTCCCAAGATTTCCTTGAAATAAACCCAAAGAAATACAAAAAGGAGACATAGCTGCAAAAGAACAAAGGTGTTTTGAGTTGGCAACAGGTGGAGGCTTAAACATTTCTGTAAATCAAATAGATGGTAGATGGAAATGCATAGAAAAAGAAAGCAGAGAAAGTATGAAGTCAGTACCTTGTAGAAAGTCTGGAATTAGGGTCTCCAGGTATACTGGTTAGTGGATATAGCAGAAAGCATGAGACAGGTAGGACTCAAAACATGGGGGTTGATTGAGAAGATAAAAATCTGTTTTAAGATAAAAACATCACACACATACACACACATACACACACACACACAGGCAAAAAAGAAATAATAGAAGAGCATGGTTTATATATGTATTAGTTGAAATAGGACAGAATTTAAAGGAATTAATGTATAACAAGAAAATAGACGCTACTTTGCTCAAAGCAAAAATAAAAATTCTCTTTTGAATGTGCCAAGATTTGTAGCATTGGAAACATAGAACAATAACCGGAATCCTGTCACATTACCTGGCTAGCAGACAAAAATTTTGATAAAGTCAAAACAATGATAATTTTATGAGTTTTTAAATTTTAGAGTCATCCTTGAACAATGCCGGTAAGAATGGATTATAGTTAGAGGACAAAATATTTCATTTAGAAAAATTTGACATCTAAAAGTGTAAGTCTAGTTAACAGAGTTTGGAAATTGGAAAAAGAAAAGCTGGACAAGAAAAATAACTTAAATAATAAGGAAAAAAACAAAGTAGAAGTTTGAGATCCTCAAACTAATGGAACCAAACATAAAGGTAGAAAGATACTATACAGTATTATAAAATAATAAGTGAATATTGAAATCAACAGAACATTGAAAGGTTGTATAAAGGAATATGGAAAGAAATACAAAGTGTAATGGTGTCTACTTAACCTATTAAATTTTCATCTTTATTAATGTCTAGAGATATAAATATGCTAGTATGTTATTTCAAGCAATGATATCAACTGGCAGAAAATAGTAATAGTAATAATAATAATAATAAAATAATAAAATATTTCAAGCATTTACCTCTGGCCTCGGAGGGTTAGAGTGGGAGAATTTTGCTTTTCATCTAAAGCTCTTTTGTACTCTTAGGTTTGTTACCATGTATGTATCATTTGATAAAAAAATAAGCAAAACTGGAAAAGAAATTATAGAACTATGTATTCCCAGAGTCCCTGTGTAAGAAGACTTGAAATGCATGGGAAATACAAAATGTACTAGGTAGTGTTCCAACTAACAAAATAACCTCTTAAATCAGTGGCTCTCGATTGCTTGCTCATGGGAATCCATCAGAGATTCTCAAACTCCTTTGGGTCATATGAAGTGGTTATATTTTGGTTTATACAGTTTATGATTTAGTTTATACAATAAGCCACCAATAGTTCCATGATACTATATTTGTTTTTTTTGTTTGTTTGTTTTTGTTTTTTTAAAAAAAATATGTGTGTTTAAAATACAGCCAAAATGTAACTATACCTTCATGGTGAAAAGAGGTTCTCAGGTATTGGGTTACCTTTGCTTCGGGTGCAGTTGCCTCTGCTTCATTCTTCCTTCATCTCCACAGTTGAAAACATCTTGTTGATCACTTGGCTTTCATTATATCATATTCAAGCTTCTTGCTATAGTTCAACTTGCATTAGTTTCTTTAGGATCTTAAAAAAGGTCAGGAAGGGAAAAATAGGCAGAGTAGAGAAACCTATAGAGTAGAAAGAGAAGTGAAGCTGCTTTAACGACACTTTGGGGATTAAAAGCAGACTGCAACATAATGAAAGCAAGTCAATTGTTGGAAATACTTTATAATAGCCCGTATTTATTTCAAGCTGTTCTGGTTTACCTTTCTCCAGCAGTTCTATTTTTTTTTTTTTTTTTTTTTTTTTAATGTATATGTGTTCCTGCCTGTGGTTTGCCAATTCCCAAGAACTCCAAATTCAGATCCAGTTTTTACATTGAGTTCAGAAGTTTATTGAGCTGCTACACATGTTTGAGAGTCAGTGTGATATGTGGGAAGAACACTGGATTTTAATAAACCTGGATTTAAATCTTGGAGCTGCCTGGCAATAAATAGGTTACCATGACATGTCACTTATCCTGGCTATTCCTGAGTTTCCAGTTCTGTTAAACAAATATAATATCACATCCTTTATAGGATTATTTTCCTAAAAAAAATTTTATTGGTGGAAAAGAAGGCATTGGTTTCCTGGAAACATATGGTGAAAAAGTTTTAATCAAAGGAAGTTGATGCTAATAGCAAGGTTTTGACCAGTACTTCTTAGCCGTTCCCCACGGATCCTTTAAACATTGAACAGATTTGCCTTGTGTTGGGGCTCTGGCTCTATACCTTTACCAGGCTCCCTGGGTAATTCCCAGTGTATAGCCAGGGTTGCGAATGATTGCCTTAAATATGTGCCAAGCATTTTAAGAGACAGATTATCATTTTTACTTTAAAACATGCAGTTCATGTTGCACATTTACATGAAGGCCCCAAATCAGCTTCAGATGACAATACAATTTGATAACAATGCAATTTTTCCACAAAATTGAACCAAATGGCTTCAACTAAGAATTATATCTTGAACCACTTTTTTGTCCCTAAAATGATGGACAGTTGGCTGGAGTAGCTGCTTTTACTTATCTAGTTTCTTTCATAACAAAACATTCTTGAGAATTTTCTGTGCTCAGACACTTGTTTTTCAATGACAAAACTACATCTTTTGCAATTTTGTGAGAGGAGAACTAGAAACAGAGTATTTGAGTGGTGGATAGTATATGATGATGCTAGAATGTATAGGGTGTTGTGGGGACTGGGGAAAGGGGTAATTAGCCTGACCTACTGAGAGACTAGAGGGGAATCGATCCTCTTGGAAAAATAGCGTTTTGAAGGATAAACAGGAATTAGACAAGTAATATGTAAGTAATAAATATTGAAAAAATTAAAGAAACTTACAAAAGATAAAAAGACAATAAACCACTCTGGATTATGCAAGGAATTGCCAGCATGTCTGTATTATAGGAGCAAAATATCGGAGGCAAGGAGGAATGGAAATGAATCCAGAGATGTGGTCCCCGGCAAGTTCATGGAAGGCAGTGTTTGCCAACATAAAATGCCCTGTGTGGCTTGAATTACACATCACTGGCTCGGAGAAAGGGATATATGTACCACCCATGGGGGTGGCGGGGGAATTGTGTATGTAAGTTAGTGAATGAATACTTCAGTGCAAGAAGTAGAATATTTCAAGCAATTATCAAGTCTAGCCCAAACACAACAAAAGAATTTGAGTAATGCCAAATTCCAAGCAGTGAGAATTTTTATATAGGTAATTGGTGGATAAATACTGGTACATAAATAATATGTTTGCTGCATTTGTATACACCACAAACATATAAACATATATATATATATATATATATATATATATATATATATATGCACATATATATGCACATATATATGTGTATATATATATATATATATATATATATATACACAGACATGTATATCTATTTACATTTTTGAACAGAACAAACAAAGCAAGGATATTCTTGCATGCATAATTCCATATATATATGCATTATCTTGGAATTTTCATGCTAGAAGAGATCATATAAATTATCTACAGAGATGGAATTTGTTTAAAAAGCGCCATCCCATGCATCATTATATGCTTTCAAAGGAATTAAATGGTGATTTAAACAAGGGAACAAACAAGCAAAGTAGCAAGAAAGAAAAAGTACAATGCAAACCATGTAGCCCCAAATTTATGTCTTTTCTAATTTAACCGAATAATTAACATTAGGATAATCACTCACATAGCTCATACGAATGTACCATTGTTCAGTTTTTCTGTAGATCTAATAACTTTGGTTTTGTGAAATTTCAAAAATACCTCATTTAAATTATTTGCAGGCTCACTAGTAATGATCTGTACTACTTCTTGAAATTGCATTATCCTCGTCTCTCTGTACATTTCAATTCCTTGGACTTGTTTCTTCTTCCCAGACCCTTGGGGATCACAAAACAATTTGCGGCTAAAATTGATCATGTTAGGGAGAAGGCAGGCAAGGAACGGCCTCAGTGATCCATTGATTGTTCAAATTTTCCCTTTTAGTTTTAGCCACTAAGACAAGAAAACTTATTTTAATTTGTATTTTCCTTTTAACCAAGAAATCCTAGAATTAGTGCCTGAGTAAAATTTCACAGTGGCTTTTAGTATCTAAATTGTATGAATTGAACACTGGAGTCTTCTCCACAGGATAATACTAGTATGATCAGGCAGCATGCATTCTTTATAAAGAAACTGTTTTTTGTTTGTTTGTTTTTCTGTTTGTTTGTTTTTTGCTACAAAAAATATTGTTGCAGAAAAAGGAAGACCATCAATAGAATGAAATTACCTTCTTTCCTTCCTTCCCCCCCCCCCCACCCTGCTTAGGCCTTTATTTTCATGCTTAAGGTATAGCTTTTCTCATTCATAAAATAAGAAATTTCAGTAAAATGTAAATATATATTGAGCGCTTGCTGGGTTCCAGAGAAAGTAATGAGAACCACACAGGATATTAACATGGGTGAAACCTAACACCCTACCCACTGAAAATACCACAAATAGATGATTTCTAAAGGTGTGCCCAGGATTAAACTTCCATGACTAAGAAATTGTCTTGGTAACAATGCCATATATCCACTTACAAATTTCTGAGTGCAGATATCAGTGGGCTTTCCATGACAGCGCCACAGAACGCTGGTTAAGTGCAGTTTACTTGAGCACATAAATGATTCTAAGAAAATTGTCTTAGGATCCCCTCAAGCTCACCTATCCTTTATTTTGAACTATCAATGTTTTACTTTCTTAGCCTACTCATAGAACATTAGGGAAAATAGCCATGGCAGAAAGCTACTGACCATGAAATGTCTCTTACGTGTACCCATGTCCTGTTGAGCACTTAGAGAGCATCCAAATGCCGTTGCTCATTTAAGTTATTGGTTTTCTGAACAAAATCAGCTTCCTAACTGATCAAGGGGTCAGTATGTCTCTTAGCCTTTGTCTAGGAAGATGCCTGGTGGAAGAATAGTCTGATGTTGGCACATAAGTGTAAAAGCCTATGGACCATTTCCGTTACTTAGATGACAATAGATTATATGCAAATTCTGCTTGGTGGCTTGCAGTTGTAGATTCTACTCTCAGCGTCTATATCCTGTATCCGAAATTGTATCACAGAGTCATTTCCCACATGCCTTTGCTTCCAATAATCTCTCGTCACCCTCTATTTTTTAAGATTTCCTTGTTAATCCAGGTTTTCCCACTACTATTATTCATACCATTCCAACGCTATTATGTGATGGTATTGGACTTCAGTTCATTTAGCAACTGATATGTTTTACACCTTTGATAAGTGTGAGCCACTCTGCTAATTGCTGGGTACAAGAGCAATAGGACCCAGGCCTTCCTTGACTACACTGTGTTGAGAGAGACAAACAAGTCAAGAGATCTCTTCATATGGTGTGAGGGAGGGTTGTGAAAGATGAGTGGGGGCATCTCGCCCACTTGAAGGAGGTCAGCTATGAATTCTGAAAAAAACAATGGGTCCTAACTGTAGTCTTAAAATAGTGGGTAGGCCTTAGCCCGGGAAAGATGAACTAGGAAGCATGGGGAAAAGGGTTTTCAAGGCAGAGGAAGTAGAATGAATGTGCTGAAGACTTGAAGGTAAAGGAGAGCTTGATGCATTGAAAAATTGGTGGTGCCCTCAATGTATTCATGTGACTGGTACGTGTTATATTTCTTATTTGATTTAAATTTGGGCTCGACTTGACTAAAGAGATTGATGGAAATGAACCTACCTCTGGTTAAATGAATTTCTGTGTTGAAAAAATCTCATGCATGTCTTTTACTATTTCACAAGAACAAAGAAACCATCAGACTTCATGTATACCTCCAGTAACGCCCCTGCCCCAATATACCCCACTCAGAGCTGTGTTATGGACTTGGTTGATTGTCATTCCTGTTAAACTCCCTACCAACACAAATCCTATCGAAAGTAAAATAAAGGCATCATCCCACCAATGATTTTTACTTGTGTCTGTTCTACTGAAGGTTTGTACATAAACTTTTATTTTTAGATTTCTTTTTAGAAAGAAATAAAAAGTATGATAAATATTATAACAACACCCATATTCAATCAGAAGTTTGTAAGTGTAGATATTTTATCATTTTTGTTTGCAGTTGTTTCATATTTTAGAAGAAATGAAACATTATGGATGAGGTGCTAGTCCTTTTTAGTTACGGCCCTAGTCCAGTTCTTAGATCCTCAAAAGACAACAACTATTATGAGTTTGATTTGTGCTCTTCTTTCCATTGTAGTTTGCATACTTTTATATACAAATATATGCATTCTCAAACAATTTATAGATTTTTTTTGATGTGTGATTATTGTTAATTTCTTATTATGGAATATTTCCAACATGTACAGACTAGCGTTGATTAATAAAAAAAACAACACCACCTAGCCAACCTCTAGCTTCAGCAATTCACGACCAATTTTGTTTCATTTATATCCCCTCCCACTTATCCCCCAAATACCCTACATTATTTTGAAACAAATCTCAGTCATAATAGCCTTTACTCAGTATATATTTCACTGTATGTTTTTACATGATAGTCACTTTTTAAACACGCTGCAATTATCACAATTTAAAATAAAAAAATAATGCCTTGTTGTTATAAATATTCAGTTTTATTTTCCCCCAATTGTCTCCCAGTATTTATTTAATAGTTTGTTAGAATCATAAGCTATGTAAGGCCCCTTGCGTGGAATTCATTACTGTTTCTCTTAACTATCTTACAAGTTATAGGTCTCCCCCCATTATGTTCTAGCTTTTTATTTGTTCAAAAAGGCATGTCATTTGTTCTGTAGTTTCCCACAGTTTGGACTTTACTGATTTTAATCATGTAGAGAGTTTTCTACCATGTAGAGAACCATGTTCTTGTTCTCTATTTCCTGCAAACAGGTAAGTACACCTATAGGCTTTATTAGATTCAGGTTTGTTATTTTGGACCAGACTTCCTCATAGGTGGTATTTCTCAGGAGACAGATAATGTCTGACTGTCTCTTTTTGTTCATCAGCAGTAATTGGTGGTCATTGCTGAGATGCATTATTTCTTTAGGAGTTATAAAATGGTGCTATCCTAAGTTTTCCCTTCTACTTTATTTATTGACTATGGATGTGTGATTTTGTGTGTGTGTGTGTGTGTGTGTGTGTGTGTGTGTGTGTGTGTGTCTCATGTTCTCATGTTCTCATGTAGATATTCTTATGCATTTTCTTTTTGTTTCTCTGTCCATGCTGATACTTAAGAAATACTTAAGGAATTCCTTGTAACTTCTGTATTGGCATTTGATCTTACAGCTCTTTGACCATTTGTCATTTCACTTATTGCTAGCTATTTAGGTTGTTTCCAAATTTTTGCTAATACAAACCAAAGTTCAGGGAACTCCCATCTAATGATCTCATGGTGCACATGAGCCAGAGTTTCTCCAGAAGTTGAATGTTTAGGTCACATGCTCAGTTCATTTTCAATTTTACTACTAGGTGCTGCCAAATTCTTCTCCACCTTCCCGAAATCCTTGTTAATACCAAATACTGACTTTTTGCCCCCACTGTCTGCGTAAAAACGATCTCCTTGTTATTTTAAATTCCATATTCACAATAACCAGTACATTTTATTTTTTACTGATCTTTCAGATATGTTCCTCTATGAATTAGCTTTTAGTATGCCTTGATCATTTTGTCATTGGTATTTTACCTTTATTTTCACCTAATGATTTTTAGAGCTCCTCTATCTAGCTGGAGTACGTATGCTTGATTTAGATGTTACCTTTTCTCCCCATCTCTTTTTTGTTTATTCGTATTTATTTTGTCATTTGCTGATGAAAGAAAATATAGCACAGTGTTTGAGACTCAAGGTGGTGGTGTCAAATTCCCTGAATTCAAATCACAGGCTGTGAAACCCTAGTCCAATTCACTTCATTTCTCTGTACCTAAACATTTTCATATGTAAAATGGTAGCAAAAAAAGTATCTACCACTGTGCTTACTGCTCAGTTTTGCTGTGAACCTAAAACTGTTCTAAAAATAACGTTAATTAAAAGTATCTACCTTGTAGGGATGCTGTGAAGACCTAAGGAGATATAACATAGAGCCCCAATCGACAGTGACTCACATCTAAGTGCTTGCTCACCTACAGTTAGTTAAATATTGTTTTCTTAAAATGTAACTTAAAGTTTAATGTGGTTGAATTTATGTATCTTTTACTGGATGGTTTTGGATCACACAGATACTTTGTGGCATCTTTCTACTCTTTCTAGCTAGGTTTTCTGCTTCTGGAAAGTAATGGTGATGCTTACTATTATTGCTATCAAATAATAATTGCAGAAGCAGCTACATTTATTGAGTGCTTTCTATGTGTCAGACACAGTGCTAGAGTGTGTATACATTTAATATAATTCATTATTCACCATAACCCAACAGTGATTATTAACCCCATTTTAGAGGGGAGGAAATACAGTCTTAGAAGCATTAAAATAAAACAGGCAGCACATAGAGGAAGGAGGATTTTAGAGTAGAGCTTAACCATTTGTTGCTTCCTATCTGGGGGCAAAGGAAGGGTCAGGAGTGGGAGACTGGGTGTTAGCTGGCTTTGCCACTTGTAGGTGTATTATCACCTCCATTTTAGAGGGGAGGAAATATATTCTTGAAACATTAAAATAAAACAGGCAGCAAATAAAAGAAGGAAGATTTTAGAATAGAGCTTAACCATTTGTTACTTCCTATTTTAGGCAAGGGGCAATGAGAGCTGGCTTTGCCATTTGTAGTTGTATTATTTTAGGCAAGGGGTAAGGTGTTAGGGTAGGAATAATGTGTATACACATAAATAAATACACACTCTAAGTGCCTTTAAGTATGTATAACCTTTAAAGTTATTGTTAGTGGCGATTGTTACATAGAAATACCAGCTGGAAGAGACAACCTTTATATTTCTGGATTTCTAAACTTCCTGGCATTTAAGTTCTTATTCTTTGATTTTAAAACGGAAAGCCATGATCATAATAGGGGCAAAAAGAGAGGAGGCCTCTTAGAGCAGGAAGTATAAACTCAGGCTTAAGCCCTGTCCTCTCTGAAAATACAGCAGGCATTCTAGAGAAGGGAGCCTTGAGCTGTGGTTGCTCACCTGAGGCTGTGCCTGGTACACCTATTTACAAATCAATTTAGCACAATGCCCAGAGGGGAGGGAAGGGAAAAGTGGGGCTTGAGATAGAAATGCAAAGATCTGTAAGACTGAAATGAAGAAAAATATATTCATTTGGCTTTAAATAAGGACATAGGCAGAGTTTGAAATTGAATTTTAGTCTAGAGTTTGGTTAAGCATATCAATAGGTAGTGTGTCATTCTTTGCTTTTGTTTGTTTGGGGGGATTGAATATTGTGTTTAGAAAATTTTAGCTTTCAAAATATCCTTCTTTAGAAATTATATAAATATATCTTAAAATACCATGTATATTTTACCATTTCTTTCAGTTTTTAATTCAGTGCTGCATGGGATAAGTGAAATGTATCGAAGCTATTTTTGATCTGATTTCTATGTATTACCTTTTCAGTTTAGTGTCTTTTGTACTGATATTTTAGGCTTTACATTTTATTCATATTTTTTAAATGATTTTATTTTTCCAGATTACTCTTTGCTAAACTGCATACATTGAACCAGGAATGCTAAATTTAAAAACAAACAGAGAAACCAACAAAAGCTGTGGTTATATTATTTTAGGTATTATTTATTTAAAACATATTTTTATGTGGGACATCTCACAGAATTTAATATTGTATTGTGCACTGTGAATTACAGTCCAGGCTGTAATATCAAGGTTTTCTACAACTTATTTGACCCAAGAACCCCCTTTTTTCTTGCCAACACACATTGGCATCTCTTGAAACGGATTTTGTAGAAAAACTCCTAATGGTAATATGCACACACATAATATGGTGTGATTGTTTTGACAGATCAGACCTATTTGTTCATGGAGGAAAATTAACATATATGATTTTTGTTTTGAACAAAATGTTTGATTACAATGGTATATAATGGTATATTTAGATAAAATGATCAAAATGGCTGTGTGCCTTCTGAGTTGTTATTAGATGCTACTCTCGGTTACGTACCGCGTGGATTCATTTAATTAACTATGTAACAACAGAACTAGTTATAATTTAGGTTTTTCCCTTTCATAATTCCTTGTCGTAAATGGTTTTACATATACCAAGGGTGCCAAAACAATGTATACAAGTGGACACTGTGGTCAGCGTTGATCAAGTAGTAGGTTGCCGTAATCACAAATGTCTGGATGCAGATGGTTTGGGCACCTCCTATAATTACAGAAGTCAAACATGACATGTAGGCATCTTTTGTTATTGGTATATATTGAGTATTGCAATTTAAATAGTTTTTTCCTTTCTTAAAAGGTGTATACCTTTTTGTGGCGCCCTCTGTAGTTATAGATGTATATGTTAGAAGAATATGATTTATATTCATTAATAAAGGCATTAAACTTATTTTGTTATACTAGATTCCTAAAATTATAAAAAGTACATACTTTTGTTGTTGTAACTATATTTTGTGAAATTCATTTTTAAAATATAATTCAGTTTAGTGCATTTTTTTAAGTATACTGGGAAACAAATTTGTCTCCAAAGAAGAATACACGACTTTGCATTGTGAAATTTGATTTTGTAGTCACAGGGATCAGAACATCATTCAATTCAAAGAAAATAATTAAATCTAGAGAATATGCCACATTTGCATGGTGTCTAGTTCCAAAATACCTCCTACACAAATGTGGGTTGAATGTGGTCACTGCTTCCCTTATGTTACTGAAAGACCAAAAAATTATGCTGCTCATTAATATATGATAAATACTCAGCACTACATTTCAGAGAGCATCTTTAATATAAATGTGTGATTCATTTTTGTTTCATAGTATTATTATAAGACAACTTCAGTATCCCTAAGTGGGCTGTAGGCATAATTCACTTTCTCCCCTGATAGAAATGGGCTCCATTTATGCACAGAACAGATGCAATATAACGTGACAAGACAACTACGTCTCAGTCAGTGACCTCTGCTGGTTTTAATTTTCTTTAGCTGTTGACTGAAAGGGAAATTATTCCCCCATTTTCTCTGTAATTGTTGTCATAGAAGCAGTGTGATGGCATGTATAAAGTAGTATAAGAATGATCCTAGGAAGCAGAATGAAGGCTATTGAAACAGCCCAGATTCACAGGTTTGTGTGGCTGTTGGCTCTCTCAGGCTCTGTGCCTTGTGCGTTTTGGGTCTAAGGAAATAGAGGTGAGATGGGGTTGACAAAGGTTTGGAAGTTTAGTTGGGGTGCAAGACTTGGAGAAGTGTGTGTGTGTGTGTGTGTGTGTGTGTGTGTGTGTGCAGGGAGGGAGGGAGGGAGGGAGGGAGAGAGAGAGAGAGAGAGAGAGAGAGAGAGAGAGAGAGAGAGAGAGAGATTAGAATCCTGTACCATGCCCTGTGTCCTTTCAAACTACTATCTGATACTAGGTCCAACATCAGGAAAAGAGACTGTAGTTTTAAATTAATTTCAATTTTTGGATTAAGAGTCTGAACTGAATTTACAAATGAACTTTAGATTTTATATGAAGACTTGAAAAGATTATAGAATTTACTGGAAATGATTCAAATGTTCATTAACTGATAAATGTATCCATTTATCACATGATAGTCTAGCCATACAAAGGAATACTACTCAGCAATAACAAGGAATAAGCTACTGCTACATGCACCAACATGGTTAAATCCTAAAGGCATTATGTTAAATGAAAGATGCCAGACACAGAAGATCACATATTGTATGATTCTGTCTATATGAACTTTGAGAAAAGGCAAAACTATAGTCACAGAAAGCAGACTAGTGGTTTCAGAGACTGGAGGTGGGAGGCGGGGATTGACCACAGGGGGGCAGGAAGGAATTGTTCCAGGTAATTCAAATGTTAACATTGGTGAATTTTATTGTATGTAAATTATGCTTAAATAAAACCGGTTAAAAAGAAAGTATGGTAGAATTCACTAGTAAGGGGAGAGGAGATACTAGAATTTGTTAATACCTGGAAGTGACCAGAAAAATCACAGATAGCTGAGTTTCATCGAGAATCTGGGCAAGAATTCATATCAGATAAAAAGTGACGGTGGAAGATAAAAATGATTACACAATGAGTTCTTTTTGATCATTGTAACTGTTTAATATATAAACCACTGAGCCTAGTGCTGAGCACATAAGAGGCACTTAGTCAATGTTGAATACTATTATTGTTATTGCTATTGCTGTTGCTTAGAATACTATATTAAGAGTACCTTGATAACCCAATGGGAGTTGTGAATATAGACAGAAACTTCTTCCTACGTTCCAGTAAAGAGAGCCTATGAGTTAGGTTGTTCTGATGATTTGAAATACACAAAAGTAGGTAGAATTTATCAAAGAGTTATTTAGAGTAATTAACAAACTATAGTGTATCACAAAAGCTAGATATTAAAGCATCATTTCACGACATATTCTTAGCTTGTGGAGGTGTGTGTGTCAAATAATTTCTGAAATATCTCCACCCATTCTGAGGACTCTCGTAAGAACTTTATATCTGATGAGAGTGAGGAGTCCCAAAGTTTGCAGGCAATCAACAGAAGTCAGGACTACAGGGAGAACATTTAAATTATTTTGAAATGTTTCTTGGCCACTTCAGAAATGGGTAGTCTGGCAACAATGACTATAGGATCATGAGACTCATGTTAACATTGATCTTCACATGTGTTGCAACAGAGAAAACATAATACCCAACATTTATTGACTTATTAATGTACCTAGCATGAACTGTGCTAAGTAAATTTCATGAATGACACTTTTAAACCTTATCACACCCTTAAGATATAGACACAGCTGTGCAAAGAGGTTGCACAAGTATTAAGAAGCAGATCAAAAACTTTATCTGACTTGAACAGTGGAGAACTACTGATGTGGATGGAGCTCGTTGAGGAGAATTAAGTTTTATTAGAGCTGGATTGTTGATCTTTTGTGTTTGATGTCTCTTGTCCTGTCCTGGGAAAAGGAGATGGAGAGAGAGAAATCTGGCCCAAACTCTTAGAACCTCAAGTAATAAATCCGTAAGATCACAGTATCTGTTAGGTGGACAATAAATGTTTGAATTCTTGGAAAGCAGCAAGTGTATACTATAGTCTTAAAGCAGGAAAGATACCAAACACAACATAAGCTTAATGTTGGGTAATGGTGCATCATTTATTTTCAAAGCTGATCATCTGACCAAGTCTATTTTGAAGTCCATTTGGGGGAAGGGTGTAGACGCACTTCTGTGCAAGATACTGGAATTTGCGATAACTTGTGTTTTGGTAAACCTTCAATTATATTTTAGGATTACCAAACTGAGACAACTGTTGATCCTAAATGAGAAACACAGTTAATATGCAGACTCTAACGGGTGCATTTATTATTTTCCTTATCATAGAGAGCTTTGAGCTTATTGTTTGCTATTTTCTGAGAAAGTAGAAATACCAGTTCTTAGAATAAAAATGTTTGTTTCTTTTTATAATGTGAGCAGTAGATTGAAGCTGTATAGATTGGCTCTTTAATGAAATAGGCAACACCCCAATGGAACTGACAAGCTTTATTTCTATTTGTTGTATTTTTTCTTCTCATTACAGATGGACCCGATTCAGAAAGCTGTAATAAATCATACATTTGGCGTTCCTCTTCCTCATCGAAGAAAGCAAATTATATCATGCAACATTTGCCAGTTGAGATTTAATTCCGATGTAAGTTTATCATTTAGTATGCACTAAAAAAATATGTTATGCTGTTCTAACCTCACAGAAGATTTTTTTAAAACATTTTCTCCAAAATGGAGCATGTCAAAATTCAAAGATAACATTTTAACTCCTTATGTACTTTAATTTTGGAGTTTATTATATTATGTTTGTTTTTTTACTTCTATGGAAAAAAATTGCACATATATAGTCTTATGTATTTGCCGTTTATGGTATTGTTTTAGTCTCTTGAGAGTGCTAAATGTAGGTAATATACTTTCCCTTTGGGGAATAGTCAATTTAGGAACAATGACATTTTCAATACATCACACCGCTGAAGTAAGATAGGTCCCAAATTATATTTCAAGGCCAAGATTTTGGCTTTGTAAATTCTTTTTGCCTGCCTTGGTGGTGCACAATTCCAGATCAGCCCTGTGTCCTTGATTATGTTAGAGCTCTCAATTTACTTTCATAGAAGTATTAGCATTTTCACAGGGGTTCTAAAGACCTCAAAGTACTCATGCCCCTAACGAATGAAACTTCCATGATGAACGTGACAGAACGGAGACATTTGTGGACCTGACCAGTGTTTTGCAAATTATTCAGAGGGAGTTATTCCCATCTTTCATACCTTTTCTCAGGGTCAGGTGGACTCTCAATCCATCACAGTGAAGCTAATGTTGGTTTGTGGCCAGTGTGAACAATACTGCCCCCACCCCCAACCTGCTTAGGTGTGGAGTTGGTCCTGAGAAATACAGAAAAGAGATGGAACACTGGATGGAAAGAAATACGAATTGAACACCTTGTGAACATTCTAGGCAAACAGAGGACCCTGTCCTATCAAAATGGCCCCTGAATTCAATACAGTTGACCCTTGAATAACATGGTTTTGAACTGCTCAGGTCCACTTATACGTGGATTTTTTTTCAATAAATACAGTCAATGTATTTTCTCTTCCTTGTGATTTTTAATAACACGTTTTTTTCTAGCTTTATTATAAGAATACAGTAATACATATAATACATGTAATATACAAATATGTGTTAACCATTTATGTTATCAGTAAGGCTTCCAGTGAACAATAGGCTATTGTAGTTAAGTATTTTGGAGTCAAAAGTTATATGTGGAATTTCGACTGTGCAGGGCATCAGTGCCCCTAACCCCTGTGTTGGTCAAGAGTCAACTGTAGGTGCAATTTTGATCACCTTTAAACACTCACCAAACAATCATATAGTTATGTAATTATAAGTTTAAGTGACTCTTTATTGGTTCATTTTTCTTCTTAAATCGTACTGGTATTTCCCTTTGGAACTGAGCTTATAATGATGCAAAAGTCTCCCAAGAGCCATGTTGCCAGCTTCTTACATCCAATGGGGACCATTTTAAAGACCCCTCCTGCTAACAATTTTACTGTAATATTTTCCTCTGTATTAAAACTTCCTGTAAACTGGGACTTGGAAAAAGACTTCAAGCTCATTGACTCTGATATCCCACTAAATGTAATAAAACCATCTGCCACATCAGGCTAGCTCTTTTGGCTGACTATCCCCAGGGATGGGTCACTCACCACTTGAAGACAGTTTTTTTGTTGTTGTTGTTTTTTTTTTTTTTTTTTTTTGAGCGTTTCTGATCCCCTAGGTAGATATCAAAGTTATATTTAAAGACTTTAGAAATAATGCCAAATATGATTTAAAAATACATTATATACTTCCATAGGTGATTATTAACAGTAACATAAAGAATATACCATAATATAAAGAACATTTACACACTTCTTTTCTAAAATGTAATCTTATGCTATTTCCTTGGTAAGAAAGACTAGCAATTTATTTTACTAATGAAGTTTCATGGTGATGTAGGAATCAATGTATGTTTATTAGGGACAAACTCATTCTCACAACTTCGCTTTCAGGTTTGTCTAGCATGTAGTAAAAGGAAAATAACCAAAGTGTTTGGAAACTTTAGACTAATCAGTCTGGGTCATAATTAACAATGACAGGCGTGACCATTCACTAAATATTTGCTATATTAATCTTCTATTGCTTCTGTAACAAATGACTACACATTTGGTGATTTAAAACAACAGAAATGGATCATCTGGAGATAAGAATTCAGAAATAGGTCTCATTGTGCTACAATCAAGATACTGGCAGAATTACATTCCTTCTGGAGGAAAAAGGAACTCTAGGGGAGAGCTGTGTCCCTTGCCTTTCTTTTCTCACTTTTAGAGGCTGACTTCTTTCCTTGGCTCATGACTCCCTTCCATCTTCAAAGCCAGCAATGGCCAGTCGAGTCTTTCTCCATTTCATTGCTCTGATTCTCACTCTTCTGCCTCCCTCTTCCACATTTAAGGACTCTGTGAACACAGTGGACCCACCTGTATATCGCAGGGTAATATCTCTGTTTAAACTCAGCTGATTAGCAACCTAATTTCATCTGCTAACTTAATCCCCCTTTGTCATGTTACATAGCATATTCATAGTTTCCAGGGATTAGGACTTAAATATTATTCTTCTGCCTACCATAGATACTCATTTGGACGTTTGATTTAGGTTTGAACGGAATTTCATGACTACCTAAATTTATCAGGTAATCACTCAGTCCAGTTTCGTAGGTCTATCTAAACTGAACACATGTGAATATGTTGCCCTCACGTTTTTCCTTATCTTGATCTTCAATATAAATTCACTATGCAGTGCTAACTTTTAAAATTCATTTTTTTTTAAATCATCAAGACTCGATGTAACTGAGTTTATAAATGACATAGCAACCTTTTAAACTAGGTCTTAAAAAATAGAATTATTGCAAAATTGTAATTCAGGAGTAGAAGCCTCTTTAGAGTCTTAAAAAAAGATCTCTGTAGCATTATTATGTCAATAAGGGAACTAATCTGCTGGAACTATTAGATGTGCTTACTTATTGATTGGTCATATCTATAAATAACTAATTTTATGAAATATTTATACACTTACATATATACATACATACATACATACAGAGGGTGCCAAAAAATGTATACACATTTTAAGAAAGGTAAAAACTGTATTAAAAATGTAATACAATGAGTGATGCTAGTGTTCATTTGATTTATGCCATCTTTTGAGTGAACATCATACTATATACATTACTACTGTAATACAATTCAGCTTCAAAAAGTAATACATAGATAACGTCTCTTAAAATGTATGCATTTTTTAGCACCCCCAGAATATCATATTGGATCATTTTAATCCCAAGAAAAGACTTTATAACCCTAATGCAACTGCCTCTGCTCTTTCCAGGTAAATCTGGAATTTATCTTCCTGTTTCCATTTTTAAACCTAGAATCTTTCTGGAAATGTAACACTGCAATTTACTTGTATGCTTGGTTGAATCCTGTATCAAATAGGAGAGTATTTTTGCCTTATGAACCTTTTTACATTTCAAAGCTTCTTCCCCTTCCAATGAAAATAATATCTTATAGTTCTTTTCATCTCTGCATCATGAAAATTCAATTTCCTTTTCTCCTAAGCTTTATTTTGTTTAACCCTTTGTATTATAAACTATGTAGCTTAGTGGTATGCCATATCAATTTCCTATATAGTGCATTTTCCATTTTTGACCCTGCAGATAATCTTTTTAAAAGTCGCATTATAGTGTCTGTACTTTAAATCAGATTGTCTTCTTCCGGTGTAGGCTTTTCTTAAAAAAAAAAAAAAAAAAAAAAGTCTTGACAGTTATATGAAACACACATGGGATTATGCAAAATGCTTCCCATTAAAGCCTGAAAGCTTGTAATTTGCACAATTATTTTATCAGCATCTTAAAATAAGCATAATATTACCAAGGGCCTGGGCAAGTTAGTAAGTATGCCTTTGAAAGACAATTTCTAGCAAGGCCAGCATGGATGTAAGATTATTAAGTAGAGAATGATTACTTAATGACTGTTTATAGAATAGGAAATAAGATCTCAAACCCCAAACTAAGGAAACATACCATTGTAGCATCTAAGAGTCACTATGGTTCACCTCCTCACAATAGCATTTCTTAGTATGTTAGAGACAGAAGAAAACTTTTGCTAATGTCACACGTGGAAACTGAAGTGTGGAGAATGTGGGGGATTTGTTTATCCAAGGCCACTTGACTAGTAGCTGGCCTCACAGGGCCCATGTCCATTTTTTGGATGCTGCTGCCTTGTCTAGTCCAAGTAGAGCAGCAAGTCCATCCAGCAGACTCTACAACAATAGCATGGATAGAGACCTGTGTGTTTCCTGCCCATTCGGGCTACCCCAGGAGAGGGCCTGAGGGCTCCTTCCCTTATAGAACTAACTGGATGCAGGCAGAGCTGTTGTAGAAAGACATTCACAGCCCAGGCAAGGCCTGTCAAATAGCTTCACTTGAGTTCAGGCGCACTCACAAGTCAGTCATAAACATGGTGAAAATTTAAATATAAATGCGAATTGCTGAACTATATAATACAGTAGCAACCTGTCCTTTAGGACTCAGGACTATCAAGCATCAATTAGTACAGGGGACTATCTTATAAACGGAAGGGAAAACAACCCTATTAGAAGATAACATTGCTTAGAGGCCTCACACTACACCCCCTCCCGGCCCCCGCCAAAGGGGGTCTCCTTGGGATCATCGTCAATATAATTGATAAATTTCCAATGGTATTATAAAATGTAATAGAAGTCATTATTCTTGTTCTGCATTTTAGAACCCAGAAATGTACTGAAACTAAGCAATATATCTGAATTTAATTCCTATCTCTGTCTTAACTTCCACCAAATGTAGCAATATAATGAGGAAGATGTGACTAGGAATTTTTTCTTTCCCTACCGAATGACCAAATTAAATAATTAAACTTTGTTAATGTCATGTCTTAAGACATAGGTGTTAAGTATTTAAATCAGTATCATCCACAGGGGCTGTTATGTAAGGGAAATACCACTTAGAGGGAGAGCAAAAAAAAACCTGATGGTAGTTATATTGGAGTTGAAGAACTATCCTTTTACTTCTTTCTGCTTTTATTTTCCAGATCTTCTTTGTAAGCATGCTTAAATTTTATGAAAGGAAAAAGAATTAGTGTATCTGCTATTATATTATGGTTTTGAAGCTGCATGTTTTGACACAAATTCTAAATTTCATTTTGAAGGCCTCAGTTGTAATTTTCTAAATACTTCTTGTTTATTTCTGGCAATGTCTGCAGTCTTCCAAACATACCCAGGAGAGTTCATATAGTTGTCTCGTTCAGATTTCAGAATTTTATTACACACAGTAGGAGAAAGGTTAATAAAAATCTATGCATGGAGGATATGCATCTAACCCCAAACCTAAAAACAGTATCCATAGAAGCAGAGTGAAATGGTAGGAAAGTCATCCAATTAGGACTATAACTATCCATTGTCTACATCTGCCTTCTCTTTATTGGCCATGTGTCCTTGAGCTCTTCATTGAACTTACAGATTCTTTAATCATCTCATTTAAAAAGACCAGCCCTTCCTTACGCCATGTTGTAAGGATTATAAAATACAACATATAGGCAATTGGATTATAAAAACTATGGTGAATTCAATGGAAAGGTCATTTTTATTTTATGGGATAAAGAATGCAGTTACAATTTTTTTTCCTGAATATTAAATTACTTCTTAAGAAATATAAAGGTTTGAAAAGACTTTTTCTGTCTTTAAGAAAAGCATTTAAAGGGATCTACCCTATTGAAAGTGTCATATTTAGTGCATTTTTATGTTGACTTGAGTTTCTCACTCCTGGCAAATCTTTACCTTTTACCTTTCCAAAACTGCAGGGACAACTTATCCCTGGCAAAGCTGCGTTTATTAAAAACTCTCATCCTCTTTAAGTCTGTTGCTGCTGCTGCTAAGTCCCAAAGGATCTGAGGGACCCAGTTATAAATTAAATTTTCGGGCAGCTTTGAAAGATCTCTTTCATAAGAGAGTGTCCTCTGTTAATCTTCAGGACTCACAGAGCTATTTGGAGCTTTGGCCTGTGCACTATGGCCTTCCCACTGGGTGCTTTTCTTCTTCAAAAGCAACTCTGACAGGGCCCTTCAGCTTCTGTAAAAGAGGGAACACGTCTGGAACCTGATGAGGTTTAGTGAGGTTGTCAGGTTCCCCTTGGGTGAGGAGCTAGCCCTTGAGTGTGTGGTGATGGACTGCAGGTTGTGACTAGTTTGAAACAAGTGACTGGGGCATCTCTTTTGAAGAGATTATATCTGAGTGTGCGTTTCAGCCATATTTTATCCCTCAGCTTCACTAGCTTCCACTTCTTAAATGGAACCTACAGCTCTGTCGGGAATTCTCAGAAAACACAAAACTTGAACAGAAAGACCAAGCAGGAAATATTTGGTCTGGCTGCTAGATTTCAGGAGAAAATGAGCCCATCAAGAGCATAGGAATCTATTTAAGCAGTGTACATCTTTGAAAGGCTTTTAAAAATAAAACTTTGACATTGGAACATTTTAGGATTCTGAAATCAGGCTTTGATATATCAGAGTTTCATTGGTAGATGGAATGAAGATTGAGAAAAGAGAACGCTTTCTAAAAGATTGAGAAAAGAGAACGCTTTCTAAAAGAGTCTCTAAATTTCTCTGGGCTTTTTTTTTTGTAAACAAAGAAAAACAAAATAATACAATTCACTTTTCTATTGAATTCTTCTAGATATGGAAAATATGACCCTGAAAGTGTAGAAAGAGAAAGTCACTCTTAGATATGATGAGTAGATGTGTTGTGGGGACAGAGCCAGGAGTGCAGTTTCCAAGCTCTTGGCCTCGTGTGGAAAGGTGCTGGCTCAGTTATTAGATGGCCATCCGCTGTAATCAGATAGCCTTCTGCTGTGGCTGGGTCGCCATCAGCTGTTACCAGTTAGCCATTAGCCACTAATATAACTGCCGTGGCTACGCTAGGGAATTTGGTTGGTCAGTTGATTGGTTGGTTGGCAGAGAAGCGGATGGCAGATTGTGGCTCTTGCTTCCTGTGTCTCTAACCCAGCCACCAGCGAGAATATAGTGGTATGACTCCCCTATCTATGACTCCATTGTTGTTTTTTGGCCTCACCTTGTCCTGCGTTCTTGTGCGGGGAACAGGAGCTGAGACCCTGCATGACATGTGTACATAACCTTCAGTAATCAAAGAGATATTTTTATTTCTATGGAGTACTATGAGCACCCCAGAGATTGATGTATATTAGGATTTTGAGATGTCTAGGAAGCCATTCTATCCATTTTATGGACTGTATAGATGGAAAAACCAAAGGCCAGAATATTTAGTTGACTTTTTCAAGGTGTTTAAGTTGTTGAAACAGCTGGTTGGACTAGAAACAGGGCTCTTAAATTCCAGCATAGCACTTTTTTTTTATCATCTCAGGTGGCATGCCCTAAGGGAAACTTACTTTGAGACTTGCATTGGCATCAGCTATTTTCTGCTAAGACAATTGATCACTTAAGTTCTACACAGAATACAGAAGTTAAGCATGGTTAATATCAGTAGTACACTCGTAGCTATATTGCTAGTAATACAAATAGCTAAAATATGGAAACACATTTCAAAATAGGGAACCACTTAAAGGGCAACAACATTGTAGTCAAGTATCGAAGGGGGCAAAAGAGAACCTGTGCAGAATCTGTTTCATCAAGTGCCACCTATTGAATGCAAAGAGTTTGCGAAGAGGGTTAAGCATGGGCAAAGTATGGAAGGAGAGACTGTGATGGGGAGGGTCAAACTTGGTGAAACAAGAGGTATGTTTCCAATTAAATGAACTAAACATTGTCCACGTGTCCCCAAAAGATGAGTCCAGAAGCCTATTAACGTTAGGAAAGCTCTACAAGTCTTAGATATCACTCAATAAGTGTTGACCACATAAATGAATGAAGTGCTCAAGACAGGAAACATTTTTGTTTATTGCCATAACAAGCAAATGAAGGTAGAAACAAGAATGTCTGAGATGGTCCAAGTCTCAGCTTCACTAAGAGCATTTAGAATAATTGCTGCTACATTTTGATAAAAATGGAATTTGGGGTTGCCTTTTCCCCAGTGCCCGATTCCTCTGAAAAGCAAGATGTATATCCTAACCAACGGGTTCCCTAAAACCTAAAAATGAAAATTCGCATGATCTGAAAGGGAAATGAATAAGTGAAATTAAACTTGAGCACAGCCTAGAAACTGATTGTTATGATTTTGAAAACTTGCCATGTAGTGACCTCTGTACTTTGGGTTATTGGGGAAAAAAATCAGTGTAGTCACAAATCCCCAATTTTAACTTTATGATTATACCCGAAAGATTTCAGAGCACACCAGCAATCTAATTACTGCCTGACTAATGAAATCTTATTAGCCACGGAAGAAAATCCTTGATGTAACCCAGTTGCTCAGAAATTGCTTGATATACATCTCTAATATAAATGCCATCAATTGTTTTGTTTCTATTTTTATAATTATATTCATTTCTCAAAGTATTACTTAGCGCCAACAATACTTGCAGAGACCAAACATAGAAACTGTATTAATGATCACCAGTAATTAAAGGTCTCAAAAGTAAAATTTGTTCATTCCTTTCCATTCATTGTAGTCACTATCTGTCAGGCCCGTTGCACTTTTTCTTCTATTTCATTCTAACATTTAATAAATCATCAGTTTCACCACTGCCCTGGAAATGAGGACAATAGAGGGATCTGTGCCTGGACAGAGGAGCAAAGGAAATTGAGAAAAAGGTAATTCATATTAGTGGTTATGCTTGAGTCATTTTGGGTTCTGTGGCCCTTTATATCCTGCCTTTCTTAACAGTTGCTATTTGGTATTGTCTCCTTTGCTGAGTTCTAGTCTCTGCATTAAATTAACTGGAGTAATTGTGATATAATACATTTCCCTTTCTCAAGTGTCCACATGGCCAAAGATCTCTGTATAGATGAAATGAGCCTACCCATTCATTTTACCTTCTTCACACTCAAAGTTCCTTATGGTGACTAGGTGAGGCACGGCTGTGTTAGGTTCCATCACCAGCTTAAGGAGAATGAAATTATACGAGACATGCTATGAATTGCACACTACCTTTGGATCATAATGCTGGACTTTCTTTTATGACATTAGAATCAGAACTTGAAAAGATGGATGTATTTCTTCATATTCTATAATTCTTTGCACAGTCTAGCTACTGTTTTACAACACTGTACTTACACCCAAGATTCTGGCCGAGATTTACCTTTTTCAAGTCTGCCAAACCTCATTTTAAATGCAAAATACCGCCTCTGGGATCTGTTGTCCCAGTCCAAATCTGTGCTTTGATGTAAATTGAATCTGATTGTGGTAAAGGTTGCAGTCATTTGGGGAACTCATTCCTTGTGAGGAGGGAGCTGAAGAGAGCAAATGGAGGCATGGTATGCTATGAAAGTTTGATTTTCTGTGTCCATGTATGACTTTCAGTGATACTTTGAGAAGCAGAGAGATAACTTTTAAGAATCACACATGTAATTGTGCATTATATGGTTTACTTTTTATTGGGCCTAAATGAGTTTTTAAATTCCATCCATAAGAAACCCGTGGAAATTGACGTATGGAAAATTTACTCTTATCAGGTTTATTGGAATATCAGGTCCATCTGTACAAATTTGACCTTCTCTTATATTTCTTTATAAATAAGGTTCCAGAAGGTAGTCTCTGAACAGGTTTTATCCATTTCCGAAGCAGAGCTTATTTTCTCTGCATCAGTGAACTTGTCATGATAATCAACTTTTTTGTCCCAACCATCAATCACTCTTGATTACAGCTGGGTAGAAGTTCTGTTCTGTTGATCAGCTCATCAGTGCACATAATATTACACCTGGAGGCCAGTACAAATCATCCCTCGATGGGAAAAGTGTTTTTCCTTCAAGGCTTTTGTCGATGGTTTTATCATTTACATTTGGGTCTCATTGAGTTGTCATGTCTATCTTTGACTCTATCTGCTCTCTTACATAAAATATTCTCCAGAAATAACTTGCAAAGTGTGGTTGATAATTTGTACTATATTGTTATTATTATCATGCTTTTGCCTTCGTAAATGCGAAAGAATAGCTATGATCTGTTGTTTCCTTATTTTCATATTAACCTCTCCCCATTCTTAATGTAGTTATTGTAGAAATTAAAATCATATGAATTATAATTCAATGAATATGCAGTACTGCTGTAAGGAACAGTTTAGCATATGTTTTAGTAGAATGTTTGCAAGTCTAATTTTGTTGATTTTTAATGATTTCCTAAGTTAGGCTTTTTGTTTTATGTTTTAACGTGGGCTAGGGAATATTTATCTTTAATTTTCATCTCATTTTAAGTAACACTAACTAGCTATCTTCATAGTTTAAAAAGAGAAGTAAATATTTTAAAGTCAGTTGCTCAAAGTCGGCATTACTCTTAGCTGTGTCTGTGATATATGTTGTATGCAGTAAAAGTAGTTCTTATTTCAATAAGCCAGCTCATATTTCTTAAAACAGTAGCATTTTTTGGAGCAGTGTTGGCACTATCATCGTAAACGATTTATTGATTTAATAAAGTATTTAAAATAAATATCTGATTAAATAAGCATTTAATATGTCCTTTGTGTATTCCACAAAGACACTCCTGTATTTTGCTGTTTTTATTACTTTATAAAAGCTGAAACAATAATTTAAAGAAGTATAAAATATAAAATATTTTAACATTTAGAGTGCAAAATATAAAGAAAACTGGATAGAATATGAAGATATAGAATAATGTGGATTTGATTAGAAATCCTGCCTCACTATTAAGAGAATTAATTAGAACCTAAATTTCTTCTATGGCTAAACTTCCTATGATAATGATATACTTCTATTTTTGAGTAAAATAGGGCAACAAAGAGAGATGGCTGTTTTCATTTGTTTTCAGTATTTAGGTATTATCCATTCTTACCTTAATCTATTGAACAAAACAGGGGTAAATGGCATCAATGATGAGAAAGTAAGCCATGTAGGAACATATAAACCACACAACACTGAATTGAATTTGGCTTTGAAAAGTTGAGCTAGGAGCTCAAACTGGTCCATGATACATCTGTGGCCTTGAATCTTCTCAAGACCAGATCAGTTTTGTCAATGGGTACTTTGTCATTATGCAAGTTTAATAATTAATGTGAATATTTTGCTGCACCCACTCTTGTCTCTTTTTCTTAGCTGTCAGCAGACTGGATCTTGTCATAAAGAGTACGTCAAAACAGTTCATTTTTCCTTAGCCCAGAGAAGCTAATCACATGGTTTGTCACAAAGAACTTGTCATCTTAGCTTGACGTATGATTTTTATACTTTTTAACAGTAGCCACAGTGTATGACTTAATGCCTAAATTTGAAAATCAGCCTAAGTGGCCATGTTTGTATATTCATAAAACACATAAATTGTCTGAAAACTTATTACCATTTATTGGAGACTGGTATAAAATGACAGATCTTTATTTTAAGTAAATAATTCAGGGAAGAGTTCTCTCTCTCTCTCTCTCTCTCTCTCTCTCTCTCTCTCTCTCTCTCTCTTGCTTTCTGTCTCTCTCTCCAATTTTTCCACTATGGAGTTGTTTAGTTATATTGTAATTCTATTAGCACCTTATATGTTGGCAGAAAATTTCATGCAGATTTGACACATTTGTGGTAGGATCTGGTTCCTAAAATTTTGGCCCTGTCATCTTCTCTAACTTGAAACTTCTTGCCAATATTTAAATTGAAAAAATGCTAAAAATTAAAACCTTCGTGAAACAGAGATTCCACCAAAGGTATTTCAGGTACAGAATTCCGTTTCTTTTGTTTTTTTAACAAACTCCTAGGCCACTGAAGAGTCTTCAAAGAGTGGAGGCTAACATAGTCCTATCTTAGGAAGAGATATATTCTCCGTAAAATATTTCTCAATTCTAGTTCACAGAAGAATGGCTTCAGTATTTAGAGTTGGAAGAAAAGACTGTTAGCGATATAAATTTCACGATGACGTCCATATTTATGTCTCCAGCTGAAATTGCTTCCTCAACTTCATACTTGAATATCAACTGCTCACTGAGTACCTTCACTTGATTAGCTAATAGATTCCTCAAATCAAGTACCTCAAACAAAACGTTCAAGACTAAACGCCACAACTCATTCCCCACACCTACTCTGTAGACAGCATTTCTCTGATAATGACATCTCCATCTTTCTGGTTTATCTGGTGACAACGCTAGAATCATCCTTCCTATCACAAGCTATATCCAATACTCCACAAATCATGTGAGTTCTACCTCCAAAATATAGCCAGAATCTGACCACTTTTCACCATCTTCATGTTATCACTCTGGTCCAAGCCACCATCATCTCTCCTCTGGATTATTATAAACATCCTCTTAATCATTCTCCCTGTTTCTCCTCCTTTCTTTCATCATTTAAAAAATGTAAATTGAGACCAGGTGACTGGTTTTTCTCTGGTTTAAAACCTTCCAGTGGTGGTGCATTTCACTTAGGTTGACAAGATCCTTCCTATGGCTGCACAGCCCTATGAAATATGGCCTCTAGGTCCCTTTCTGACCTCATCTCCTTCTGTCACCCCCTCAGTTGCTCCTCTGTAGCCACATTGGCCTCTTTGGGACGAGGGCAAGACAACGGAGGCACCTGGGCGCAAAACTTAGGGTTGCTAAAATCTCAGTAATCAGGACATATATATTTAATAAATGGAATATTAAAAGGATAAAATTGGCAAATTGTGCCCCGCAGACTGGTGACCTCTTTTGGTCAACATATTTTATTGGAACCAGGCAAGTGAGGCAAGGTTGTACAAGTGCTGGGTCAGATCCTGTCATATTTAAAATTTTGATATTTTTTTCACCATGGATTTTGTTTATTACTTTGACTTTAATTTTTTAAAAAACACTGAATTAAAGTGTTATTCATCTTGATTAATGAGGTTTTTAGTATTTTTTTCTCCTGAGGTAAGTAATTCACCCCTCTCCACCTGAGTCCAGCCCTGCCCTTACTGTTCCTTGAATACACCAGGCTCACTCCCACCTGTAGGCCTTTGCATGAACTTCTCCTTTCTGCCTGGAATATGATTTCCTCAGATTTGTACACGATTTATTTCCTTCAGCTTTACTGAGATGGCACCACCTCATGAGGCTTACTACAGCCACTGAATTTAGAATTTCAATCCCTGTCTTCCCGACTCTCCTTATCTGATGGCTTTTCTCATAAGAATAATTACCTTCTAATATACTAAATAATGTCTTATTTAGTATGTTTATTGTCCACTGTCAATTAGTATGTAAGCTCTTTTCAGGTCAAAGATATGCACCTATTTGGTTCACTGCTTTATTCAAGTACTTTAGAGCAAGTGTATAGTGCATAATAAATATTTATTGAGTGCATATATTAATGACTAAATGAATATCATGTTTACAAGATATATAGATATAGATGTAGATATATAGATATATAGATCTATAGGTATACATATATAGATCTATAGACATATATATATATATATATATATATATATATATATATATATATATCCAAGCTTTATTTCACCCAATCTTTACAATATTTTAGCTCTCTCCCAATTTGTCATCCTCTTCTTTCCTATTCAAACAAACAAAGCTCATATCCCATGACATGAAATGGAGACCTTCTTAGGAAAGATGGGAGAACCCTAGTTTCCTAAGTTTCATCCTTGGTGAATGCATACAGTCTTCCTCCTGTGAACTCACCTCATTTTCTGACATCACAGTATTTGGTCTGTTTATAGACATTAGGTAGTTTCACAGTGGATCCAGGCTTTTCTTGGTATCTTAACACCAGACACATTGTTAGGCTCTTCCATCTGTATTGCATCAACAAATGAGATGAATGCCTAATTATGTAAATTCTCATTTGTCAACTAGGGCAATAGTAAAACGAAATAGCAGTGCACTGTATTTCCAGATAAATCACCAAGAAAATGTAAGGTGATTTGTTAACTATAATAGATCCAGCTCCAGGTTCCCGTTGTGATTGTGGGGAATCCACAATATTTTCCTAATCCTAACAGAAGCCCCACCTTCTCTTCCACAGACTCTTGTAGATCAGTAATATAGACCTTAGTCCTGTGGCTAAGAAACCTAGAGATGACATTGATGGGATAGGGTCAGGGAAATGCAGGACAACAAATACGAGTAGTAGTGGCACCATTTTGGTTTTCTTGTGTGTGTGCATGTTAGCTCATGTGGAACAGTGAGCACATATGACAGTGACTAGTTAGAGACACACCATGGATGAAGAGAGTTTGTAGTCTTATAATCAAAGTTAGCTACAAGTGTTTCTCTGTTCTATACAAAGACAAGCTGAAAGAACAACAACACAAATTAAAGTGGATATATCTTCCCCTTTCTAATTCTTTACTCATTATAGCAATTTCCTATTATTCTTATTCTAATAATTCTTTGAATTGTATTGAAGTTCCACAATAAGCATTCTCCATGCCTAACAAAACAGGAACAGGTAAAGATGTACATTTTTCTCTTGCATTAACTCCAACAGTTGCCAAGAGATGAGATCTTCACAGATATTGTACTAGCCCAGGTTTCTTTAGTAACTCAATGGAATATGAAACTTCCTAATAGCCAGGACTGAGTCTTTTATGAGATTTTGTTCAACTGAAGAGATGAAGGTCAAAGCTGTGGAATGATTCAGTGAACTCTTTATTAAGTATTCTAGAAGGTCCTTGTTAACTGACAGTTCAGTGAATAAAAAAGACATTGAAAAAGACTTTATCAACTTTAACTGGTAATTCATACCTAGAGTAACAGGATTCTTTAGAGGAAGGATCAATGGCAGGTGCTAATGTTTCTACTTTCTTGACATCACAAACAATTCTAGGCAAATTGTTACATCCCTGTTGCCTCGTCCTTTAAATGATTTAGCCTACAGTAGTGGAGTCCTAGATACTAAGAAGACATTACCTGAAATTAGTCTACAGATCTGTCTTTTGATGTCAGTTTTACTTCTATGGAAAAGAGAGTTGAGGCAGATTTTAAAAACCTAGATCCTCTTTCCATGGGACTCCAATCCCCCCTGTAAGGGCAGTTGCTCAATAGAAAACAAATGGCACCTAAGTATTTATTCTTCCATAATGCTAGAGGGTATCAGGGGTGTCTTTCATGAACTATTGCTTCAAAAGCCATCCATCACTGCAACAGTTTTCCCATAGATTAAGGACTAGATTTGCATTCTAAATTAGTTCTTCCAGCAGCTGCTGTAAAATAACTTGGCTGTAAGTTAAGAGTTTGCATTTGATCATCTGCCAGGGAAGATCATAAAATTGAACTTGGCAACAGAATTTAGGAAAAGCGGTCTCCTCAGCCCAGCTGTGCTTATGGAGTGAGCAGCATGTGTAAAAGCACTCCTCAGGCTCTCTCCTTCTCCAGGCAGCACGTGATGATTTGCTGCTGAGTAAGTTGAGTTCAGTTCCAGTTTCTTTGTAGCAGAGAGCTGAGCCACCTTTTGTTGGATGTGGGAGGGTGGGGAAGGGAAGATCCTATTCAGCCTGCTGGAATGAGCATTTTAGAATGTGGATGGAGCAATCTGTTCACATCTTTGGATGATCCTTTGATAAATCACCAAGACTATGGTTTCAGGCTCGCACCTAATTCACAATGCAAGTTCAGATGAGAAAGGAGTTATTTTCCAGATTACTATTTGTTCCAGCTCATGATGTGGAAAGACTTGGATCAGGCTAATCCTGTCTCCGCGCTTATTAGTGGTATGATACCGAGCCATTTTGTTTTTTACCTTCTATAATTCTCAGATTCTCAGTTGTGTAGTGGAGATGATGACACTACCGTGTAAGATGTCTGTGAGAATTAAAAGGAATATTGTAAGCAAAGCAGTAGATTCACAAATAGGTATTTATCATTAATTTTATTTCCTTCTTATATTCGATATTTGCAAATAGTAATTTTTCCATACTCGATATCTTTCCAAAATCACAAATTATGTGTCTTTGGTAAAGATTGCTAAATGTCCAATACTTCTTCAATTTTTCTGTCTCAATTAGATAATTGAGTGTTAATTTGGCACTGCTAATGTATTCTATCCTTTTGGCCAATTCTTCCTTTCATTAAAACTTTGAACATATGCAGTCATTAAGTTACTTTTAAAAGTATAGGTGGGTAATATAGATTAATTCTGGGAACAGTTTATAGCTTGACTCAGTATCTGACAGGTTGCTTCTGGGTTTTCTCTCCCTGGCTTTCTAATTCAAAGCCTCCAGATGTTGTCTTATAAATATAGGTTTGACCTAACCTGGTTCCAAAATGGTATTCAGTGAGTTGCTGCTCAGGTATCAGACAGTTGGCATTTGGAGTCAAATAGATGGATAATAAATACACAGCTATAGTTACAACTAAATGCCTATACCATTGACAGATTCACAGAAGGTTTATTGCTGTAAGATTAGTAGAGGATAACTGGAGTTCAAATGCTTAGTGCATCACAATGTTCCTCAAAGAGAACTGGCCTTTAGTCTCAAATAAAAGACAACATGGGCAAAAAAACAACAGGTATTTTCCAATTGATAAGCAATCGCATGGTATTTGTGGTTTTCTAAGTAGAGGAAAGTTTCTTGTGTCAGCAATTCATGGGACAAGCCAGTGATGAAGTGACTTCCTCTGCTCATGTTAAACGGTGAAGTGCTTATTTGCCAGTCCATTGGGAAGATTTAGAACTGCGGCCTCCTGTGCGAGGGCCACTGGAGGTTTGGAAGTACATTAGTAACTGCAGGGACCTGTGAAAGCTTGTGGCCTTGTTTGTCACTGCAGCTTTATGCATAACTCATCAATTTATGACAGTGATTATATCCATCTTCACGGAATATAGACTCAGGGTTTGAGTCACAAAATCTTTAACACTCAACTTTCTGGACCTCTGTGAGGCAGTTGCACAATCTCTCCAAACATATATTTTGGAGTGCCAGATAATGAATTCTGTAGGCTATTTGTCTGTGTAAAATGCTTGGATTTACTACCTTCAGTGTGTTTTTGAATACACAGTACCTAGAATAGTTTCTGGCCAGCATAGGCATTCAATAAGTGTTGAATGAATTCAATAAACACTGGAATGAATTGGTGAAGGATAAATAGAAATGTGTAGAAGAAAATGACCCTAGAAGTTGCTGGATCTATTTCTCTTTGGAATATTTACTCAGAATATTATGCTATGGACAACTGACAGATGTAAAATTTGTACAAATGCTGCCTGCATTTGTTTCAGATATGGGGTGTAGAGGATTCCATTTCAAAAGCATTTTTCATTAGCCTTTGAGAATTCATATTGGAGCTAAAGCAAGAAGAAAGTCAGTATGTTCCCTTTTTAAGGATGTCTTAAAATGTAATTATCAGGACTCTTTATTTAGTTAACTATGAGATTGAATAGACTGAAATTTTTGCAATGTCTATGATTCATCACTCTGTTCTCCTTCCCACACATACCTTTTCATGCACCCCTTCCCCAACTGCTGATATACTAGGAGGGGCATATGAAATCACTGGTTGTATAGGTCAAAACTGGTCAAATGCTGGCAATATAATATGATTCATAAATATGTGTGTGCAAATACATTTTGGTTATTCTAATGGCAATGCAGGCTGGGAGAAACACACTTCATCTGAAAGCAAATTGCTCTTTTTTGCTAGGTTTTTTTTTAATGGAAATCTTGAAACTGCCTGAAAGCCTCATAACCTCCACGAAGACTGGTCTATGTGTCATAATAACAGTGCCCAGAACAATAATAGCTATAGCAATCATATATTGAGAACTTAATGTTTCTTTTTAAATTCCAGGTCTCCTTTAATCCTTATGATGTCCAGCTCACCATGGACAGTGACTGAGTCTGTGTTTTTCACCACCACTAGTACCTAGCACAGTTTTGTACATGGCATGGATTTTAACAACATTGATGCAAAAGTGAATGAACAAACAATCATTCACTGTTATTTCTCCTTTGCCAATGAGAAGCTCGGACTTTCAAAAGGCTATATGTAAATCCCCCAGACCGGCAAGAGCTAGGACTGGAACCAAGTCTTCTGACCACAAAGTCCATGCCTTTCATTAAATATAGTGCTTCCGTATAACCCCCACAAAAGGGAAGACACATCTTTTGGCAGATTGAACTGTGAGTTTGTTTTCTGTTTTCTTCAACGGCCTTGGGAAAATGTGACATAGATCTGGATTATAAGGAAAATGAGAAAGTGGGAGTTGAAACTGTGATGGGAGTTAAGCCAATGTTTAATTAAAACAACATAACAACCAAAGAAATACATTGTTCATTGTCACACCAAAAAATTAAAAGAAAAACAGAAATCTAGAATGTGTCTTTTCAAGTAGCTTTCACAAGAATTAAAATAGTCTAGGAAGAAAAAGGAATGTTTCTGAAGCAAAACATATCTGGCGTATAATATTTTACCTAAAAGGTACCTCTGAGAACATCCCTTTTCTCCATCCCTCCTCCTTGAGTCTGAAGGTCCTAAATAAAGCTATCAGTAACTATCTGGAATGGGATCAACTAGCCTCTGTGGGGAGGAAGACCAGGAAGTTGAGGATCATTTTCCCATCTCTTTTCACACCTAACTTGTACGAGAGCAGCTCCTCTCCATTTTGTTTTTATATACAAGTAAGAATGATTATTTTTGCAGGAACCTTCAAGAATGTAGCTAAGCTCTTAATTTTAGGTTGACAAGATCTAACTTCTTGCCAGTAAGGAAATGAAATATTAGATGAAGATGCGTGTTTACAAATTTATTTACCTCTCCTTTCTAGTCATCGATCAGTTCATAAAGTCATCCGTTAGTCCCTTTGGATGAGAATCAGTGATTCCTTTCTCCCGGATCTCTTCTTCATTTCCTATCTTCCTGTCCTCTGGGTCTATTAACTCCCAGGCAAGTTCTCGCTGCACTTCCCCCAGAGCTGACGCTCAGTCATCTCCTCCCATTTTATTTTCCTTTAGATGTAACCGCAGTACGGCCGGTCAACTTTAGATCTTGCATCCTCTGGGCTCTGGAAGGGGGACTTAGACTTCGCAAGTTCCTTAGCGTGAAATACCCAGGAAGCAAACTTTTTTCCCTCATGATGAGTATCTATTTTAGCATACCTCTTATAAGTTATTATGAAAACATTCTTAGCATCTTTTTTTTTCTACCTTGCTAAGACAACTACTGTTCTCTTTTAACATTAGCATATTTTAGACCTGATTGGGAGCAGTTAGTTGAGGTTCCCAAGAGGGGATGAATCTGAGAGTTGGATGAAGAAAAAGCTATTTATTCCACAAAAGTGTTCTAATGTAATAATGAATAAGTAAATCAAAGACCAGGGTGGAGACTCTAGAACTTCTGACGCATGTTTCGTCTTTTTTCAAGGCACTGAAATTTTGATTCTCTAATGTTATCCTCACAAAGTAAAAAATAGCCTTTGCTGTAATAATTTTTCCAATGAAAAAAATGAGGTTTGGAGAATAGTAACTTATTCAAGGTTACACAGTACATGACTGGAAAGCCAAAATTTAAACTCAGGATAATTAAATTAAAACTTAGTTTCATTCCATATAATTTAGAATAAAATTTAACACCTAATGCTCAGTTTATAGACTTGGTGTTGTGATCTCCCAGATTGTATTAAGATTTGTGCAAGGATTCATTCATTTTTTTGCATTTACACACCTATCACAAGGCAGTGTTTCTTATCTTCTTCACTTGAAGATAGTGAAAAATGAATGAATGTTTGCAAAAGAGACTTGAGATCAATAGATGAAATTCATGTAAAATTGAAAACAGAATCACAAGATTCTCTCTATGTTTCCTGAGAAGATATTTTTAAAGACATGTAGGTAAATTATTTCATATTTTTAATCTTTCTAAATGTGTGATGAGAAAGGACAGCTAGGAAAAAAATGAGGAAACATAAAAAGCTATGGATTTGAAGGGTTCCTGAAATAAAAGTAGTACTTATTTTTGAAGTGCATGATATTAAAATCTTGGGGAGTTTCATCAATCATTTGCAGGTCTCTTTAGAAAGGAGCAGTGTCTTTTGTTTTATTTTGTCAAAGTCAAACGGGATATCAAAAACTAAAATCCTATTACACTTAGTAGGAAGACTGAGAAAACCCTCCAGTAATGGTTGCACCTTTGGTTTCAGGTTGAAAGAGCAATTGGGGAAACTGAGCAGGCCTACCAATATGGTAGGTTTATTAAGAATTACCAAGGAATTATATACAAAGGGTGATTTGGGTCTCTCCAGATCAGCGGTTCAGCACCTCTCCTAGATAGTTCTTTCCTCTAGGCTATCCAAGAACTACCCAAGGCCCAAAGAAAAACATGATATGTTTCTTAAAATCTTAGAACATGTAGATTTTCAGAGTGCTGTGGTGCTTCACTTAGGCAAAGTTTAGCTAAAAATTAAATTTTGAAAACTTAATTGTACTTCTCTGCTAAAGCACCCTCTCTTCTTTTCCTTGGCTTGCAACTCTATGTTTTCCTAGATTTAAAGCATAATAAGAAAGTAGACGCATTCATTAGGTTAATGTAACTCTGGCTGTCCTATAAATCCATCAACGTATCATAGCTCTAATAATAGATATTTGAATTTTGCTTATGTCATATCAGAACTATGTGTCCTTCATCCATTGGCACATCTCTTCCAAGTGGTGATTCAGGAGTCCAGGCCCTTCCATCTTGTGGTTTTAACATCTTTAATGTTCAGCTTCCAAGTGTCTATGCTTGTTTGCATCAAACAGGCAAAATGGGAAAGAGCCTAGAAAACTATGCTGGGAAAGTTTTAGTAAACCAAGGCTGAATATTACAGATCACTTCCCCTCCTATTCATTGTCTCTAACTCAATCTGATAGCCCCTTAAGTGTAAAAGTAGTGTAGTCTGACTCTGTGTTTTCTTTCTTCTTCACAGAAGAATCTTCTGTGAGTCCCTGACATTGTACCCCAGAAATTAGCTGGAATATTACAGAAAGTATTCTGTTAAGTTTCTGTGGTAAAAGATAGAGGGTCATAGACTAAGGTAGGGAATCTGCTCTATCAGAAATAGACTTTTAAAAATATTTTTCCCCTTCCTGGATCTTTTTTTTTTTTTTTTAATTTTGCTAAATATCTGCGTTGAAGACAGAAATATTTGAAAAATTCTTCATGGTGTTATAGAAGGATCATGAGCCTTGGGGGCAGACAGACATGGTTTCAAATCTTTTCTGTGTGGCTTTCTCCTTATGGACCTTGAGCAAGTCACTTAAACATTGTGAACCTCAGCTTCCTCATCTGTGAAATGGATATAATAAATTCTAAGTTTGAGGGAAACTATGAACTTGATGTAAAACCCCTTCAACAGTGCATAGAGTTTATTAGTTTGAAAATATTTTATGGTTATCACAGTAGTTCCTCCCTGTCCATATTTTTGCTTTCTGTGGTTTAAGTTACCTGCGGTCAACTGCAATCAGAAAACATTAAATTAAAATTTTGAGAAATAAACAATAAGTATTAGATTTTACACTGCCCTGAGTACTGTGATGAAATCCTACTCCATCTCTCCCAGGACATGAATTGCCCCTCCATCCAGTTATTCACGATGTACCTGCTACCTGCCCATTAGTCACTTAGTAGCCTTCTGGGTTATCAAATCACCTGTCCCAGTATCATAGTGCTTATGTTCAAGTAACCCTTATTTTACTTAACAACGGCCCCAAAGCCATTCACATAAATTTTCTTAGAGTATATTTGTATTGTTATAATTGTTCTATTTTTTATTAGTTATTGTTTGTTGCTCTTTGTGTCTAATTTATAAATTAAACTTTATTATAGATATGTATGTGTAGAAAAAAACATAGTATACATAAGATTCAAGTAACTCTTATTTTACTTCATAATGGCCCTAAACCTCAAGAGTAGTGATGCTGGCAATTCAGATATGCCAAAGAGAAGCTGTAAAGTGCTTTCTTTAAGTGAAAAGGTATGTAGGGATAGGAAAAAATATAGAGGTTTGGGTAACATTTTTGGTTTTAGGCCTCTGTGGTGGGGCTTGGAGCATATCTTCCATAGATAAGGGTGTGTTTACTGTACTGTCATTATTAGGGCAACAAAGTGTTTTGTTCCCCACCTGAAATCTATGGAAAGGATATGTACTAGTTATGTTAACACTCAGCTGCTATAACAAATAGACCCCAAACTAGACAGGCTTCGAGAACATAGACGTTTATTTCTCTTATACAGTCTTTCTGCAGTGAGCGTTTCTGGTTGTCAGGCAGCTGTGCTCCATGTGGTTTTGGTGATTGAGCAAGTCATGTCCATGGCAGACATTGAGGATACTGAAGACAGAGGGTAGCCAATTTAAAATACTAATCTGTGGAGGATAGCCTAAAGTTAATATTTCTATGGATAATTAAGATTAAGTCTTTATCTTAAAATATAGTTTCAAAATAACTAATAAACCGTATCACTCAGTAACCTGATAAAACCTTTTGTAACAGGGTTCTATTTTAGTGATGAAGAAAATTTCATATTGCAGGTGAAATGATTTACGTTAGATACATGAATAAAGTTAGGAGACTCTTGGTGGCTGTGCCTTAACATTTCTAGCTTGTTACTTACTGTGTACGTCACCTCTCCCTAAGAGTAGCACTTATCCTAAAGATGTGATCCAAAAAATATCAATCAAGTGTAGACATGTTTAATGTATATTAATAAGTGAATTAAGTATTTTAAATAACAGTAAAAAAGGTGACCTCAGGTTTGTATACTAATATATCATTAGCACTCAACAAATAGATATTGAACATCTATCATGCACCTACTGACAGAATAAAGTCCCTGAAAGTCTGAAAGGATTAACACTGGATGATTTTTTTCACAGGTTATTGTATATCATTCCTTCTTTTTATTTAAACTTTTAAAATTGTCTACTTAATGGACTTTTCAAAGCAATTAAGGTATTTTAAGCTAACTCATTGATGTTATTAAGCATATTACCTCTTTGTTTTGCTTTTATAAATGATAGATGAGTCAAGTGCAGGTCTGTTTCCAGAGATCCACTTATATATAATATGGAAACATATATTAGTACAATTAAATAAGGCAATAGTGCTCAGTTCAGAATGAGTGTCAGGTAGATGAAGTTTGCATCTGGAGGTTACCTGAATCGACAACTCCATAATCAAGCAGTCAGATCTTTCATTTATTCCATACCTTTCCTAAATCCATTGTTCCAAATAATTAACCATTAAATTGTCCTGTCCTGTATCACAATCACTAACAATATACATGTTGCAAAATCCAATGAGCATTCTATGCTCTCCTTTTATCTGATGTGGCAGCAGCAGTCAATAGTGAAAACCATTCCTTCCCACAGCTATTATTTCTCTTGGCTTCCATGATTCAGATTTTTCAGGTATTTCCTGCATCTTTTCATCTCCTTTTATCGCTCACTTCCTGCAATACCAATCCATATGTTGGAATGCCCCACAGCATAAGCATTTGTTAAATACATCAATATTTAAATGAACAGATAAATAACCAAACTAATAAATCTAATTTTTAACCTAAAGGACTGGTACTAATAGTGGGACTTTCAGAAGCACAACAGCAGAGGAAACTTGTAAATTGTTTGCAGGACGCACCCTGCAAAGGTGAAAACACAACTTAGAAGAAACGACCTCAAAGAACAGGGCCTCCACAATTCTTTATTGAAAACTGAATCTTCAAATAATTTTGCAAACTTTGTGCTTGATTTTTCTCTTGGTTTCCATGAAGCTTGAGTCACTGAAGCATTCTTGAAGTTCTTTTGTTGTTTTCAACACGTTAAAGTAGCTCATTACAGCTGAATATGTAGTGGAAAATAGCATCTGTTTACACTGTAATAATATAAAAATTACTTACCAGTAACAGAATATAGAGCAATTTGCAAAAGCTAATCATATTTGTGCACTTGCCTGCAAAAAGTAAATTGTTAATATATGCCCAAGGGGGGGAAATCTTTTCCTGGTTTAAGCAATAGAAGCAGTGATATTAACAAGCATCACTTAGAAAACCTCTGTATTTAAAATTGGATTCAAAATATCCCAATCTGTCATGAAAATATAGATGTTTACTAATTTTGTTAACTTTGACCTTGGTAAATTCAAACAATTTAGAGATTCAGATAACATCATAGGAAATCCTATGGTTAGAAATTTCTTAATATTTACAAAGTCAAAGTTTTCATAATTCTTACTTAGAGAGAACTTTTGTGTTTTTGTTTACTTCTTTTTAGTGTTAATCACATATACTATTGGAAAAAATGTGTCAAGTGAAGCTCCTCTTTTGACACCATCCCCCAAAGCGTTGAAATTAGATGTGTTTAAAAATTAAAAATTAACATTTGAAAATACTGAAAAAATGTAGACTAGAATCTTAGTTTTAGTAATCTCACTAAGTTGTAGCTTTTTATTTCTTCACATGTGAAAGCCAGAATGTGCTTAAATTTTATAGTTATTGAGACTTTTAAATGTTACATTTATAAAATTTTTAAAAATATGATTTACAGAATAAACCCTTTCTCCATTGGACATAATAGATACAGATGGCATTAGGTTTTGTTTTGTTTTGTTTTTTTCCTCCTATATTTATCAGGGGAGATAAATAAATCAGTATGACGTAAATCTTTAAATTCCCTTTTTCTGGATGCCAGGATGAAACATTCAACCAAGACAGTATTACTTGAGACATGTTAATAATATTCATTAAGCACAGCTCTCTTTTATATTTAGTCAGCCCTGGATTATTTCTCCCATCCTGCCTTGTTACTTTTGACCTACCCTTTAATAAGTTCCCCATAAATGGCTGATTCCATCCACTACAATTTTAACTGAGCGAACAACCAATAGACTTTATCCATCCTCATTTTGCTGCTCTAGTGATAGAATTTTTATCCTTATGAATCTAGCCTCTAGAGAACAAATGCTGAGATATTATATTCTATACAGCTGAGAGAAGTGGGTCCTTTCCTTCTAGTTAACTTACTTTGGTGTGAGGATAAAATGGAAGTGATTCATTTTGTGGCTGAAACTTGAAAATTTTAAACACTTTAAGAAAAGACAGTTTTTTTAAAGCTAAGTGATGAAGTATACTTTAGCTCAATGAAGAATTTAGAAATATGTTGTCTCATACACTGTCATTTGGATTCTTAGTTCATTCATTCAAATGTGGCAGCTGATTAAGGATTGTATTTCAGTGGTTAAACAGGAAAAAATATTTTATTTGCCTTTCAAATGGAATTTCCCAGTGGTTTCAGTTACCATCTGTTGCTGAAAAGTCCCCAATTTAGCTACCGCCTAGACTTCATCTCTAAGCTCTAGACCACATAGCTGATTGTAGAGTCCATTTAGATGTTTTAAAGACTCCTCCAACTCAGCATACCCCAACCCGAGTCATACTCTTCCCCCAAACATTTGGACCTCTCTGAATATCAACACTTCTAGGAAATGGAACCTCCAAGCATACATTTGCAAGAAGCAGAAACCTGTGAGGCATCTTTGAGACCACCCCTCAAAATTCGCCATTGGTTCTTGACAGTTTTTAACTTACATATTAATCAAATATGTGTATTCTTCCCTCTTTGCTGTCACTGCCATCATCAAATTCTTGGCTGTGGACATCTCTTTCTTGAACCACTACAATCATAATCCAACCCTCTGCTCCTCCCCATTCTTGCCCTCCTCCTCTCATCCCACCTCTCTGTTCCTGCCAAAGTGATCTCATAAAAATGCAAACATGTTTATGTATCTGTATTTCAGAAAACCTTTGAGCAGCCTTCCGTTTGAACAGAGTGAAGAACATAATCCTTACCCAAGCCTACAAAGCTCTTTGCAAGAGCTGACTTGTGCCCGATGATACTTCCTGATCCTAAAGGCTTCTCATATTGGGATGTAAACAAACATAACATAGTTTTACACACTTTGTTTAGCACATCAGCATTAATTTATTGGAGCTTATATTGAAATAATTGAGCTTGGTGAATGCTGAGATAGCCTGATGCTAGCTAGCATGGGCCTAAGATAGAGTGAAATTTTATGAATTATTGACCACAAAAATCAATAATAGTTTCTTATTAATGAGCTCAATCTCTATGCACTCTTTAGTTTTAATTATGTCCTCTGCAAGGTGAGCCACTATAAAGGCACATAATATGGTTATTTTCCATTGTCTACTCCCTTTTGGATGGAGAAGAAGAGCTACAAACATTGTCTTTGAAGGTCAACAGATGAAAATATGCCCTGTTTTGCCCTTACTATGTGGTTGAGTTAGTCTAGCTTTCAGAGTATCAGTCTTGGCCTCTATAAAGTGCCCATGGTAACTGTCATTCCCTCATAGGTCTTTGTAAGGAATAAGTGAGAATATTCATAAAAAGCCTTTTGCATAGTAGCTGTCACAGATAAGCATTTATAAATGCCTCACATAAATATCCACTGTGTAAAGGAGCAACAGGGTTTCCTTAATACCATTATAACATACTAAACTCTTCCTGTAAACATGACCCAGGGGAAAAAAAAACCCTCTGGCCCAACATTCTACCAAGCACTACTGAATGCTCTTTTGAGATATTGTGCTGTTAGCTAGCACCTAATTGTGGACATTTTCTCTGAACACTAAACTCTTGGGATTAGAACTTTTTCTTGCTAACATAACTCATCTACAATCTACATCCACATCTACCATCTACAATGGTCAATCTTGAAACATAAACAATTTTATTTATTTATTTATTTATTTATTTATTTATTTTGCAATAAGAAGAAATTTTGGTACAACAAGAAATCAGGCATTTATACATGTCCAGATAACTCAGTCTTCTAAGAGTTATTACCACTGTCTCTTACCAGCTCATCCTTCTTCTAAAAGTTAAGCCAATGCCAAAGCCATTTGTTTCTGCAACTTTGGTTTTATAAAAGTTAAAAGCAACAACAACAAATGCTTTTTTCTGTCTGCCAGATATTTTCCTAAGTCCATGAAGAGAACATTATTTGAGAAGTCGGTGACTTCCCCAAGTTTTACCCATAAAACATTTCACTTCAGATCTCTCTGATCAAAGGGATGTTCTGAGGTTGGGTCAGGTCAGCCAAATTTCTCTACTGTAAAAGCATTTCCTTTTCCTTTTTTCCTAAATCCACAATTTCCGTAAAAGGACAGTTTATTCACAGTGTTTATCCATTTCCAGTGTTCTAACCTGGTGCCAAATTAATTTATACAGATGAACATTAGTGTCCCTTTATTTTGACCCAGCATGGACACTTGTTCTTGTTATTTAAGCCCCTCTTTTATCCAAGAAGCCTTAGGTACTTTGACATAATTGATCTCATTGAATCAGGTGAAGACTTTGCCAATTTTTTCTATTGGTTGGTGTTTTTTTCTGTTGATTTTCAAATTTTTGTTATGTAACGTGAAGTTTATCCCCTTTGCAATAGGACTTACAAATATTTTTGTTCGTATTTTTTTCAAACCTTTTTACTTTGCCTATGGTATTTTTTAATAGAGTAATTTGTAAATGTAGTTTAATTTTTCAGTTTGACTTGTTCTCTACTCTGTCGCCATGACAGTAGTATCAGAGCGTGGGTCAGTGAGTCCTTTGTGAATGAATGAACAGCAAAGGGACTAACATAAGGGTGGATTCTGCCTACAAGTCTAGGTTATTGATGTCATTTGTGGTCTCATTCTCCATCTTTGCCCAGTGTATTTAAAGTGCTTAAGAAAACTGTTATGGTTCTTAACATTGACAAAATATCTGGCTCAAATATAAACCATTATTTTGTGGACCTGAAGAATCTCACTAACAATAGCATATTTTTGAGGTGATCTTTGGGACAAGTTCATTACGGGAACAATTGAAAAAAATTCTCAGATTTAGAAATTTGAAATACTACGAACCTATAAAAAGATTTATTTATGGAGAAGTAGAGAATTTAATCATTTTCTTTAGTGGAAGGTGTTCTTCCACAAATACAGGATATATATTATGCGGATTTGAAAGGAGGAAAATGGGTTAATGATGTAAGAGTTAATTTCTCATATTGTTACAGATCATAAAGTATTCCATTTTGAGAGTTAAAAAATGGTGTTAGAGAAATAGCGTTCTCTAAGTACTGAAAATTTCTATATGTGTATTTAAAACAATTGAGTATTTTATATAAATCTTAAAATGCTTCAGTCATCACTGGAATTACTCATTGCATTTCCCAGATTAAAAAACAAAACTTGTTAGTTATTCATCTTTTTTTTTAAAAAGTGAAAAATCTCCATATTATTCCTTTGCTACATCTCATGCAAAGAGAGCTCCTGTAAATAGCACAATTTGCAATTGATGATAAGCTTCAGCCTGAGAAAAAAAATAATAGTTTGTGTTTGTGCCAGATGCTTTTCCAGTATTAAGTGCCATAAAAATTCCCTGAAGTGTGTTCAACAGAAAAGGCAAAGTGCCAAAGAATGGCAGAGAATTAAGTTGAACCCTGTTCACATATAAAATCCACTGAGACACCATATGCATATTTCCATTTTAAAATCAAAATGTGAAGCTAACTCAAAGTGCATTTAATAGGCACCTATTTAGAGATCTAGACTAGGACCTAGGGATAGAATGACAAGTAATGTCAGGCTTTCTCTCTCTGTTGAGGGATTCACTCTTTATGAGAAGAAACAGACATTTAACCCTTCTTATGGAAGTGACATAAGTTCTACAATGCAGGCATATCAACACGACATGGAGGAAGTGACATGTGATGAATGGAAATCTGTCAAGCAAGTTAAGGTGCTCTAGGCAAAAGGAACTCGTCATACAAAAGCTTGAAAATGATTTCTCCCTATGGTATTTTTCTTAAGAGAATAAAAGGGAAGATTATTCCTCATTTATCTATATCACAAGCAGTTATTCTCAGACATTGGGGCAGGTAGAGGCATGGGGCAGGTAGGTTACCTGCAGGAGGAAGTTGAGTGTTACTTAGAGGAGGCATGCACGTCGTGCGAGGAAATAAAAATGTTTATCTCTGTTACCGATACCGATGCCTATGACAGCTTGACCTTCGGACGTAATTAGATGCAACATTTCTAATTGCCGCAAAATTTTTAAATGGTATGGGACAATCACACTCTAAGTGAAGTATTAAGCTATAGACATTGTGAAGGGATATTGAACATTGGCTGAGTAGTTAGACAAAGTGTTATTTTTTCTGATTTCTCTCAGTTCGATACAAGAAATGTTTGATCACTAGAGTTAAAACTGATTTGTGATTTCTGGCTTACCTAAAGCTTCCAAATATATTGAGCAAACTTAGCGAGCCAAGTATTCTGGTTCCATTAGGTGATGTGTACCAACTTCCCTAGACTACGGTTAGCTGGGTGTACCCCAATCAGGGCCCCACCATTAGAAGTCAATAAAGCAGCTGTTTGGATTCTAAATATATAAAAAACGGTAGTTTCACAACAGGAAGCAGGAAAAATCTCTCACATTAGCTTCTTTCACTCAAATAAGTGGTACTTTATCACTCACATTAGATACTTGAAAACATTAAATACTTAATGTTTCAAAATCGTGACATTTGTAGATGAGAAGCTTTGAGAAGATAAGTGAGTCCATCTAGATTATCTTTATGCAACCACATAAGTGACAAGGTATTTTCTTTGCTTATAAAATGTTTATTTATCTATATCTTTTTTTTTCAGTGAGTAGTGGTAGTGTATAAAAATCACTTTACTCGTGTGGTATTATCTTTTTTTTTTTTTTCAATTTTTCTATTTCTGTTACTGTTATTGTTCTTTCTGTATTGAAGAGTACAGAAGACAGGAACACATTTAAAGTGAGGCATCAATCACTTGAGCTCAGAGAATGCTCTTAATTGAATCGTGTTTTTTACTTTGGGACTCAATGCCAGTGAATTTTCATTTTTATTCATAATGCAGTCATCTACTTCCATGTAAATTACATAATCACAAGTTAAATTATTAAATACTCTTTATGGGACATGTAATTAAGGAATGAAAATATGTATATCACATTATTTCCCTTATTGTGTAAGAGAATTTGAAAGGTACATGTTTTCCTAGCAGTAAGGAAAATATAAAACAATGAACTGTTCTGTCTCTAAATTTCTTCTTAGCTGTTTTGTTAAGTGGCATTCTTACTCCACTTCAGGCACTCTTCTTGGCTTACTGGAGTGGCTTTTATTTGCCTGCTGGCAAGACATGTTTCTCAATAAAAGAGCCCTAAGTATATAATGAAAGAACTTGCACATGACTAGCACTAAATCAATAACACTAACACTAATGCAAATAAAATAGTGAATTAGATACTTGTAATAGTGAAGTTTGAAGAATTGTGACACAGGGCTTGGCTTAGCTTCTCTTTTCATAGAACTGGGGATTCCCCCAGCTCCCACAGAATGGATCATGGTAATGCATTCAGTATAGAGGTATAAATAATGGTGTCAGAGGATCATGCTGCAACAATAATTAGCTTGGAGAGGAAAGGTAAAAACTAGAAAAAGAAAATCACTAGAACTTGCAAAGCACTTATATGGGGTTTCCGAATTGTATTGAGATTTCCAAGGTTGATTTGCTATTTTCTGTGCATCCTTCTTGGATAGAAGTTTCCCAGTTACACATGTATCTGAGTTATTTTTAACTTCTTTTTATGACTGGTTTTTAAGAAAAGAAACTTTTCATTTTGGGGGAGGGCAGTTGATAATACATATTGCTCACATTTAGACCTATCTAAATGTTCAATCTTCAAATGATAATGCATCAATCTTAAAAAATGTAGACTCTGGTTGCTTACATAAGAAGGGTTCATCTTTGGAGAAAATGAGCTAATATTTAAGATGAATGGTTATGAAGCTTTAGTATGCTTAAGAATCACCTGGAAAACTTGTACATCACAGATTGCTCTGTAGTTTCTGATTCAATAGGTCTGGGATGGAGATAGAGAATTTACATTTCTAACAAACTCCCTCCCAGCTGCTGCTATTGATGATGCTGCTGCTACTGATGATGCTGCTGCTACTGGTCTGGGGACCACACTTTGAGAACTAATGCTTTATATGAATGGTAAATTAAGCTGAGAGTTGATTTTTTAAAAAAACAAAAAAGGAGTTAAAATAGAATAAGGACTTGGAAATCTTCTACTGGTGTATACAAAAGTGATATTCAAAATATTTAACAAGCCACTGACCAATTAGAATGCATACTGGTCTTAATCTATATGGCTGAGCCTGTGCACGCTGCCTCAATATTAGACTTCAGTGAGTGTATGTAACATAAAAACAACTGTACGTGGATGAAGCAAAATTTTAAACCTTTTTCCTGTTGTAATTTTTTAATAGTTCTCAAAATATAAAATTAAAATAAGCATTTCAGAGTTTGAATGCTATATCACATGTTATCATTTGATGTTGTCTTCATCTTCAAAACAATAGTCTAAGCTAAAATTTTAAAACTCAGATTTTTTCTTTAAAAAAAAAAAAAAATTCCTCTGGTTCAAGTGTCACCTCTCCCCTCCCCAAAGAGGATGGTGACTTCTTTAATACCTACTCTTCCTTTTTCTGATGTTACGTTTTCATATAATGGTTGTTTTATTATTTTAATAAATTGAATATGTGGTAAAATTACATGATTATCACAAACTAACAAAGATCACCTTGTTCCTTTTGAAATCACGTGTTTATAAAAATTAGTTGGTTATGGTAACCAGATATGTATGCTCACAATACACCCCCTAGATTTAGAAAAACATATTAAAACACCTTTATATAAAAGAGATGCAGAGTAAAAGTGTACAAGGTATTGGCGCTAAAGGAATAAAATGGTACATAAATATTAAGTATCCAGTGAGTTTCACAGAGTAGTAGTGACTTATAAAGAAGCATCCTAGATAAGTAAAATAAATGTGTTTCAAAAGGATGAAACCCTACTCCCAAATGTTAGCCATTTAACAGTTATTTTTATCTACTTTGGCACTTCAGTTGTTTTTAAACTGGAAGCCATTTTGACATACTGAAGATAAAATTTGATGATGAAAAGTCTGACTGGCTACTGATGACTAGGATGTGGCAATGACATTTAAAATGACATCATTCTTTTCTACAGAAATGCGTGTGCATATCTTTAATGTCAGCAGCACTTGCCTCTGTGATGACACTTGTTAGATTTCTTGGTGTCATGTGCTCTTTCAAGGTCGGTAGTAGTGATTTATGTTACACAATACACCAATATTCCACTTATTATTTAAAAGTAAGTTGTCAAAGCCCAATTTTTTTATTGTTTTGTTCACTTCTGTGTGTACTAAGATCATTTGATTCTGTTTTAGTTTTAAAATACAGAATTCTGAAACATGCCATAATGAAGTAGTATACTTCTTTAACCTTGAAATCATTCCTGTGAAAAATAACTATTTGCTTGTGTCTGATGGTTCCCAGATTTCTGGGAAAGTCTTGACTCAGAGACTGGCTAATAAATAACAAGAAACAACATTGGAGGGAATATCATGTGCTATATTGCATCCAGCGCTTCTCTGCCCAAAGGAAAAGCTGATGAGGCCCAAAGAAACATCTCTGGCCAACTGCTGCTTTTTAAAAATCCCCCAGCAGGATTCTTTCTCAGGCTGCAGCTTTATCTACAGTCACAGAAAAATTAGATGTGGCTGAATAACCTATCCAGTCCAGTGAAGTGGCCGAAAGGGGTGAGGAGAGCTGAGTTTTCTCTTTTTACACAAGAAGCACACCTTTATACAACACACCTGTATCACGGTGGACCAAGAGTTACGGGGTCGATATACATAGAGAGAAAATTCAGTACTAGTATAACCCGAGAGCAGTCCAGTAAATTCTACAAACATTAAATAAAGGTTGATGACAAAGAAAATTTTTAATATCCAGAAAGGTTATCTCTCTGCATTTGGTTTCCAACTTGTATGTCCACTTCCATTCTAACACACACCCTGTACCATCATCACATTGATCACTTCTAGTGCTGTCACCCTTTCTGTACTCCATCATTCCCCTAAATTCCACATGTCCTGGGTTCTCTATGGCACTTGGAACCTTCATATCATTGGATTTTTTAATCAAATTTGTGGGAGGCCCAGTTGTCTTTTTTTTAATCAGAAAAATTCAGTTGAGATAATTATTATCAAGGTGCTTTGGGACTTTTATTCAATTAATAAATTAGTATGCATTATTTTATTATTTTGTTTTGTTTTGCTTTTCAATATATCAGGTGTCTCAATTGGGACACACTAACTATTGGTCATTTTATTATCTCGTCCTCCCTGTAACTGCCTGATCCGTTTCACGTGTTGGAAGCATTGGTTTAGCTGTACTTGTGCAGAGAGTATTTGGAGAGTATAAATACTCTATTTACAGGGTTCTCTTGGAGTAAATTTCTTAATTTCCAAAATAATGACATTCACCTGGGCCCCTGTTGTATTAAAACAAAGGTTTTATCTGATTTGAAATACCACCAAGAATGCATACTTGCTAGAAACCTTAAAATGTATATTTTGGAAGTATAATTAGAAATATCACTGTTCATTTCAACCCTATTTTTTCAATATGTAGTATATATAAAACATTCACTTCTATAGCATGTGTAAGGATGCTGACAGAAGAGAGGCACTTTGCTTTAAAAGGAAAGTATATAGCCAGCTGCCTAGAGAAGATGACCAACTATATTGTGGATTTAATTGACTATAGCATAATACCCTCAGAGATGTGGTCAAAGGACTTGATTTATTAAAAAGGAGAACTAGGCAGGAAATAAAAGGGGAAGGGCATGCATGCCTCTGTCTATCGAAGTAGAGTTCTCCATGTAGACTTTGAAACAATCTGTCACTGGTTCTTCAATTAACTATAGCAAGTCTTAATTTCATATTTTGGCTCACGCTATGTCTTTTAATGTTATGTGTTGTTGAAAAACTTGTAACCGATGCATGAATGTCCTCTCTGTTCAAACTGTTTCTAATATATAATATCCTTGTCCAGTGTTCTTTCAATAAGGGTACCTAGTTCTTCAAGGATACTTGTCAGAATGATGCAGATGAAGGTGTGCATTATTTATCCTTTGTAAAAAGATGCTATATACTGCAACACCCTATCTACCACAGTTGCTGTGATGAAGAGGAAAATGGGATTATTATTTTTCTGACAAAATGGAGCATTGAGTTTCAATAAGCCATGGGAAATAATGGGCAATCTAGCAGGCACAATCCTCCACTGAGATATGCTTTGTGAGGTGGCATTTTTAAACTTTTTGAGCTGGAAAACTTTCTGATCTAAGAATCTCCCTGTCCACTCCCAGCCCCACCCCAAGCCACACAGGCTTTGTTTTTGTTTTTTCCTATAAATAAACATTAATAAATAGAGATTACTTTAAGCTAATTTTCTGTCTCAATTAATGTATCTCTTAAGTACCCCCCCCCCAATAGTCTTACTGAAATATAAGCTTAGGAAAGTGTATATTACTGTTTTTTAAAAAGTCTCAGAAGGCACAAGCAAAAGAATTGCATTGGGCCCATAAGGTAGTCAGAACACACTGGATCCTCTTTATAGTGGGTCAGGGTATGAAAGACTCACATGTTGAAAGGATGCCACTACCTTGAATTTCTCAGACTCCCCTCTGTAGGAAGCAAGGAGAAAGAAAGAGTAAGAAAATTGCCCAGCTTCCGCCGTACTCCATTTGGATGTAGGCAGTGCATTTGCTTTTGAACTCTGAAGCTTCAGTCTCCGTCTCCAGGGTGCCCACTTCCCTTGTTATATGCAAACTTTTCCTTGCAGACACCTGTTGGGGACTGTATTAATAAGACACATTGTAGAAAGAGAAAACACATTTCTCAAGCCAAGAAGGTGAGAGCTATTCTTTTCTAGGGCCCTTGTTAATCTTTGGGTGCCCAGCATCTTCTGTGGCAGAACAAAGGCAATACAGGTGTAAATTCTTTTTTTTTTTTCCCCACTCCACAGAGAAAATGTTGTTCACATGTTAGTGTTCAACTATATTTCTCTTAAGAGAAGCAATAGACTATTTCTTCCTCCCATCCAGAGGTTTTAGCACATGATTCCCATTGCTTTCTAGCATCATTCTAAATAGAAGCCCACTGTTTGGCCATGGCCAGAATGAGCTTGAATGGTACCTATTATTGAAAGGGAGTCTGTATTTGCAATAATACAGAGAATGCTAGTTTAGAAATGAGCCTGATTGCATGGTTCATTTTGTTCTCCTTTGTAGAGCCAGGCTGCGGCCCACTACAAAGGCACGAAACATGCCAAGAAGCTCAAAGCACTGGAAGCCATGAAAAATAAGCAGAAATCTGTATCTGCCAAGGACAGCGCAAAGACTACCTTCACCTCCATCACTACCAATACCATCAATACCAGCTCTGACAAAACAGGTTAAGCGATGATCTTTTGTTGTTGTTGTTGTTGTTGTTGTTGTTGTTGGTCGTCGTCGTTGTCACCATCGTCGTAGCTGTTGTTTGGGACGCCTTCCCTTGTCATCCCGTGTCTGTTTACTTATATTCCTGCCGCACCGATTCATGCTTGATCCATCTTTCTGTGTAATGGTAATTGTTTCCCCTCGTTTTTCTAATACCCTGAAGACATTAAGATAATCCCTAGTTATGCGGCAGATGTTGCCTTTGAAACAATCCTGTGTCTGTTTTAAAGGAGCACGACAGTCATGAAAGCATTTGAAGCCGTGTCCCCAGTAACCATTTTTGAAAAGTGAACCTTTTCCGTGGGTCTCGTTTGCATCGCCTACGCAGCACCCTCGCCTATAACTGCATGGCAGATTTGATTTAACTGTGAATCCACAGCGAAGTATGCCAAATGAATTGAGAAGGCCCCAATAAGGGCATTACTGACAGGCCTTATTCTCATAAATCCCAAGCATTGCAATGTTTTAAGTAGTGACTGTGTAATTCTGGGCTTGTTATGGCTGGGTAACCTTCTCTCTGCATACACAGGTAAGTGTTATTGATACCAATTATTCTTTTTAACAGAGTCTTCACAGTGAAATAATGGCCTCTGAATGGCCCCTTGAGATAGTTCCTGCAAACAATCAGTTTATTCATGGCAGGGGAAGCCAGTGGGGTTTCCCTAAGCTGGCATTTTAAAATATAAGAACACTTGTCTTCGGAATTTACATGAAAGGAAGTACTGTGTGATTCATGGATGAACCTTTAATAAATCACTCTCTAGAACATAAGGGCCAGTACATGTTGGTGGTTTTCTAGTCCCTACAAATGGCACTGGTCAGGAAACATTCATATCATCATAGATAGTAATGTCTTAACTAGAAGAGATTCTTCTGGCCATGACTGATGAAAACATAAAATGCTACAGTGAATAACTAGAACAGATTACAGCGACTTTATTACCCATGGTGGCAGCCATTAGACATAAATATGCTACTCAAAGGATCTGGGAGATGCTGACTGCTATGTGAATCTGTAAGGCATAATGATATTCTCGCCCATGACAAAAGTGTTGTCCTTTTCCCAGGTATTATTGGTCGATGCATCATGCTGTCCTCCCTGAGAACCCTGTGTACTCTCTGAGGCTGAGTGCATCTGTCATCTTTGTACCCTGGCTCTGGGTGTAGGTGCTGAGTAAAATGTCTGTTGGATGGCTGAATTGTCTCTCACCTCTTTGATTCTCTGAGTCATTCAATTTTGTGTCACAACATACTTAAGGAAAAAAAGAAGTGCTGTCATGTTCACTTCTTTGGTATCCCGAGTAAGAGCTGGATTATGCCGTTTTACTAATTTGGATGTAAAACCTTACAGGGAAAGCATTAATCTTTCCTCTGTTATTGAAAACTCACTGCCTTATTTTGGGGGCTGTAGGGGAATGAACAGTAATGAAGCAGGTGAGTACAATTTTTGCTCCCAGATTTTGGGGCACAAATTGGCATCCCTAAAAGCCATACTTCCCATAAAGAAATGTCTTTCATTTGCAGAAAGATAGTGAGTAGGGAGAATAATAGCAGATAGGGTTTAATGTGAAGAAATGAGTTTGATGTACAGAGTTTAATGTAAAGTGTTTTTCTTGCCCCTGAACTTTTCTACTCCTGGACGTTTTAATCAATAATGGCTATTGGTGTTATCTTGACTCCTCTTAAAAATGCAAAAAATCCCTGTTACCTTGAGGGTGCATATCATTTAAAGATATTTATATACTTTGTGGGTGGAACTGCTAACTTGGGTTACGGGAAAGGCTGCCACATGTGTTGTTTCGATTATGTAAGAGAGCTATGAACCCATTCTTGCATCCCTCAACTTTGAGACTAAATATAAAGGGTGGCAGTCATCAAGGCTCTGTCCTTTTAGAAGTTGAACTGAAACAATTTTGGGGTTGGGCTGTGGGAGACAGCCTACATAAGGTAAACAGATTTCCAGTGGAGATGCCAGAATTTAACTAATGGTTGGAATGGCATTGAAATGGTGACATACCCTTTCAAGCTGGAGCTAGGGAAAATTCCAGAAAGGCAGAAAGGATAGTAAAATCCATGAAGTTGGTACAAATACTCTAAAGTCAAAGGAAGGAAATAATGGGCATCAAGATGGACATCGCTCTCCTAATCTATAGGAGCTACATCAATCAATCAATCAGTCAATCAGTCAGTCAATCAATCAATCAATCAATCAAAACAGCCCCATAGGTTGAAAGACTAAGGATTCTACACACTCACTAGATGCTTTAAGCCAAATTGTATCAAACTGAGATTTCCACAAAACTACCTATGAGAAGTAGCCCAAGAAAGCTCCTGTCATTTCATAGGTTATTGTTCTATTTGTATTGCAATATAAATCAGAGACATCTATGCTGACAAACTGGAGTTTTCTTAAAACTTATCACTTCTCCTTTTTATTACTGCCTGCTTCCTCATACTGGTTAGAAAGAAGTACAGTCTGGAAAAGAAGATGTGTCTCTGAGCGAGTTTCCTAGAAAGGATAAACATTTGGAGATGGAGAGAGAGATAAGGGTCTAGAATTAAATATCCTGTATTTTTAATCATAAAATATATTAACATTCTACTTAATGCACAAGGTTGTTTTGTGATTTGTGGGCTTATTCATACATGAAATATACAGATGTATTAAATCACATTTTATAAATTTTACCAAATTATTCTTAATAAAATTAATCCAACTATATAAAAAGCTAATTGTTTTTAAAAAGTCTACATATGTAATTATTTGTTCGACCAACAAGAACCTTAAGGGTGGGCCACAGTGAAAAGGGCAAAAAGTAGTGTCAACTTGAATTAGAAAATTGAATTGGAAGTTTTCCTGGGTTTTTCTAACATACAAGGAATAGAATACTCATATAAAACAAATTTTCATTGTGAATCTACTCGATAAAAAGAGAACTGTGACAAACAATTCCTCTTGAATTCCTAAATCATATATTATGGGTTTTAATTGCTGCCTTGGGCTAATACATATGTCTAAGTGACACATGGGGTAAGCTTTTATTCACTAGCTTTTTGATCTTGGAATTCTTTTTCATTTTTTATGTCAGTCTGCATGCTGGAGTAGTGAGCAATAGCTAATATTCAAAGATCAACCACTAACTGCTTATAGAAAGCCTAGTTCCCCTATCTGTAAGCAAGAAAGATACTCCTTAATATTAAAACATAATTTTAGTTCTTGTGATCTAATGAGAAATATTAGGTTGGTGAATTTACACAAAGAAAAATTTACAGGCAAAATAATATTTTTAAAACAATTTTGAACACTCAAAAGTGTTGGTATGTGAAGGTGGTTTCTATTTATTGCAGAATATTTCATAGAACAAATATTTTCAAAGTTGGCGAGAATAACTTTGTCTAATCTAGCAAGTTTGTTTTTTTAATACAAAAATTTTATACAGAAAAAGTAGTGCCAAAAATAAAGAAATTATGCTCAAACTAACTTAACAAATGTAACTTTTTTTTTTCTCTATGAAATGACAAATTCAAAGTTGTCTGAATTAGTCTTATGCTAGGTCATCCTGTGATCTTTCTTTACTTTCTATTTTTGGGAAATCTTATTCCCATGGCCTATCAGTTAGGTTAGGCTAGGCTAACTTTGAAATCCTAGGGGCTTTTACAGCTAATTATTTCTCACATTACATATCAGCTGTGGTTTTCTTCCATGTTAACTCCAGGGCCAACCTAGTGAAGCACTGACTAGGTGGACATTACCGATTGCATGGAAGAGGGAAAAAGGATTGTGAAACAATAGGCTTTTAAAGCTTTTTCATGGAAGTGACATATAATACTCCTCTCACTTTCATTGGCAACTCACATGGTCAAGCCTGATTATAACGGTCAAAGAAGAATAATCTCCTCCAGGGAGGGAAGCAGATATTAGTGAGCAATAAGATACAACATTCCACCATGGCTTCCACTGTCACTTGTGCTTAGCTTTCTCAGCATTCCACATCTCTAGCCTTGTTCTTTTCCTAAATCCTGACCTGGTTTTCTGTGGCTTATTGGTCACTCACATGGATGGTTTGTCAGGACCTCAATGTTATAGGTTTTTCAAAAAGTCGACCAAATCTTAACCATCATCCCCAACTTTCTCTTCATCCTGTCTTTATCTAGTTTTATTTTGCATCCAGCAGTTCACCAAGTTGAAACCTTCTAGCTGTCTTTGTCTTGTCTCCCTATCTCAGCCCATTCATTGGTGCAGTTGTTGGAATCCAGTCCCCAGAAAACATCTTTCACACGTGGTTATTAACTATTGCCTGCCCTTATAGGTCTGTGTCTTGCCCATGCAATTGTCCTGGCCCCCATTCTTGCATATCCTTCATTCTGTTTATACTAGACATGCATAGGTCATAGCACTTACTCATTCATAAACCTTCAATTTGCCTTTATGCTGAACCTTGTGGCCCTCCAAAGTTTGGCCACAGCTTACCTTTCTAAACTTTTCTCCTACTGCTCACCTGCAATATTTTCCCCAGAGACACAGTATGGTTTATCGTCTTCGTTTCTAAATTTCTTAAAAGCATATCACTTCTTTCTGCCTAAGAATTTCTGTAAGAATCCATACCTTTCTAACTATGCTTTCGTAGTTTTCTTAAAATATAATTTTTATTTCTTTACCTTCTGTTGCTAAATGGTATGTTCGTTGATGGTACATTCTTGAATAATCCATTTGTCTATCTTTTATTTACGCAATACTTTTTATACAACAGATAATGCATAAGTAGTTTTAAATTTGAAGCAATCTGTTTTATGTTTTTATTCTTGAAGCATAGCAAAATTTACACTTTATTATTTGTGAGTAGATGATTCTCATTAATCCAAGTTTTCGTAAAGATCGTGACATCTAACCCCTAAAGTTTGTTTGTTTGTTGAGATTCTCTAGTTTCACAGGTAAAGAACACTTGACACTTCTAATGCCCCTTCAGTGACTATCAATCAGGAGTTAATCAGCGTATTATGTATATAGATTTACCCTAGTCATCTAGTTCGTAAGAACTGAGAATGTTTCTCCCAGGTCCCATTACATAATTCTCTTTATCAAGTCTCACTGAATTGCAAATACATTCATTAGAAAAAGCTACCATGTGACAATTTAAGTGTGTAGTTCTCACTCTTAAGATTCAGTATTTTTGTATCTATCTTTTCCTCTCTTGTTCTTTTCTTAAATATAAAATTATAATCCAGGGATGTTGTACTCACCTGACTCAAGGATGCTAACAGTGGAATACTTTTGAATCTATTGTTGAGAAGGTCTCTGAATGCAAAGGAGCATTTATTTGCTCTGGATTAATAATTGACTCTGGTGCTTATTGGAATTCACATTATTTGTTCAGGGGCTTAAAGTGATAAAGAGACTTCTCTAGTGATAAAGAAGATAATCTGATGTAAAATGATGACCAGTGACTGCAAACAAATACATCAGGAAACAAAGCCTCTTTGGGATAATCATTCAATTATAAGGTCACAAAGTCTGGGATCTTTTTTATCCTGAGCGTGACCCTCTGGAGCCAGCTATTTACATTCATATTTACATCAGACCCAGTGCCAGGTAAAGCTAGGCACACATATTTTTTCCCTTTCCATTTAGTCAGAAGTGAGATCATTGGAATGGTGGTCTGCAAATAAAGGTGTAGATGAATAGTTTATAAGGAAAAGTCAACCCCAATGTCATTTAGAAAACGGACACACAGTTTTCAGCAGAGGACAAGTCGGAATTAGCTTTGTTTCTGTTTTCAAAGGGAAGATGGGAAAAGTTTGCTTTTCTTGACGTAGGCTTCAAACAGATGCCCCAAATTTTGGAAATTATAATGAAGTACAAGCTGGACTTGACATCAGATGGCCATGTGTCTTTGATATTGTATCATATATATATATATATATATATATATATATATATATATATATATACACACACACACACACACATATATGTATATATATACACACACATATATATGTATATATATACACATATGTATATATATACACATATACATATGTGTATATATATGTGTATATATATGATATAGTATGTATAAATATTTTATACACACATTTACTTATATGCAAGATTCTGTCATTAATACCCGTCCTTTAAATATCCTACTGCACCAGATCTTTATAATCAGCTTCGCACATTTTCTTTAAGAAGAAAAACATAGATTTTTGTGGCTTATGAATCTATAGCTCTGTTGTAGTTTAAGAGGCAATATAAAGCCATTTGAAAAGGGACACATTTCTATCAGCACTTATAGATCTGGTGCAGTGGTGTACAAATGCCCCACTTGGCACAGTGGAAATTGTGCTAGCGCCTGGGGTTTTTCTTTTCTGACCCATTCTCCCAGACAAAGCCTCCCTGGGACAATCACTACTCTGTGATAAAAGACCCTATTGCAAGCATCTTGGCGCAGGAGTTGAAGCACCATTGTGAGATCATTTATTTTAAAAGAAAGTGCTTTTTCTTTTCTTAGCACTGGCTCATGACAAGCTTCAGATTGGTCAAAGAAAGAGACTTTATCAAGTGTTCCTTTCTCAAGATAGGTGACAAGTGCCAGCAGAGTGTGCTGGTAGCAGATACCTAGAGAGATTGAAAAAATAGAAAGGAAATTCAGAAGGGGGAAAAGAAAATACGTAAAGCTCATTTGAATATTGGGGTTCCAGAATCTTTGTATGTGAATCAGTGATAACAAATTGTATGTTAGGGATGACATGGAATAACACAAAATATTCCATCCTGCTCTTTTTGTGCATGAGGAAATCAAGATGAATATTTTTTTGCTGCTTCCATTAGACTGATAAAAATTGTAGCCTAGATAACATTACACATAAGCACAAAAGAGTTTTACAATGAATTCATCTGGACAAGAACATGTCTTATTCAACATAATGAATGAATGAAGCAGTAAGGGCCTAAACTTGTTAAAGAACCTGTCAGAGAGCTTTATTTGGGTGCTGGTGTATGGTGTGCAAGAGAAGAGGGAAATTAAGACCAAATTGACAAGCTCGTATATAATTTTGTGTTATAATCCAAAGCAACTGGGTCCCTTACTTGTATGTGTATATGTGTGTATGCATGCCTGTGTATGTATACACACTGTATGTATAACTATTTGTCTTTCTTTACCATAAATATCAAATCTGTAAAATAAATAAACTAGACACCTAATCCGTATCTGTGGAATACTAGACATCTGGATGAATTTTTTAAAATTAAATTAAATTCCCGGTAGCTTTGTCTACAGATGCTATATTGGTAAAAACATCTGTGTCTCCATGTGCATTTGTATGTTTTGTTTTGTTTTGTTTTTTAATTTCTGAAGGGGTGTGCTTTTTTTTCTATTTTTATACTGTTCTTAGAAATTGAGTAAGCATAAGCTTAAATAATGACAACATATTTCAATTGCAAAATAATAATTCTTAAAGGTAGAAATTTAACCATAACAAAAAAAGTTAAGCAATCTTAAATATGACAGAATTTGAAATGAGCACCTGTAAAAAAACACGTGGATCATTAGAGAACTTTTTCTCCAAAATAGAAAAAGGAAGGGTTTGATATTTAATAGTAATAGGCACGAAATGTGAAACAAAACATGTTCACAGCACATTTCTTACAGTCAGGAGACATAAGCCTCTACTGAATTCTTAGTAAAACCCAAACTGAAACAGATATTTAAATTAAGACTTAAGAATTGCATTTGTGTCCTGTGAGTTCCAAACTCTTTAATGTGGCATCAGAAATTTTTTGCGATCTACCATTTCTGGCTGGCCTCCAAATCTCTCCTTAACTACAGCCCAATGAGATCACCTGAGAATTGGGAGCAAGATGTATTCATCTTTTACCTGGCCAAGTCCTCCATTATACCTCACCCCATCCTGTGCATCATGTACGCAATACACAGAGGATGCACCTGCCGTGTGCCAGTACAGACAGGCATGGATTCACACAAATGTACAAATACATGCACACTCTGCCTGGGTGATTCCTACATCCAGGCTTCTTTGTAAGCTCCGGCCTGGCATATGTGGAAATTGTATATCTTCCTGCTTGTCAACCCCATCAAATTTCCAGCTCCTTGATGGAGCATACACCTTTATCCTGTATGTCTTTATCACAGCAACTTGCAGTTTTAAACTAAAACTCTTATTGAACAGTGATATATTACTTTTATTTTCTAGAAGATCATCCTAAGAATTATTTTAATAGTAAAAACTAATACACTCTAAAATATATAGTAACAATTTGAATGCACATAGTCAAGAAGTTTTACTAATCGAAGTTTATTACATGTAACTACTTTGTAATACAAGTCAAAGACATTAACCAGGGTAACTCAGAATTTGAATGTGCAACCCTTGGGTTGAATATATTCCAAGACAGCATAAAATTAAGTTGCTATTTTAATTATCATAATTGCATTTAGATTCATCATTATATTACTGTACTACTTCAGTTTCTAATGAGGGTTAAGAACATTTTAAAAAGCTCTGTTGAGTCAGATTGATTATATACTAACTTCAAGTTGTGACATTGGTATCGGATTAAATTTGAGGGCAGAGAGCATCTTTAACTCTGTGGGGTGATGTCCATGCCTCTTGGCCAGAACACAGCCAGTGCTCAAGTTTACTTTTGTTATGACTCAGTTTGGGGGCAGCCTCGACAACATTTCACACTTACGTGATTGCTCAAATCAAATACCCTCAGATTAACAGTTGGTGTCTGGCCAAACTCCAAGGTGAAGGTCAAGATGCAGAATGTGTAGCAGTAATGATACCCACTTAAACCTTACTTTATTTTTGTCCAGTTTTCTCTTTCCCTGCCAGCTCTCTAGTAGAATTAAGTAAAACCAGGAAAAAAAAAAATGCATTTCTTTCATGCTACCCAGGAAGTAGGAGAACTTGTGGAAAAGAAAAACTTTTCCATCCTTCTCTGAAATGGTCAGATATTTGAGTCTGATTTGTGAACTTAAGGTTATTTATTTGTTCTTTTATCCACCCACACCCATTCATCTTCAAGTATTTTTGCAATATACAAGATACTGGAGGGATGAAAACAAAGATGCAGAATACGAATTCTACCCTCAAGGTTGAGAAAACAAGAAATAGACCCCAAATATAATTCAGGATAGGTAATGGTTTGTCACGAGAAAATCGCAGATATGATACCATGAAAGTCTAGAACAAGTAGAATGACCTTTCATGTGAAGTAGGTAGAAGGGGACACAAATATTATTAACCAGCATAGGCTAAGCTTAATGTCAAAGGTATGTAATCCTTAAAATAACTCCTTAGATAAAATGTTTCCTTTAAACAACATTTAATGAGTACTCAGTATTTGTTCGTCTTCAGATGTGGCTCCTATCCTCCAGTGACTCACTTTAGTGCAGGAGACAGAACAAAGTGATTTAGAAATTCTATGCCAGAGGCTTGTGAAAGTTATGGGACAACCTAACTCTTGGAAATAGATGTTCTTGATGTGCAGATAAAGAAACCAGGTTCTGAGTGAAGTAACTTGACTGAAGTGAATAAATGTGTAAGAGGCAAAGCTAGGATTTGAACCGCGTTCTGATTCCTCCCAGGGCCTTTTGCCTTGCTGTCACCTCTTAGGCAGCAACATGTTTATTCCTCCCATAATCTTTATTAGCACTAGCCCCAGTTTGGGTTGCTAACTGATAATCACCATGTCTGTTGGATTTTTCAGGATAGTTCTTCTTATTTTGTGAAAGCCGCTGACACCCCTAAGGAGGCCACTATAAATAGTGGCCTTTTGCCTATCAGCTGTTGGACCTGTTCAAAATTCGAATGTGTGTGTCTGCCCACATTTATGTTCTTGATGTCTTGATTGTGGTTTTCACCTGCATGGAAGCTGGTAAGAGAAGATAAGTTTAAGGGCCACAGCTTTTTGCTAGGCTATATTTTGTTAATGAAAACCATACTGTCATTTTTATAATTTTACCAGACAAATGATTCATGTGTATTGAAAAGTAACATCTTTGATCTCGCTATGTAAAATTTATAGCAGATAATTTAGAAGTTGCCCGTAAAGCCATTTTAACTTTAGTTTTTCTGTATATGTTGATTTTGTAGTTCTTTCTAGACAATGACATAATTACCTGGAAAAACAAAATTGGGTCCTAAATACAAAGGGAAAGAAAGTCTTCTGTGTTTTTGTTTGTTTGTTTGTTTGTTTGTTTGTTTTTACCCATAGCACGTTAATTTTTCTAAATGAGTACACAAAATTATCAAATAAAGATATAAGATTATCTACATTAAAAGAGATTAGATTCTCACAGGATGGTATTATCTCCTAGGAGTTTTCACTTTGAAAAAGTGCTTTAATTCTTTCAGGTAACTAAGGTAATATTTAGTGCAGTTATTTTGGTAACTGAAAATCTACTAACCTAGAAAGGATTGGTTCAGGGCCCATAAATGCAAGCTTTCTCTTATGTAAGTTAAGACATTTTAGATCAATCTATAGTGGTATTTAAAAATACGGTAATGTAGTCTAGAGTTCAACATCATGAATAGTTTTCACTATAAAGTCGATAATGTCCTAAACAGGAAAAACAGTATAGTTTTTACTTATATACCTTTTAAAATTTCAATATGGCATCATATAAATTATCATGTTTTAGCCTCACACAGAATTTTTAAAAAATATGTAAAGAATTATTTCTAAGTTATTTCTATCCCCATTTTAAAGAATTTGCTTTGCAGGAGACTGAGTATCAGAAATGGGACAGAAGTCATAGTTGTCTCCCTATTAGTAGAAACATCTCATAAATTTCTCATTTGCCAAATATTGTGGGAAAATACATTTGTCATGTAGATCTGTTACTTATTCCCAGATACTAGTATGTGTTAACTTTTGTGACCTAGGATGAGTGGATCTGAAAAAGTTTTTTGAAACTGTAGGTGAAAACTGGTTTCTTACTTCAAGGTAATCCAAGATTCTAACCAGAGTATGTGTCTTTGTGTTAAAAATCACTAATCTATTAGCTATGGTTGGAACACTGATAGAACAGTTTATTTGCATGGCTCTCAGACCATTGAGTATGTCTGTTCACTATTATTCCTTTTATTCAAAAGGGTAAAGGTAGCATCTTTCGTCAAACTTGCAGTTAATGGGGGAGGAGAAGAGTTTTCCTAAATTGTATCCTGCAGACATTTATTTATTTCTAATAATCCAAACAGTAATGAAGGAAAGAAGTCAAGTGGGACTTGATTGACAAAGTTCTTTTTTCATTTAGAATCCATAAAGCATGCCTGTTCAATCTGTAGGTACTTTGTCATCAGGGCAATGCAGTTGAGATGTTGGTTTTTTATCAGAATATTTGTCTTTACTTAAAAACCTAAGAAAGCTTTTGTTTTATTTTCATCAAAATCCCACCTAGTGTAAACTTCTGAATAGTCAGGAGTTTCTGGGTTTGTTTTTTTTTTGGTTTTTTTTTTCAGGTGTCTTTTTTTAAATTACATTTATTGGGGATTACATTGGTTAATAACATTATATAAGTTTCAGGTGTACAATTCTGCAATTCATCGTCTGTTTTGCATTGTGTGCCCATCACCCAAAGGCTAGTCTCCCGCCATCACCATATATTTGACCCCCTTAAACCTGTTTATCCTCCCCTTGTTCCTCCTTCCCCTCTGGTAACCACCATACTGTTGTCTATGTCTATGTGTTTGTTCATTTGTTGCTTTCTGTTTTATATCCCACATATGAGTGAAATCATATGGTTCTTGTCCTTTTCCACCTGATTAACTTCACTTAACACGACACTCTCAAAATGCATCCAGTTGTATCGGCTGTCTTCTTATTCCAGAAAGAAAAACAAAACATTGACTATAATGTGTCACAATCCCTGGTTGGTCAATGAATGTATTTACTTTTGGGTAATCACCTCATACTCAATTCAACATTAGCATAATGAAAATCACATACATGGCTATTTATAAACTCTTGGTGTATTTCAATTTAATGAGAGCTTTACTCAAATGCATGAGTATACATATGTAGCTTTTCCTTTAGTGTGCAAATTAAAATAAAACTTTACGTAGCTGGGTAGGATATAAGTATATTAGGCAGCAAAATGGTAAAAAGTTACCAAAAAAAAGTTGAAAATAAAAAGTCAACCATTTGTCTAGATCATGGTTTAGAAAACTTTGCTTCTTTAAGGGAGTCAGGTATTAAATGTTAGCCTTTGTAGATCATGTCATCTCTGTTACAACTACTCAGTTCTGACACTGTCACATGAAAGCAGCCACTGACATATGTAAATGAAGGAGCTATGTTCCAATAAAACTTTATTTACTAAAATATGCAATAGGCTGGATTTGGCCCAAGGGCCATATTTTGTGAATACCTGGTCTAGAGACCTTTAATAATCAGCTATTTAATGTGTTTTGTGTATAGAAAACAAACCACTACAGACTTCGTAGGGGAAAAAAACCAAAATCATGTATCTTACTATCTCTCATAATTATTAGTATCTTAATAGTATCACCAGTATTATAGTATTGATATCGCTCATGATTCTGAGGTTAAATGGGGGGGGGGGTGCTTGGGTGAGGGAGCAGGGGTGTAGTTATAGTGAAAGGATAAGTTGTGCTGGAGTCACTTCAAAGCTTTCCTCACTCACACGTCAGGCTGTCGATGTTGCCTGTTGGCTGGAACATCAACGGGACTACTGAGCAGCTACTGGTGGCTTCTCTATGTCCTTGGCTTCTCACAGCATGGCGTCTGGGTTCCAAAAAGACGGCCAGGCTGAGGCTTCCTTTCCTTTTATGACCTCACCTCTACAGGCATAATATCGCAGATTCCACCCAGTGATGGCGGAGTGTCAAAGTCACAATGTAAGACGGTCATGTGAGATGGGAGCTCTGAGGTCATCTTTGTGTAATAAAATCTGCCACGGTGGTTTTCTATTCTATTTTATACAGCAGAAATAGAAAAGACACGACAAAAAGACTTAGAGAGAAAGGGAGAAATTGAGACGGTAATAAGGACACATTGATCATGGTGGCTAAGGCAAGCAGGAGGTAAACCCAGGTTGGTGTAAGATTCAACACACCGGAGCCATGCATGGAAGCAAAAGAATTTTAGGAATACTGTATCTGTAAAAGATGAATGGATAGCTGCATGTTTTCAAAGGGAGGTTGTGAATCCAAATTCAGACAGTGAGACAGGAAATCAGGAATGAGGCCTCCATGACTAGAGGAGTGAGGCCCCTTTGACATTGAAGCCACATTCTGATCCTATCAAGAGCTTCAGAATCTTCTGGAGGTCTGGACAACTCATGACTTAGGGTGGGGCCGACGGACGAATGTTCCTAGCTAGAGAGGGAGAACCAAGTCTTGACTCTGAAGCTAAATCCTGACAAGTGTCACAAAAGCAAAAATCTCACTGAAATGGCTGCATCAGCTGGTTGGTTTGACATCACAAATCCAAAAATAGATGAAACAGCCCATCTGGGAACTTAAAGAATGAGGAAAGTCTTTAAAACTCCATCTTCTAACTTCTCTCATTTTTGTGCTCAATAAGCCATTCTCTGCATTAGAGCCCCCGGAAGAGCCCTTCCGAGCATGCACCTTGATACGAGAGCCCTGAGACATCTGTTGTTCCATTTCAATCTTCTTTCTGCTGTACCCAGCTCTCTCTATCAGCGGACCAAATGTGCCTATTTTTTGCTCCACTGATTTAATAGCTGCAGGAAAAGTTGATAATGTAATCATAGAGTTCTGTCTGAGTGAAACATCTTGGGTTTTATCTCCAGACTTACTGTGGGGGCTCCTTGGACCCTCTGGACTCTAGGTTTTGCTCCATTCCAGCTGCTTTTGGTAGAGAGCCTAATGAAATTACTCTCTCAATTGTGTGTGTGCTCTTGTCCCTCTTTTTTCTATCAATGGCAAGAAAAATGTGCCTTATTATTTAGCAGTGTTTTAACAGGTTTCAGTCTATTAAAAGCAACAGAGAGCATTAACTAGCATTCTTCCACTTTTAACTGGTGAGCTTTCATCAGTTTATTAATAGACTCTCACTGCAAATGTGCTTGTTATATGCTAGGGCTTTCGGCCGACTCTGGCAGCAACAGCAGTGTCCTCTGGGACTAGAAATTCAATTCTGAGTTCTACCTTCAGGTGATACTTTTGGACTGTTTGGAGAGATTAAACAAATAAATGCTGAAACTTTCCTTCCAGAGAGTTGGATTTATTCATGCTCTAAAACCCCTGGCCTAAGAAAACAGCCAAGACTTCAGCAGCAAACTGCCCAGTGGGCTCGAGTCTATTCCAACTGCAAGCTCTTTAATGTCATCTCTGTCCTGTTTCTACAGAGCTGTGACATTGGATGAACAGAAGGTTAACTACCAGGTTAATTGGAGAAATGCGTTTCAGTTCTTCTACAGAGTCAGATGCACTAGCACAAAGATTATGAGTTTTACCTTGGTTGTAGTGTGGTCAAAGATTCTATTCTAGATACGGCGATACCTGCAGGCACCAGAAAAACTAAACTGATATTAGCTCTCCGTGGAACTGACACACTTCCTCCTTTGTCATACTGGGAGTTTCGTTTTTCTTTTTGCCTCGACTGCCAGGAAGATTAGAACAAATGTTATGAACAATTGTAAGCCACCCGAAGTTAATTGAAGGGAAGAGGGAGAGGTAGATCTCTCTACCTCTTGAAGAGAAAGAGAAATAAATGATATCTCTGTTCCATACAGTTTTTTTAAAAAAATCCAAAAGAACCTGTTCAACCTAGAAAGAGTGTGATGACGTTAACACATATGTTCAATGTGAAAACGCTTCCTTCCACCCTTTTCCAACTTAGAGGGAAGCTCTTAAGGAAGACTGACTTGGTTTTAGCAAATAAAAAAATTGCATTTTCATCACACATTTAATTGTAATAACAACAATAATGTACACATCTGTAACACTTACTATGAGTCAAGCCCTCTAAGATCTTACAGAGATTGACTTATTTAATTCTCACAGCAGCTCGACAAAGGTTCTGATCTTATTTTTATTCTGTGAATGAAGACACTAAGGAACGGAGAGGTTAGGTATTTGCCCAGAGTCACACAACTCGTAATGATGGAATCAGCGTTGGAATCTAGCAAACCTGGCTCCAGAGGCCTGATCCTGAGCAGTCGGCATGTTGCCTCTGTGATGCAAGGTTATGATGAAGCTCCATGTGTTGTATTTCCAGTAAGCATATTTGATTCTCTTTCCTCAATCAAGTTTTCTCCATTCTATTACCATTTTAATGCTGTTATGTATGTGCATATTATAGTGCACGTCAGTGATTACATTTGGAAATAATACAATAAAGGTGTACGATTGACAATGAGGAAAATAATACTGTTAGGTGAGATTTGCGATTTACTGTGGAGACAGTTCTCACTAAATATGCATGTATTCCCCTGCATTTTAAAGCCCCTCTAGCATTTATATTGGGGCCATGTAATTCATTGTAACAAATGTGACTGTGAACAGATGTGATAGATTGTGAGCCACTGTGTTCACAGAGAAAAAAACTAGCATGGTGGACCAGAGCGGTGAATTAAGGGCCACAACGTTTTGTCAAATGTGAAAGAATTTTTAAAATTCTGGAGGCATTTGTCAGGGAGAAGTTTTGAAGGTAAAATGCTAGCTGTCCTCACATATCTGGTATGTCACCATGTAGAAGAAAGAGAAAAGCCTCATTCTGTATGGCACGAAAGTGTACAACCTAGGTTAATTGGTTAAAAATTCAGAGGAACTCACTAGGTTCAATATTAAAAAAAATAAGTTATTTTTTAGACCACATACGGACTCTCTAGTACATTTGTAAATGATATATTTCTTGTATAGTTTTGTTTGTCTGCTACCTCTAATAGACTAGAAGTTTCTTAAGAGTAGAAATACGTCTGTCTTGTTCATGGCTATTTTCCTAGTGCCTTGCATAGACTTGTCTCAAAAAAAAAAAAATAATAATGTAAATATTCAGCAAATGAATGAATGAATGAATGAACAAATAAACAAACAAAAGAACTTTCTATCACATAGAGCACTCTAGATATTTCCCTGACTATGGAGGAATTCGGGTACAGGATGTATACTAGTTGTTAAGAAAGTTTTGGAGCAAGTTCCAGCTCTGGATTGTGGTTGTAGTAGATGTAATGGGTTGTAGTAGATGTAATGTAATGTCCATTCCAATGCTCTGATCCTCTGATTTTTATCTCTTTACATTTGAGCTTTCCTGGTAGTTTAAAGCCTTTTGCTTTTTTATTCCCCAGCAGGTAGGAAGTCCAGTCAAGATGCTTGTTGTTGCAAAACCACAGAGAAATATAGCAAGCATTTTTTTTTTTTTTAGCCCTACCTGTTTGTGAGGACATTTATCATCTTTTGATAACATGTCATCATGTTCAGAGAAATGGACAGCGTGTACTTTGTAATCAGGACGGGAGGCTGTGGCATGACTGATGTGAGCCTTTATCATGTGTCATCATCATATATGTGTCTCTGAAACTTGTGTATTTGAAAGGCTTGTACTTGCATTTATGACACTGGGCTCCATTTCTTCATATGGCGCTTTAAATTAATGCATACAGTGACACCTCTTCTCAAGTTATGTGCTCATGTGTATGCATGGTCAAATTTTGATCATCAGTCAGATTAGCCTCATTAATCACTGAGCATCCCTTCCACTCAGCGGATCATTGAATGGATTTGTGACTCTCTAGATAAATTATTTTCATCTCTCTGCTAAGTCAGTTTCCAGAGAGGGACAGCCTCTAAACCGACAGCTATGAAAAATCAGTAGCCACTCAGTGTCTAAAACAGGATTCTGCGTCGGGTAGGTGTTTGAAGACCGATGGTAATTCACTGCCATCAAGGAGGTCGCAGTATTGTTTTGTAGATTAAATTAAAATCAAAATGCTACAACTTATGCTTAAAGGTACAACAAAAGGAGTGGCAGAGACGTGGGAGGGTGTGTAAAGCAGGTAAAGTCAAGGGATGGTTTGGGGAAAAGTAAATGACATTTGGAACAAGACTCTAGGTTTCCAACCTGCTGTACCATTTAATTTTCTTCGTCTGTAAGCTAATAAATTGTAGGGAGAATGATCAATAATGCAGTTAAGACGCCTATTATAATGACTGGCACACAGTAGGCCCTATGAAACGGTAGCATCCCTTCCACTCAGCTGATCATTGATTGCTGTGATCATTATTATCATCATGTTAAATTTATGTGTAAATTTGAGATAGAATCCCACTCCTCTGTAGTCTACACAAATGCGGAAAAACGTGACAGGGAGCATTAAAAAGATGTCATCTATAAAAAGGAAACACCATGGGGAAAGTTGATAGCTAGCAAGGTCAGAAATGGTGGTTTAGCTGAAAGAGTGCCGAGGCATTCCAGGACCTTTGCTATGTTACAAAGGTGTGAATCAATGATGCCAAATGAATATTTGCCACCACCAGCTGGCAGTTTTGGACAATTTCAGTTTTTCCCTCGGGTCAGCTCCAGTGTTCGGTAGAGCTTGATCTTCATAATACTGTGGCTGTCCCTTTCTTACCCCACATTATGGCTCGTTTCCAGCATTAGCAAATAAGAAAGCCTTGTAGATCAGGATAAGCATTTTTTTTTTTTTTTTTTTAGAAAGAATGTCCCTGAGCGAGGCTCAGAAACATTTACATGTGGAACAAGCCTTTACATGCAGTCTAAGGAAATAAATCAATTTAAACATAGGCCAAGGGTAGTATCTGGTTCCAGAGAAGATGGAGTAAGCTCATTTCATCCTATATTCATCCAAGTTGCAACTATGAACCCTGGACAAAATAAATAAGATAACGCTAAGAAGACTTTGAAGGGTGGAGAGAAGTAGGACTGACTATGGACTTCAGGATGACCCAGTGGGAAGTCCCTTTTTCTGTTTTGCTTTGTTTCTGTTTTTGTTTGTTTCTTTTGTTTTGTCTCCTGTATATGTCAGTCTGGGCTGTAGAGCAGACTATAACCTGGAACTGGAACTGGTTGCAGACACAACAGCCCCAAGGAAATTCTGTTCTTTCTAGTCTTCTTCTAGACTTGGGAAACAGTAGCCCTAGAACCGTTTTGACTATACACACTTTGCTGCAGGTGAACATTTCAAAGAAACCACTCCTCTCCCCCTTCCCACTGGACACTTCAAAAACGGGGGGAAGACTCCTGTTGACCATCCGTGCTCAGAACTGATGCAAGAAGAGGCAGGGTCCCTATCCAACAGGCACTGTGAAAACTGCAGGCAGAGCCTTGTTGACCAACTCCACCCTGAGAATATCGATCTGGACCCTTTAAATATTCTTCCTTGACTAACTGGCATGATTTTAAGCTTTGTCAGTAGAGGGCACTGGAGAGACATTGCAAGAGGAAGGGGTTTTTCTTCCTGGTCTCAAATACTCATGGCCAGACTCTTGCAATATGGACATCTTCTCCCATAGGTACCCAGCCCCTGATGTGAATGGTGACAAGGAGCACTCATAGGCCAGAAGCTTCTCCCAACACACCTCTCTGGCAGTTTGATAGCTTTATGCCTCCAGTGAGATACCTACCCATGAATAGCTTTTCCTGGTACCCAGAGGGCGGGTTTCCAGCAAATTCCACCAGCGAGACCCAATAGCAATCTCTCAACCACTGGGAAAGCCATGGCCACACCCTCTGCCACAAGGTCTAGAGTTCAGGCCTGGGAGGGGTGGGCTCTTCCTTAAGCAGAGGACCTCACCCTTAGGTGGCTGTTTCTTCTACCTGCTAGTCCTGTATTATTTAGAGATCTCTCTTTTTCTTACTAGCCAACCATCATTAAGCAATCCCCTGGTACAGTTAATACTAAACTTTCCATATTCAAATTTCTGTGTAGTTTCTCTCTCCTGATTGAACCCTGACTGGTAAAGAATGACACCAAAAATGTGATCCATAAAAGAAAAAAAAAATGATCAATTGCACTTCCTCAAAATTAAAACTTTCTCTGCCATAGACAAAGCTCAGTCTAGAAAAAAATATTTTCTATTCACATATCTAACAAAGATCTTATATCCAGAATATATAAAGAACACATTAAACTCAAGAGTAAGAAGGCCAACAATCCTATTACAAAATGGTCAAAAGGCTTGACCACCTCTTCTACCAAAGAATGCACCTATGGTTGGTCAGTATATGAGAAGATAGTCAACACCGTTAGCTATTAGGTAAACGCAAATTAAAGCCATAGTAAGGTCCTTCTTCACACCAACTAGAATGGCAAAAATAAATAAATCCTACAATGCCAAGCACTGATGACAATGAAAAGCAGCTGAAATACATTACTGCTGGTATAGGCACTGAGGAAAACAGTTGGCAGTTTCTTATAAAGGTAAACATAGACTTGTCATGTGACCCAACAGTCTTACTCCTGGGGATTTACCCAAAAGAACTGAAAACTTACGTTCACTCAAAAACCTGGATACAAACTTTTATAGCAGTTCTATTAAAACTCAGCAAAAAATACTGGAAACAACCCAGATGTCCTTGGCTGGACAAACGGATTAACCAATTGTGGTACATCAATACATTGGAGTGCTACAGAACAATAAAGAAGAATACACTATTGTTACATGCAACAACGTGGGCAGATAGGAAAGGCATTGTGGTGAGTGAACAAGACCAATCTCAAAAGGTCCCCGACTTGATTGTTCCATTTATGTAGCATTTCCCAAATTATACTGGACAGTCGTAGTTTTCAGGGTATAGAGTTGGAGGAAGGCTATGGCTGCAATGGGAAGCATGAGCATGTTTGTTTGGAGTAATATAATAGTCTACTTCCTGATTGTGGTGCCGATTACAAGAGTCTATACATGTGCAACAATTTCAAGGAAATAGGCATTTTCATAGATTGCATGTTAAAACAGGTAAAATCTGAATAAAATCTGTAGTTCAGTTTAATAGTAGTGGCCAACGTCAGTTTTCTGGTTTTGATAATTCTGCTGTGGTATACAAGATGTTACCATGGGAGGAATCCGGATGAAGCTTACACAGGAATGCTTTCTGTACTCTTTTCACAACTTCTCTGTGGGTTGAAAAAATTATTTCCCAGTAAAAATTAAGCAAACAGACAATCACAATAGTAACAATAAAAACAGAAATATACTGAAGGGGACCATGGGAGAAGGACAGGCCTACGACACATGTGCTGATGCCAGGGATGACTCAAAGTCATACCTTTGAGTTCCCAAGTCAGTTGACCTAGTTAGAGGCCCAGGAATTGGCACTTTTTAAAACTTTCACAGATAATTCTACCGATTACAGAGTTTGGAGAAATGCTGATTTAAAGGAATTCTAAAGTAAAAGTGAGCTTTTCTTTGCAGGGAATATTTTCTTAGGTTCCCTGGGTTCATGGTATTTGGTGGCACTGTTTATCTTGGCCTGAACCTTAATTGATTCTCGGCAAGAATGTTTTAGAGTGGATTTGACAAAGTTTTTTTTTTTTCTATGAAGGACCAGGTGGAAACATTTCAGGCTGTGCAGGCCACATAGTCCTGGTACTACCTCCTCAGCTCTGCCATTGTAGGGCGAAAGCAGCCATAGATAATACATAAATGAATGGATGGACCTATATTCCAGTAAGACTTTATTTATAAAAACAGACAGTGGGACAGAGTTGGCCTATAGGCCATGATTCACTGACCATTTAAAGAATTGAGTGAACCACATACTTAGTAGGAGTCGCCCCTGTGATGATCCTAGCTTATGAGTTTTTGTAATCCCCTTTCAGAATTAATGAACAAGTGAGTCCAGACTTATAAAACCAGTGGCTGTACTTACTGTGCTCTTGCCAAATGATGCTTCGTACATTGTGCTTAGTTCTGGTCTCCGCATGGCAAAGGAAGTTGAGGAAATTGTTCAAGGCCAGAACAAACCGCCCAGGACGGTGAAGGATCTGGGGAAACTCCACCATGGGGAAAGCACTTGGAGCAACTGGCACCCTGAACCCGAAGAAAATGTTGAGAATGATGTGCAAATACTTCGTTATTTGGAAAAGAGATTATGAAGTTTGTGACTTAAAGAAAAAGTAAAAGAAAGAGGTTTGTTTATTCACTGATTTTTCCAAGAACTCCATATCGAACACTTACTACATTCAGATGCTGTTCTAGGCCCTAGAGATACACTAGCTAACTGGATGGTGATAGGCAGTTGCAGAAAGTTGGATTTCAATTCAATAAGAAAGGCTTCTCTAAACATTAAAAGCTACCCGAAAATGGACTGGGCTACCTTGGGAGGTGCTGAATTCTCAAACTTTGAGAAAGTTGTGGAAAAACAATCTAAATAATAGATTAAACTGGCCTGGGGCATTTTAGTGGGGAGCGTGCATGGGGCAGTGGTTCACAATCTGTTCCATGGGCCCTCGGGCTCTCAGTAAGCTCCGTAAGGGACCATGGTGTGTGGCGCTCAGAGCTCCAGATTCCTCAACCCAGTTTCCATCTCTGTGTTTATCTATTAACAGTTGGACTTCTGCATAATCTTTGTCTGAAGAAAGAGCCCCTTGGCTAAAAATTCATTTTAAAACCACTAAGATAATGATTTCAATCAAATGCCCTGTGAGAGATGTCCCTTCTAAATTTGAGTTTCTGTTGTTTTACCAAAGTAGGCAGGAGCAAATGAAACACTTCAAAATTAAAATACATGATCAGAAGTCCATAGATCTGAAGAGACAATTTATAGGAATCCCAAAGATTATATTTTCTTTTGGAAATAATACCTATTTCGATAGTACCTTGTTTTCACTTTTTTTGAACATTGCCTTTTATTTCTACATAAGTGGTTTATCTCATGTATTGCATCGCATCCCTTTTGTGCTCAATTTTTTTACTGTCTGTACATTCTGACATATAACATGTTGTTTATGTTCCTATAATTCAACAAAATTCAGTCTAGATCCCCATTTTATGATAATTGAAATGGTATTCTTATCCTTTCCAGGTGATTCAGTCACTCAGTGATTTCTCAGCCAGTGCCTTAGACGCTTTCTGTTTCTTGTCACCATTCACTGCCTAGGCCAAAGTCAGCCTCAGTAAATCAATTCACAAATCTGGAAAACCTAGAAGATAAAGTAAATAATTAAGGATTGTCATGTGTGATAAGTAAACTCGAAGTGTGCTTTTTGAAAATGAAATTTAGTGATTTATATAACATGAAATGACAGTTAATGATACTGCTATTTGATTAAAAAATAGTTGAGAACACCATATCTAAATATCTCTCTGAATATATTTGAATCCTAAGATAACTTTAAATTACTTGCTACTTTGAAATGATCCATGCCTCCTGAAATAAATTGAATAATGGGAGATGACTATGTTTGCCGGCTTAGCTTACAAAATTGAACAAGTCAAATATCAAATACCGCCAATCAAATAACTTACTAGTTAATCAGGCCACTGTGTTATGCTTTTTAGTGATCATTAAAGTACAAAGGAAATCCCTCTTCATCTTCTGGGTCTTTCTTTATTGGAAGGAGCTTGTGATCGGGCTATATGTGACGAGGACAGAACAGCTAAAGAAAGGTACCTCTGGAGGATGAATTGATATTGAGTAACAAAAGGCCTTAATCTGGCTGTTATACCAAGTAACTCATCCTCCTGCGATCCCTCTTTTTCCCATACAAGTGAAGAGTTTATTCTTTTTTATTTTCTTCTTTTCTTCAAATAAATGTATGGGTCCACCATGATTATTATATTCACTACCTCTGTATATTTGTCTGTTTTTGGGAAATTATATTAATACAAAGTGTATTTTAAAAGCAGATATTTCTAATCTCTGGTGGCTATAGATTTTATTTTCCTTTTTTTTTTTTTTTTAAGAAAACCAGAAGGGGTAATCTGTGTTTAAATAGCAATAATTACCATAGATTCTGCTTGCAATAATATGAGTACATTATGAAGCATTTGTCATAGCTAATGCATTTCTGTCAAATCAAGTAATATTAGAAAGGGGCTTTGGTGATGAATATTAATGTAAGATACAGCCGTAAGTAAATTATAGGAGCAAGTAAATGTAGAATTAGCTGCGACTGCAAAGTAGCTTTTCATTACAAATTAAGTTCTTATGATGTTAATAAAAATGCAAGGTTGTGATAGCCTTTAGGAGATTGCTGAACACTGATAGGAGGTAGGAAATACTTTTTAGGTACCCTTAATTGTAAATCAAAAGCTTTAAATAAATTTGTCATGCAAAAGAATATTTGCACGTCTTAATATTTTTATTCTTGCCTTTAAATAAATCTTGTTTTACAGAAATCTACTCTTTAGTGGAGTTAATTTAAGTCCAAAGTTAGTTCCAGATGCATATGTTTAGAGAATAAATTAAGTAAATAGAGTACTTTGTGTTCATTGAAGCTAGATGCTGTATAAATAAGAGATCATTAACACATCATTACGTGTGTTAATTACACATGCTAAGTTATGGATCAAATCTGAGAAGGAAATTTTCCACAAAAGTTACATAAAGCAGAGATAAATTTCTCAAGTGGTATCCTAGATGAAATTATACAGAGAGATATGTATTTCCTGCCTGAATATTGGACTAAATTAACTTAACAGTTCTAAAATCTTCCTCTGAAGTTATCCATAGAAGGAATAATACCAATACTTCTAGGCTACCAGTTCAAGTAGAAAAACATTAACTTGATAATTTATGTTTTGGTATCTGAAATAGTTAATATACATATTCACAAAAATGTTTCTACCCAATGTCTATGAGAATTTATGGTTGTCACTTTATCTTCTCATATATTTATTTTATTATTATTTTTTAATTATACATAATACAAGTTCCTTATAGACATTTTATAAGATTTGTATGACCTAAAAGATAAAAAACTTCCTGTAATACCCTTTTCCACAAATTTCTCCTATTACCAAATTCAAAGGTAAAGAGAAAAATGCCTCATCTCTCTTTTTTTCCATTCAGTGAGTAAGTTTCCTGTTTTACTGGGGACACTGTTTTTGTATTGAAGATCTTCACAAATTTGAATAAAAGGGATTGTCTTTTCTTTCAGAGGCAATAGCCAGGACTAGGAGAACATAATTCTACTTCACATATTTGATTCTTTTTGTATCAGACAGCTTTGGCTAAGCTATGTTATGGTAATAGATAAAAACAAAGCTTTGTTCTTTGCCATGTCCCTGCTGAATATGCATTGGACTCTGGACATAGTCTGATGGAATAGGTGTATCTGTGCCTTGCTCATCTTATGGTACAGGGGAAAAGAAATGGTAAGCCACATATTACCTGCTAGGAGATGGCATGGATCACTTTTGCTTACATTTTTGTTGGGGGGCCAAAGTCAGTCACATGTTGAGTCCTAATGTCAGTGGGACATCAGCATAACAATGCTATGGTGGGGAAGGGCGCTGCAGAGGAAGGGTTTGAATCCTTGCAACAATGATGCTATCATCCACACATTGCATATCTGTTTATTTAATACATATTTTTGAACATCTGATATGTGCTAAGGTCTGTACTAGGGTTTAAGCTAGAGTAATAAATAACACACATTTTCCTGAGTATTGTGTTGATGGAAATTTTATTCTACTTTCATAGAGACTGCAAATATTTGTTTCTGAAAGAAACCTCATTAGGGATTAGGTAGCAAGAAATGAACCAAGGACATTCTCATAAACATCCCTGGAGATTCTGAGCACTTCTGGAAGATGCACCCTCCATTTCCATTGTAATAGAGAAAGTCACCATAGCCCATAAATTTGTCTTTTAATGTGGGTAGTAGCATAAAATTGGGAAGAAAATTGGTGGCTATGCATATGTGTTTACTGGTTTTAGTTTCTGGGGGTGAGGCTCCTTGAAAGATGTAAAATTTAAAGGAAACATTTGCTTGGGCACGGATTTTTGGGATGTCAGGGAAAAAGCAAGCCTGGTAGAAGTAACCATGAACAAAAACAGGGATACAGGAATAAACATTATGTTGGTGGATGGGAGTTAGAATGCTAGGGTTGGATAGGGATGATGGAACTCTAGCAAGAAAAGGAAGATAAGGTGGATTAAGCACTCAGGGCTTGGCATTAGAGAGGCCAATCTGACTGGGTAGGATATTTGGGAGTCAGCAATGACATAAAGAAGAAACTATGTTGGGGAGATCTTTGCTAAATTGTATGTTGTAAATATGATGCAATCACTACCCTGAATATGGGGGTGTTAATAGGACAGGAAAGGAAGGGGTGAGCTGGAGTGGAATTGGAGTCTGGTGGACTTGGTCTATCAAATATAGTAATGGAGGCGGTAACAGTGCCTTAAAGACTGTGAGTTGGAAGCTATTAGAGTTGTGGAACAGTTACAAAAATGGTCAAGGTCGTTGGTGGCAGAGAATGATCAGAGTAACCATGGACTCTTCAAGCGATGGGAACAGAGAGAGGTGTGGATATGGATGAGATTCTGCATCCAGGAGTACAGACATCCTGGAATGCCTTCCATGGATAGGAAAGAAAGAGAGTTTCTTGGAACTAGTTTTTGGGGGAGAATTCGCCAAAATGAAAGAAGAAAGGAGATAAGAAACAGATTTTGAATAAAGAAATGTTTTTCTTCCATAGAAGAGAAGTGTTCTATTTTAATTATAACCTAAGTTCAGGTTCTGTAATTAGAAAAGGGTAGCCATTCTTACCTAAAAACAGTTAAATTTCATCTGCTACCAATGGAAAATAAAAAACGGAATATGTCTCTTTCCAACACACACATGCACATGCACACACACACCACCCTGAGGGTATCTTAAAAATATAATTCAAACAAATATATGTAGTATCTTCTCCTGTAAGAAGGAGAACTTTGAGCTCAACATCATTTTAAAAATATTCAATTTATATGTGAGGGGAGTAGAGGGTCTAATTTTTAAAATTTTTAGGTAAATAATAAATTTGACAATTATTCCTTTGATCAGTCCCCTTTCATGTTTACTTTTCTGGTCTATTTTAGGGGTCAAGTGAATGATTAACTAAAGAGTGGCCTTCCTTCATGGAGACAATGTTTAAATCTAGCCTGACAATACAACTAAAGTGATTTAATTCTGTGTTTAAAATGCTATGGTTTAAAAAAGTAAAGCTGCCACGCACGCACGCTATCATAGCTTGCAGCTTCTCTGCCCAAATAAATTTCAATCGTTTAAAAAGCTAACCCTGCAGTTCAGAGTTGAGGAATGTTTACAGAGCTATGTTCAAATAATCAGGAATATTTAACAGTGCTCTGTCTCGTAATCCGTACAAACAACAATAGCTGAGAAAGCAACATGCTTTTCTATCTGTTGATGATTTTACTGGGCATGCAAAATGCATATACACATGAGCTGTATCTAAAAGATGAGGTCTTTTCCATACATAATACACTGAAAATGATTTTTATCAAGCCATAAAAACCAAGAGGAAAGAAATAGATTTTCCTGAGAGTGCCAGCAAAGTCTACTTTAAATTCAAAATTTAAATATCTACAAAAATGTAACATTTTTTCCCTGTCTTAAAGTTTATTAACACGAATATAGGTATGCATTGATTATATTTTTAGGGTACTAAAATAGTTAATGAACCTAATGCTTTAAATATGTATATATTTAATTTTGAGCAGAATGAAGCTTTTGACTCAAGAGAAATAGAGGTATCTTGAAATTTTATACAATTTTAGAATGTTGGATCTGGGAAGGTCTTTTCTCTTAGATCTTTTTTATGTTAGAGAGGTCAGCCTAAATAATGGTTTGGATTTTTTTTTAAAGAGAAACCTTTTGTTTTAGTAGCTATGAAAGATTTTAAAATGTGTATCAAATCCCTAATTCCCTGAAGACAAAAGTTGAACAGAAGATCCATTAGATATTTTAAATGAACGTATATTCTTATTTTACATGTGACGTTATTTACCTGAACATCGAAAACAGGAATTGACTGCTACAGATTTGAAATAGATGTCTTTAGACATATTGTTATAGAATATATATATATGAAATTCTTAGTCTAATCACATTGTCCAATATAAATGTCAATTCAAATACTAGTAATGATAAATGGAATAGCACAAAACAATTATTGCCTCCCCAACTGCATGCTTTTGATATTTTTTTCTTTTAATTTTCTATCTCAGTAGCATTTTATCATTCTGTATACCATATTAACAATAAATAATGTCTCAGATTTCACTGCAAAACAGAACAAAAAATGTTTTAAAAATTTATTCTGTATTTTCTTTATCAACAGATACCCTGTTTCCCCGAAAATAAGACCTAGCCGGACAATCAAATCTAATGTGTCTTTGGAGCAAAAATTAATATAAGACCAGGTCTTATATAATATTATGTAAGACCCGGTCCCATATTATAGTAAAATAAGACTGGGTCTTATATTAATTTTTGCTCCAAAAGACGCATTAGAGCTGATTGTCCAGCTAGGTCTTATTTTCGGGGAAACATGGTAGAGAAAAGGGTCCTTATCAACTACCTCAAATATATCCTAGTTATAATTAAAATATACAACTAATCAACAAAGCATGTCATGAGAAATATAATCATTAATATGAAAACTATATTATTTATGTATAATTCTGTTAACAAAGACCTAGATATGGGTTTCAAGTAGTATAAAGTCACTTTGGATTTTGAGAAAAGCAAGACTTGTGAGAGGGCTTTGATTAGAAAATATTCTGTACATTTTAAAGTTTAAGTCTTGAAAGCAGCTATTTAATTTTCTCAGGATTTAAAATAAATGAAATATATTTCTAGTCTCAGAAGCAAAATGTGAGAGATATCAGAGATATGGCAGTTTGAACTGTAAGAGAATGGTGTAGGAAAAAGGACAGTTTCTGTGTATCCGATGATACTGGATCTAGAGTCATCTCCAAACAACATATTTGATCTTCGTCAAATAATTTTAACCTCCCTGGACTTTGTTTTACTCTCAGATGAAAGGAAAGAATGAGATCACTTCGTTTACCAAACATTCATTTCTCTAGCACCTACTCAAAGTTCAGAGACCTTGCTAGGTGCTAGGGAAATAGGGCAGTATAGCGATGCAGTATACAGGGTCACCTGTGACCCTCTCCGTCTCCTACAGTCTCACTATGATTTGCCTTGATGCTGTTCTGTGTCCTGGGGGAACTTCCCTACCGCTCTGGATAGAGACCTCCCTCTTGGTTTCCCTAGCTAAGCCATGGTTGATGAAAAGCAATGAAAGAAGAATGGGCTGGTTGATAAGTTGGGAAACTCTTAGCAGCAACATAGATTTATTATAAAAATAGTTGTGCCTGGCACTCTCCAAGGTACTAGGCATACATTGCTGAGCAAGTGGCAGAACTTACAATTTAGTAGCTGAACATGATAAACAAGACTATATACATTAGATATAGATAGATGTGTAGATACATCTTATATATAGGATACAAACTATCTGATATTGTATGATATATGTTTATATACTGTAGCTTATATTAACTATTAAATTAAAAAGCAGAGTATTTAATAGAAAATTGGGGAGTATCTAAGTTGGGTCCGTTAACCAAGGAAAGTATCTCTAAAGAGATAAAATTTGCATTAATAAGTGAAATATGAGAGGTAGCCCATAGAAGGCCAGCCCAGTCAAGGAAGAATGTGCAAAGACTTTAGAACAACAACAACAAAGTGTTTGGTATCTTAGAAAAACTGAAAATAAATGTACCATTCAGAGTTGAATAGCAAGATTTAGAATTTCCCTGAGCTAGTCTTAGTAGTAGGAAGCACAAAATGGATTACAGATTCATTAGGAAAGCTAAGGAAAGAAACAAACTCTAAACTAAGCTGTAAAGTTGGGCCAGTAAGGGGCCACATCCAGGGTCAGGGAGACACTGTAAGTAAGAAACAGCCACCAAGAAACATCCCCTGAAAAATCAGACCCTTCCTTTACACTGCCTGCCAGAAAAGAGAGAGAAAAAAAGGGACAGAAATGTTGTCTAAATCCCTTTCTCCAACACCATGCAATCTCATTGGTAGAAACCAACATATCCAGGACCTATGTGGGAGTGAATCTGGGACAGTTTGTAGCTCGCCAGCCTCCTGCACAGATGCTGAGTGAGGCCACCACATCCTCTACGAAAGAGGAGATGATGTGTAGTCAGGCAGGAACCAGATCATCATGGGGTTTTATACAAATAGTTAGACTTCTAAGAGCCATGAGAATCCATTAGGGTTTTAAGTAGGCATATTTGTTTTTCATGTTTCACAAACGGTTATGCTGGTTGTAGTGCAAGAAGTAGATTCGAAATTAGGAATAGAATTGGAGAGACTGATTGAAGGTGATTGATTACACCAGTCTAGGCAAGAAGTGATGGTGACTGGGAATAGTATGGCAACAGAAGTTGTGGGTGGACTTAAAGTACATTTTGATAAGAGAAACAAGAGGACTTGATGGATTGGAGGTGACGAGGACAGACCAGGTCCAGACTTAAGCAGTTGGCTGCATGGTGGTGCCATTTGTGACTGAGGATTATATTTTCTAAATGGGAGTCATCGCTTTCTCTTTGGGGTCCCATAATATATTACTTGCTCCTGTGCTGTAGCCCTCCCCTTACGTCCCCTTGAAGTGCCATTGGGTGAAGTTCTTGTCTACTTCGTTTTCTTAGTTTTAAGCTCTTCAAGAGTAGAGATTTCTTGTCATGTTTTTTTAAAGAAAACTTAGTTTTGTATCCCCTTGAAGTGCCTAGCACAGACCCTTATGTCAAAAAATGTTAACAGATAATTACATGTTTCTTCCTTTGTCACATTCTCACTTTTGGAGACATTACTTCATTACGTAAGGAATTACCACTTTAAAAGCTTATGGGAAAAGTTGAATCTTGAGAATGCGTCAGTGTAATATGAGGTAAAGTTTAAACACTCAGGCCACACTGTCTTGAATATACTTCAAGATGACAATAATACTAACCAATTCTCATACAAGCACTGTGTCTCCATAATTAAATAAAGAATTTAGCAAACTTAGCATTTTCTTTTCTGAACTTATGTATGTAATAAAACAGGAAGAAATAATTATGTTTCCCTCCAAAAGGAAGGGGAAAACCTTCACCAGCAAACAATAATTGATTTCCTTTGTCTCTCTGAATTTTTCATGCACAAAATATTCAGAAAGACCCTGTAAATATACTGAGACAGAAATCATTTTTCCAATTGTGTCAAAACTAAAGAGTCTTAAGGGAAATGTTACCCTACATACGGCAGGCTATTTTGAAGAAGACAAAACTGATTATAATAAAAATGTTTTGATGTTTTAACTTGAGGAGTGAGAAGTGTTCTCTGTACTCCATCCTCTGGGAATTTTTGATTGTTCGAAGCCTTCATATAATAGATTAATGGACAGAAAAATATTTTCACTACAAATACAAAAGGCTGACATTTTATTACAGAGAAATTAGTTTGCTTATTTGTTCTGGGCTTTTTAATAAGAGTTATCAGGGCTGCTTTAAGAATTATGTATTAGTGGAACCTCTGCAATATCAGCAAACTATGGCTTTGAACTTCATTCATGAAAATATTGAATAGATCAATATTCAATATGAATATTGTATGAATTGATCTTGCCAAGTAATGGTAAGAAAACGTGCCATGAAAGAAGCCGTAACTCAGAACTCAGGAGAATTTGGGACTGACCCTGGCTATCACGTGACATGGATATGTTATCTTGGGCAACTTGTTGGTGCTTTTCTAGACCTCTGTTTTTTCATATTAAATTGAGAGAATTATAAGATCCACAGTCCAGCTCTAAAATGCAATGATTTTATGAATCACTAGCCTATGTTGTCTTTAAGAATTGAATATGTGATATGAATTTGGAGCCCTACTACTTGCTTTATAGTCTACTGTCAGACTCTAATAGTCCCATTGGGTTGGAATGTAATTGCAAACTTTCTCAAAGTGTGTTCCACATATATAGGTACCTTGGGCCCCATGGTGGCTGAAGGTTAGGAACAATCATTCAAAAACAATTGTACCACAAAGAGGTAATTGACTCCAGGCCTTTGCCTTAGTATTTTGCTGTGTCCTATATTTTTTTCATCTCCATAGTCCCAGAGGACATGTCTTCTATATGCAGGAACAGCTTTCAAATTGTAGGTCTGGCTCAGTTAGGATCCGTGATTTGACAATAAAGAACAGTCTCTTATTAAATGTTAGGAAAACCATTTGATTTTGCTTTCCCCAAAAAAATTAAAAGATAGAAATCATATTAGGTACATATCACACTTAATTTGGCCTTTTCTTTATATATATATTTCATGTTATCAATTTATTTTTGAATGATGTCTTTTGATACTAATTCTAGAAACAATATTTTAAAATTTGAAAAAAGTTTACATGGAAATTTATATTGTGTTTTCTCAGTCATTTTATGCTCTTGACAGCTTTATAGAAATTTGAGGATAATGTGGGCAGAATGCACCCACCCCCGTCACATTTGAGAACAATACCAGTGACTCTGTGCTGAAAATTCTAAACCTGGGCAGCTGCCTACTTTCCTCAAACTACCTAGATAATTACTTGTATCCAGAACATTTTTAATGTAAAAGTCTTTCATAATGTGCTCTTAATTCTTTAGTTGTATCAGCACGTATTTGTGGAAGAGTTGCTCTGTGCAGCACTGTATTAGGCAAAGCAAGAAAACAGAAAAGAAGTACATGATATGTTCCCTTACCACGATTACACAATGAACTTATATTTTCAAGGAAGAAATAAGTGCTGTAAGTGCCTAATATGACATGTGGCAAGCAAAGTGCTGAGAGAAAAGCAGTTATACTTAGTAGATATGACTTCCATTTTATCCAACTTTAAAATCAACACATTCCATTAGTAGCTATATTCTTAGTCCTCTTACCCATTAATTTTTTCTTAATGCACCTGCTATGTGGAGTACTTTGCAAGAAATGAGAGATTGCTTTGGATCTCCGGTATTAAACTTGTAGACCACAAACAATTACAGACTTCTTTCCTCTCTCTTTAAGTCTTCTTTGTATGGTTGTTTAATACCTTGAGTTCCATTTTAATAATTCTTTCTTGAGCTTTAAGTGGCCATGCCTGTGACAAATTATTTGTTACACTAAGATAAGGAAAAGAAAACTTAAAAACTTCTCTCAAGTAACTGATCTTCCATCACTCTGTATAGTTATTTTTAAAAAGGAAAGGAACTTGATCATTTCCTTTGGGGGGAAAAAAAAAGCTGTTGAAAAAAGGATGAGTATAATGTGCTTATATTTCGTCCTCAAAAAGAAAGCAACATGTACCAAAATGTATTCTGTGAAGCATGGAGTCAGCAGGAGGTGAACTCCAACTTTGGCAGGTTGTGGTGAGGGTTCAGGGTGGCATTTACCTTGGCGAAATAACAGTGTGACTGGGATTGTTTTCCAAGTTCATGACCTCCTCCCATGTTCCATTTACAATACTGTAAGAAACAGTGTGCGTGAACAAATTTCAGTTACTTTACTGTTTTACTGAGTCGTACTTTATATACACCTGAATGCACAGATTTTAAATGAGTTTAGACAAATCTGTTCCCCAGGATAACTATCACCTAGTCAAGAAATAGGGCCTTTCCATCACCCCTGAAAATTCACATGCTCCATTCCAGTCAATCCCCTCCCGACTCAGAGGCAAACACTGATCTGCTTTCTATCATGGTAGACTACTTTGGCCTTTTTTAGAACGTGATATAAATCGAATCATACTATGTGCTCTTTTGTGTCCAGTGTCTTTTGTGCATAGAGTTTTTGAGTTTCACCCATGGTTTTTGTTTTCTTTTTGCTATCAATTCGTTTCTTTTTATTGCTGAATAGTAGCCCATTTTATGAATATACCACAGATTGTCTATTTACTTGGTCATGGCTATTTGGGATGCTTCCCGTTGGTGGTTTTATATACAAAGCTGCTCTGAACAGTTGTGTGTAGTTTTTGGGGTGGACATATTTTGTTTTTTCTTGGTAAATACCTACAAGTAGAATGGCTGTGCTCTAGGAAAGGAATATGTTTCACTTCACCAGAAGCTGTCAAACGTTTTTCTGAAGCGATTGTATCATTTTACATCCCATAGACAATAGATAAGTCTTGTTTGCCCTATATCTTTGCCAACAAATGGAATTGTCAATCTTTGAAATTTTAGCCTTTCTAAGTGGGTATGATGTGCTATCTCATTGTGGTTAATACACCCATTCTGTAGATGCAGAAACTGTAGTTTAGAAGTCCACACCATGCACAAGTGGCAGAACCAGCATTACTAATGTATTCTTAGTTACTATGCATATTCTCACAAGGAGAATCTCTGGGTCCTGAAGAATGTGGCACCGAAATGAGCCTCAAATGGTCATTGAGGGGAATCATGGGATTGCTGACAGAACCAGGATATTTCAATTATCAGGGAAATCCCACAAAAAGGTGTCACTGACACTAGGCATCTAAGACCAGAACAAAGCTCCAGTTGTGGAAGTGAACTGAAATCAGCATGTTTGCTAGCACTGCTCTTTTTCCTTGTTCTCCAAGTTAGACTCAGTGGGAGATGCTTAAGATTGATAGGAAAGAAAGAAAGAAAGAAAGAAAGAGAGAGAGAGAGAGAGAGAGAGAGAGAGAGAGAGAGAGAGAGAGAGAGAGAAAGAAACACTTAAACATTTTTAAACACTGTTTTGTTCCCTAAGTACTATAAAGTCTGCATGCATACGTAATAATGTCTCAAAGAAACTGTCTTAGTCTTTCAACTTATGTGCACTTAGAATCAGATTACTGTTTTGACAAAAAAACAACTTAATATCCATGATATTTTGTAAACTTCTAGCAACAATAACTACAGCACCAACAAAAACAAAACTGTTCTTAGTTTTCATTTTTTGAAAAAGCGTCGAGTTCGTGCCATAGAAAAGATAAGTGTTCAAGTTTCGACACAGAATTTCACTAAGTTCCCTTCTTAATTTTGCTTTCACCTGTTATTGATGAGCACATCAATGAAGAAACGTTAATGAAAAGAGCTACCTACCCCCACCAGTATTTTACATGGCTAAGAATGTAAATATTAGGGCCAGGGGCACAAGAACTTGTCGGAGGGAGTTGATAAGAAATTCCTGATCATTGGTAAGCAGCTTGTTGTAGTCAAGAGAACATAGACCAGAGATTTAGAAGACTTGGGTTCAGGTCCAGAGCCTGCTTCTGCTTCAGCTCAATCCCCTGGGCACATTGTCTCATCTTGTTGGATTAGTGCACATTCACTGGTCAAACTGCGAGACAGTAATAGTTATTCTCCTAAATTTCCATTCCTTTGAGTGTTTCTGTATTTATTTATCAAGGCCAATAACTCATGGAGACCTAAGGCAGGGAGAGAGAAGTCATAGGTAAATGGAAGAGAACTTGGAGTTGAAGGAGATGAAAACATTTTTTCATTAATTTAACAAATTTTTGTGTCTAATAAATGCCTTGAGTAGGAATCACAAGACATAATGGAGACCAAGATAAATATGTTACCAGTTCTTATGGAGCTTTCAGTTTAGTGAGGAATGCGACTAGTAAGCAGAAAATTGAGATATAGATGTTGAAAGCCACGATTGTCAGCAACAGTGTGCAGGAGGGTTTGACAGCCCATGGGGGGGGGGGGGGGGGCTCCTTGAAGGCTTCCTGGAAAAAGAATTCTCTTAGCTGAGAGATAAATAGTCATTACCCAGATGCTGCAAAGGAATGATGGTAAGGGTAGAGGTGACATAAGTTTTGAAACCTTGAGATAAGAATGATTTCCTAGAAAATGAAAGAAATTCCGTATGACTAGAACAAAGTAGACGGATATATGGAGGAGTTGGCAAGGGGAAAGGTGAAGCTAGAAAATTGAGCAGACCAGGTTCTCAAGGATCTTATCAGCCATATTAAGATAGTTGGATTTGGTTCCCAAAATGTTGAGCAGATGAACATCGTACAAGGTAAAAATTCTAATAGGTTTGCATATTAAAATAGATTGGGGTGGTGCAATAGAAGACACACAGACATCATTTGCAGAGCTGTTTCAGTGGTGCAGGTGAGAAATGATAGTCCTCTGAACTTTGCTTTTGAAATAGATGGAGACAACAACTTTTCAAGATCCTCACAAACCCCTGTGAGGTGCCTGACAGGAATTCATGCAGAAGAATGGCATCTTTATTCATTCTCACAGCAGTTTCTGTAGCCTGAAGTATGATGGAGTCTGAGTGTTATCTAGCCTGAGAGAGCAGGTCAGCCTGCAGGTAATAAGTCTGGTTATGTGCCAAATCGTATCCCCAGTGCCCTGTTCAGGTCGACTGTGCGATTAATCGCAAATGTAAAATGGATGATAAAGAAACAAATTATAGACATGTTATAAAATTCACACAGGTAGACCCTGAATGGATTGCTTCTCACAGTAAAGAAAGAAGCAGGGTCAGGACAGAGAATAAGATGCTTTGAGGCTCACACAGATGTGAAACAGGAGTGCCAAGAAAAATAAATAACTAATACATTCTTGGAGGAATTATTTGAGAACTGAAGCTTAAGTCCTGGTAATAATTGACAGGTTTGGGGTCTGATCCATTCATTATTTTATGACTTTTCCTGGGCTTTAAAATGTTTTATCTTGTGTTATGGATCTTTGCCAGGTGGTGAGAGGCTACGGCCCTCTTGGGGAGGGTGGGGGCTTGCAAATGTATGGATGGGAAAAGAGAGGCCGATTAGATCTAAGCTGTGCATGAAATATTTCAATACGTGATTCTTCCCAGGGAGAAGAGAAAATGTACTTCAAATTAACTGAGACTGTATGTGGCACTGGTAGACCAATTTGTAGCACCTACATGCTATAAACCATGGTTCTGAACAAAAATATTCAGTGCAGAGAACAGTCTTTAAAAATTAGTGTGTTTTTCATTAAACACTTAATAGGTTACATAAAAACGTAATCTAAAAGCAAAAGAAATTGGGAAGACTCTAAGATAAATATAGTTGCCTACATGGAAATAAAATGCAGGTTTAGGGAGTCAGAGGGACAGTGAAAACATAGGCAAAGAAATATTTAACAGAAAATGTCCCGTATAGAGAGAGATGGATGGAAATCTGTTAACCACAGGATGTAGAGTACTTGGATATAAAATTGGTTGGTGAAGATGACTAAGTATTTAATGAGAAAGAAATTTATAGTATCTTACTTTGAAGCAGAGTCTTTGGCCAGGAGTGGGATCCCATGACAGCCTCATAAATTTACTTGGATCCCTCTGCCTGCATCCACTGAAGAGCAGAGAGTAGCCGAGTAATGTGTGGTAAGCACAGCTATTATTTCATTTTCACGTGGGTTATATTTCTGTGACCTTTTTAATATGTTACACATCTGCTATGATTGTTTTTATTTTACTCCAGAAATTATTCCAGAACTGTTGTCCATGAGTTATGTAAGTGTGTGTGTGTGTGTGTGTGTGTGTCCACGCACACGCATGCATGTGTATTTAATTTTCTGGTGGCTGTAAGAAATTGAGTATGTGTGCCTATGTTTTTCACAAAAAAGGGATTTTTGGAGACCATGAGTTGAAAACATGGCATAAACATATTAACGTTGGATTGCAGTTTCTAACAGCTGTGGTTTTAAAACTGCAATCTAGATAGAGCCTGCTCTATTTGGAGAAGAGTTGACTGCTATTGTTTCTGAAGCTAATGCAATGTTCCAGAGGGGGGGAAAAAGCAATAAACATTTGATTGAGGTTCTCTGGGCGGATGTGCATGTGCCAGAGAGAAAGAGGGACAGACAGGAAGATAGGGAGCTAACATGGGGATATATTTTTGGTTTTCTTTTTAATATAAAAATGCATTTGTTAGTGTTAACATTTATTTGCTTCAAATTAGACCCATTTCAAAGAAGGCTTTTGGTTTTCCATTTAAGAATATAAGATTACATAGTCAACATAAAAGTGTATGTATATAAAGTTTTATTCTGCATTAGACTTCCAATCAGGTACCATAAAATTATTTTGAAATTTCTGTAATTACTTTCTCAAAAGTGTGCTTTATGCATTTGAAGTATTGCTTTATCAAATTTTGTAATCCAAAATTTTTGCTTTACGTACATATTAAAAAAGGTATACGGCTCATTGTAACCTCTGCTTCCTTTGGTTAAGCCAAGAATTGTATGTAGCATTTACCTCAACTGAACTCACTTTAGTTCATTGCTGTGTTTCTATTGTTTCATCTACATGTGTGCTGTCACCTATAAATAAGATAGTGTGAGACATATTCTGTTATTCCTATTGCGTATGAAGAAACTGAGGTTAAGTGGGTCTCCCAGGAGTACACTATAGGATAGTTCCAACCTAGGAAGAAACATGTAATCTCTAATAAAAAGGTAAACATTTAACCCTATCAATAATTTTGGATTTCATCTAGTAATGTCTGTCACTGAAAAAATGAGGGACCTCGGATCTGAAGAGGTTTCTCCTGATTCCCAGATGTTGGGGCTGTAGTGTACCCACCTGGAAATAGGCATCTTTTTATATCTGTAGGCATCTGTGGAGAAGGCTAGTGAGTCTGGAGTCATAAGTGAGGGAAAACCAGCCAGCTGTTACAGGGAGCTGCCTTCAAGGCCTGACCTGAAGGGGCTTAGCTGCTCCTCACTCACCCATAGCGTGCAGCTATCAGCTGCCGAGACCTGGGTGGCTGTTTTGCTGTTCTGCTGTCTGCGCGCTCTGTCTCTTTGTTATTTTAAATAATTAGTATTTTTCCTAATTGTGAAAGCAATGAATTCCGTATCTGTGTTAATATAGGGAAAAAAAAGATTGCTTCAATCACTTATAGATCCTTCTAGTCTCCGTTTAAAAAATAGTATATAGGCTGTGTTTTTTATAAAAATGGGATCACATTACACATAATGTTTTGCAATCGTATGTTATGGAATATTTTCTATTCTACTTTATTTTTTCTTAAGCTATATTATGTTTGTGTATTTACTATTTTAATTACCTAGACTAATAAAAGTATATGCATTACCCTTAATATCATTGTAACTATCTGCTTTTCAAATCATTGAAGTCAGTATAGTTTTTTCATCAAACGATATTTTAAAGATTACTTGGTGTTGCCTGTTTAGCCTTTTTAGCTTACCATGTAAAGCATTATATAATAATTATTACATATAATTATATATTACATATATAATTACATATTACATATGTAATTATTTGTAGTTATACATAATGTATAAATTACATAATTATAGTATATAATTATTGTAATTATAATATGTAATTATAGGATAGACTTATATAATTGAAACTCTTTAGCATTTAAAATTTATTTGAATTTATTGTCTATTGTCTCTAATATGTTTTTATCCTTAGCCTCCTAAAAATTGCTATTTACTTCTAGCGTAATGTTACACATATTTTAATATCTACTTTCAAATAATATTTAGCTGTATATCTGTTATCTCTCTCTGCTTATAAGTTATATTTCTTCTCTTGACTTACTTAATTGCAAGCAAGCATATCAGGGTCAGTTCTGAAGTAAATGTCCCCCCAACCGCAGTTACTTCCATGACAACTGCTCTAAATACTCCTATAACTTTTCCTCTAGGGACAAACCCTGGCTCACAACATTGTAGTCTGAGAAATCTTAAATACCAGAGAATTTTTGCATCCTGTCTCTGGTGCCAGGGTTTGGGGGGGAGGGTGGGGAAATAGGAGGAGAATAAATTACAAGTAGGAAAGGTTATGTTTAGATTTTAATATGACAATTCCAACTACCAGGCCGCTATGGGGTGCTCTGGAGTTCCTAGTCTCAGGGATTTGCTGTTGATTGTTGTAGCCGTTGTACATAGTTGTCAAATTTCAGCTATGAAGTGTTGTAAGGACCAAAAAATAGCTCACTCACAAAATATTTGTTAAGCAACTACTATATGGCAGGTGCCTACTTTTAATCTATTATGTGAAGAACTAGAAAGTCGCAGGGAGTATCTAAGCCAGACATTAAGTGCTCAGAGTTTTAAAATACTTTCATATGGCTGCATATGTGCTTTTCTCCCAGTTTGCACCAGCAAGCAGCTTTACTAGATATCTGCAGCTATCCAGGAAGCATGCTGTCAAAAGAGTATCTGACTCCTTTCTGTGAACATTTGCAATGTACAGCTAGAAGTTGATAATGTGTGATTTCAACTGGCTAGAGGCCTAATTAGTTGCTGTGCAAATGTGAAGGCAATTAAGTTACTATTTAACATTTGGCCCAACATGAATAATTTGAATTTATAGCAACTGTACAAGAATTACTCTCTTAAATTGGCTTCTTCAAAATTAAAACTTAATTTCAAAGAGGAATTTTAAACGAAAAAAAAAATATTCACATCTCTAAAATAAGACCAAAATGAAAAACTAAACAGTGAAAGTGATATTAAAAGATGAAAGAAAGCAGAGAGTCTTCTTTCATTTTACATCCTTTCCTTACCTTAATTCCCTAAGGTATCTAATATGTGATGGGAGAGGTACACTATGGTCTTGGCAAAGCAATTTCTGTGTCTTTAGGTGAGTTAGTTCAAATCTCCCAGTTTTTGTTTCTACATTTTATTTTCATTTTATTAAACTTCAGTTTTGTTGAGATATAATTGGCATATAAAATTGTAAGATATTTAAATTGTACCTGGTGGAGAGAGATTTGATACACATACACTGGGAAAGGATTCCCCTCATCTAACTAACATATCCATCACTTTATTTATATATTCATTTGTTCATTTATTTATTTGTCTTGGTGAAAACACTTAAATGCTACTCTTAACAAATTTAAATTATACGACATAGTGTTACCAACTATAGTCACATTTTATAAGTAGTAAAAATAGGTTCTGCTCTCATTTGAAAGAATTTTGAGAATGAATGGGTATAAAAAGCATTTAGCAATTTGTACAGTGTTAAACAATTCTTAGATATTATTAAGGCAATCAACTTAATATTTTTTCATGACAGAAAGGTGAGTCTTGAGTCTTTCATGAACTAGATCAGAAATCCAGTTTCCTTAATTAATTGCTCCTTTTTTAAAAAAAGTTCTATGTCATGACTGTATGTCAAAATAGAAAACCTTAAATTTCAGAGATTACAATTTCTCTAAGTAACTTTGTCTCCTTTCCTTAAAAATAATCAGTAGTCAATAGAAAATGATACAAAATATTCTTACTTTCAGCACAAAGACCACACATGTAAACACTTAAGTGTTTATTAGAAGACCCATTTGTTGTTGTAGCTTCATCACAAAATTACATACAAATTTAATTTCTAAGTTGAATGCAATATAGTGTTTTAAAGAAAAATCAATCGCTTTGTTCTTTTTGTCCCTATTGAAGTACTCAGTTTAAAAGCATGTTGTCAAAGCTTTGTACTGAATATAATCTGATATAAGCATAATTAAATGATAAATGTCCAGTAGCCACCAAGTGCTTTATTGCTCTCTACACTATTTCTCATATGATGTAATATCTATGAAATATTACACAGCATTAGGCATCTGAATTTCAGGCAGATAAAGAAACCAAAAGCATTCTGCTCCCAATCTACATCAGTCATTCATGCAAGCTAGGGCATACGACACTAAACTATATTTGAATTTCATTTTGTCTAATACCGGAAAGAAAAAAGATGGTGTTACTGAACGAGCATCTGAGTATGAAACTGAGGTCAGGCCCCTGTCTCTTAGGAATCCTTATGTAAACAGCGTCAACAGAAATATGGACACAAAAGATCAAGCTTCACATTCAGAGTAAATTGACTGAAAATTCAGAAAATTTGACAGGTGATTTAGCAGCAGCCAGTAATACCATGTTTCCCCAAAAATAAGACCTAGCTGGACCATCAGCTCTAAAGCGTCTCTTGGAGCAAAATATCGCTTATATCACATAAGACTGGGTCTTATATTAATTTTTGCTCCAAAAGACACTTTAGAGCTGATGGTCCAGCTAGGTCTTATTTTCGGGGAAACATGATGTTAGTGATGTGGGTCTATGCTTGCTGCAGCCTTGGTTGGGAAGGACCACTGTGGGAGATTGTAAGTGGTCAGTCTGGGACCTGGAAACAGAATTGTGCATTCCCAGACCTGAAAAGTAGAGTTCCATCTAACATGGGAGGTGGGTTCTAAAGTTTTCACCTAAGGTGAAAAATACATATTACCATAGTTACCTTTGAACATACCTTAGATAGGTGGCAGTTGGGTTTAGCTATCTCATCTCTCTTGAGTTCCCAGCTGCGTCCATTTTCATCAAGCAATATAATAGATGATAGTCCACTGCAAGAGCACTAGATGAGGCAGTTGGCTTGTGTTCTTAGGCCCTGTTGTTTAAAAATAAAATATACTTACCATGGTGGAATGCTGTCTCATCAGGGGTTGAGAACTAATTAAGAGTAAAATATATCCTAACTGTAAGTCTTGTGCTTATTCTACATTATTGTTGACCCATTTAATTTGTGATTGCTCACTCCATTTAAATAATTTTAAACTTACATTTTATTTATGAGGTATTGTTTCACTCCACCCTCCCTCTTCCTTCTCTATGGAGCAGAGATATCAAGCAGAGATAGTTAAATGCAACTCTAGATTCAATCATCCATTCATCCAGCCAAGTAATAAGTACTTTATTTAAGCACTTACCATGTACCAGATATTGCTCATGAGAGACTCATAGTCTGGGGAAACGATTACTAATTAAAAAAATCATTAGAGTAACATGATTAGTACCTAAATAGGAATACGGACACGGTGTTATAAGCACACGGAGAAGGAATCACCGAATTTTTACAATGACATTTGTTCTAAGCCTTGGTCAAAGGGTGCACACAATGCTAGGGAAGAGCATAGCATTTTGGTCAACTGGGATATTTTGTCAAGATTAAAATGAAGTGTGTGGATGAGGAACTGGAATTGAAGCTCGAAAACTCTCAAGGGCCAGACAGGTATGTTAGATAGTAGCTTAGATTTTGTTCTCCAAGGTTTTGAGCAGAGGGGTGATTATAGTTGTCTTTCAGGAAGACGTTTTTTGTTTTGAGATGCATGATAACTACCATCCCATTTGTTTGTATTAGTTTATAAGGCTCAGCCTCCCAACAGAGCAACCTGAAGGCATAAATAGTACAAGGGGCTGTCCCCACCCCCACCTTGAGTCTTCTGAAGTCCACCACTGAACCAGTATTCGAGTTGATATACCATATTTTGCCATGTATAACGCGCACCAATGTTTTTGGCCCACACTTTCAGGGAAAATATATTTTGTTTTAATTTTTAATTCAAATATTTATTTGTTTATATTTAGGTACTTGTTTGTTGTATTATAAAGGAATTTTAGCAATTTTTTAACATATTATGGTACAAGAAATGTTATGTAACAAATAATTACAAAACACAAGAACAGATATAAGGTACAAGAAATTTTATATACCGTTTAACAACTTTACAATATTTATGCGTCATAGAAGGCCAAAAACTCTTTGTCCTTGCAAGTTCATTGTAAGCTCCACAAAACCGATTATTGTATTCCAGGGTATTCTTTTGCATACGGCTATTGTTATTGATTTCTAGAGTTACACTTTTAACTCATAAACATAAATTAAAAGAATGAAAAGCATTCATATAGATACAGAATTAGTATTTCCCATGTAGTACTAATGCACGTCCTTATTTTTCTCTAACAAATTTGGGCCAAAAAGTGCGCATCGTACATGGCAAAACACAGGTACCTGCTCTCCCCTCTGTCCTCCCTGGCGATAGGATGGTCAGCATATGGTTATGCTTCATCATAGTAAACCAGAACTGAAGGAGCTAGAATTTAAGAGGAGATTTTACAGCTTATGTTTTTTAAAATAACTGCTATATTGGGACATAATTCACATACCATCAATTCACCTGTTTAAAGTAAACAATTCAGTGTTTTTTAGTGTATTCAGAATTGTGCACTCATAACCACAATCAATGTTAGAACCCCCAAAAGATACCTCATTCCCATTAGTGGTCACTCTCCTTTACTCCCCCATCTCCATCTCCCCTGGCAATCACTAATAAACTTTCTGTAGATTTGTCAATGCTGGAGATTTCATAAAAATGAAATCACATGATAATTGGTATTTTGTGACTGATTTATGCTACTTATAATGTTTTCAGTGTTCATTCATAATGTGTCATGTGTCATGACTTCATTTCTCTTTGGGGCAAAATATCCATTATATGGTTATACCTACCGCATTTTATTTTTCCTTTTGTGAGTTGGATGTTTAGATGTTTCTACTTTTGGAGTATTATGAACAATGCTACTATGAACATTTGTGTGCAAGTTTCTGTGTAGACATATGTTTTCCTTTCTCTTAAGTATGTGTGGAATTGGGTAGGGTTAGAATCAATGGGTCATATGGTATCTCTATGTTTAACCTTTTGAGGAACTGTGTCAAAATAGTTTTCAAAGTAGCTGTACCAATTTATTGGCTATTAGGTTTGAGATTATTTATTCTCAGCTACCAGGTCAAAAATTGCTTGTAAAGTATCTATAGGTTGATACTCTTAGCAGGTAAACTCCCTTAGAATTAACTAACTGAAAAAAAAAAAAATCAGGGTATATTTTTACTCAATGATGATGTTTCTGTTAAAAAAATGAAATGGATAAACATAATGTATAACTGCTAAGTAGTCCTAATAATATGTATAAAAATCATTTATGTTTAGAATAAGACTTAAACAACCACACTATTTAGTGAAAGTAACTTTTTTTGGTAATTTTACCTATGGCTTTAAAGAGATACCTTAATTTGTTTCTTAATATTGAGTCACGTTTCTTAGGTTTCACACAGCTACTTGATGCTAAAGAGTTCAAATATTCCCCCTTTGTTCTTGTGTTAGTTTTTATCTTAATCCCCTTTTCAGCTGCTTAAAGTTTGGTTTTTTTGGTTTGTTTGTTTGTTTGTTTTTGTTGTTGTTGTTTTTTATTCCTCAAGAAGAATTTCAGAAACTTTGTTTTCTGGACTATATCAACCATTTCTTCCTGACCTAGCAGATTTGGGGGGAAAGAAAAAGCAGGACAATAATTCCTTGGTATGATTTCTTGCATAACTTCCCAAATGCAGGAAATCAGTTGTCCACACAAACCCTAGCTAATTTAGCAATTAGTCTTTGGTAATGGAATGGCTAGTGAAGAAATTACCTATGTATAATATAATTCTCAAATTAACTTAATCACTTTGTTTTAGAAACTTAGTGTGCTGTACAGCTGAGTTTTTATAAACATCCTGTTTTTCAGAGCATCATGTTATTTTAGGACTTCAAAACTCATGTAACAAGATTCCGCATTTAAAAAACTCATAACACCTTTCTTAAATCTAATTAAATCACACTTGAGCAAACAAAGCAGAAACTTGAGAGATTCAAAAATAATTTCCACATAAATGCAATCACACACTGATGTTGGGTCTTCTCTGCCTCATCCTAGTATCCATTCTTCCTTTTCAAGCGTCATTTCATTTCCTGAATTGTTTTGTTCGTTCATTCATTCATTCATTCATTCACTGAATAAATATTTATTGGGAATCTATTTTGTTTCAAGTATCATACTAGATGCTAAGGATCAACAGAGAATAAAATAACTAAAACCTCCTGCCATTGTAGAGTTTCATTCCACGGGGGGGAAACTGATAATAAACAACACTTAGATTGTTATATATTTCATGTGATAAATTTTAGGGAGTACAAGAAAGGGTAGAGAAAGAGGAATTACTGGCATGGATACAGGGATATGATTTTATCCAGGGTAAGATAAAGCCTCGCTGAGAATGTGACACAGATTTTTGAATGGGGAGGGGATGTATAATCTGACTACTTGGGGAAGAGTATTATAGATAGATGGAATAACAAACTCAAAATTTCTAAGGTGCGAGCATACTTGGAGTGCTTGAAGAAGTACAAAAAGGCCAGTGCAATGTGGTTATTACAGAGGGTACAAAAGGAGGGCAGAAAAAGATAAAATCATATAGATAATGGAGGACTAGACTATATAAGGCCTTCTGGCCATTGCAAGGACATTAATTTTAAAAATATAGAGATAAAATTCACATAACATAATTCACGATTTTAACCATTTTAAAGTGTACAATAGAGGGTTTTAGAATATTCACAATGATATGCAACCATTACAACTATCAAATTCCAGAATATTTCCATCACCACCAAAAAAAAAACAAAAAACATCTCTCTTAATTTCCCCTATGCCCCATTCTTTCGCAACTACCAATGTACTTTCTGTTTTTATGGATTTGGCTGTTCTGGTAAATGGAATCATGCAATATGTGGTCTTTTGTGATTGACTTCTTTCACTTAGCATAATGCGTTCAAGATTCATTTGTGTCGTCACACGTATTAGTACTTCATTTCTTCATATGAATGAATTATAATCCATTATATGGGCATACCACTTTTGTGTCCATTCACTAATTGGTGGATATTTGCTTTGTTTCCATTTTTTGATAATTGTGAAGTGTTGCTATAAGCATTCATTTACAAGTTTGTGTTTTAAAATATATTTTCATTTGTCTTGGGTATAGACTTAGAAGTGGAATGTTATCTCTATATTTAACTTTTTCAGATGTTACCTCTATAGTTAACTTTTTCAGAAACTACCAAACTTTTCCACAACCACTGCATCATTTCATATTCCCACCAAAAATGCATGAGGATTCCAGTTTCTCCACATTCTTGTTAACACTTATTTTTTGTTTTCTTTTTATTTAATTTTTTATCATTAATACAGCCATCCTAATGGATATAAAATAATATCTCATCGTGTTTTTGATCAGGATTTTTCTAATGACTAATGGTGTTGAACATCTTTTCGTGTATTTATTGGCCATTTGTATTTCTTATTTGGAGAAATGTCTATTCAGATCTTTTGTACATGTTTTAATTTGGTTGTTTATGTTTTTATTGTTGAATTGTAGGAGTTCTCTATATTTTCTGGACACTAGAGCCTTAGCAGATATATGATTTGCAAATATTCTCTCCCATCTATGGATTATTTTTATCACTATTTTGACACACACACGAGGTTTTAATTTTGATGAAGTCCAATTTATTTATTTTTTCCTGTTTCTTGTACTTTTACTATGATTTTTAAGAAACCATTGCTTAATCCAAGGTCACATATATATTTACAACTATGTTTCCTTTTAAGAGTTTTATAATTTTAGCTCTTACATATGGTTGTTGATTCATTTTGAGCGGTATATGATATGAGACATGGGTCCAGCTTCATGCTTTTACATGTGGATATCTGCTGTTCCACCACCATTTGCTGAAAAGACTATTCTTTCACATTAAATAGTCTTGTCACCCTTGTCAAAAATCAATTGAACATAGATATATGCATTTATTTCTAAACTCTCAATTTTATTCCATTGATCTGTATGTCTGTCTATCCTTACGCCACACTGGTTTGATTGCTATAACTTTTTAGTAAATTTTGAAATCAGGAAATGTTAGTTTTGATTACTGTAACTTTTTAGTAAGTTTTGAAATCAGGAAGTGTTAGTACTCCAACGTTATTTTTCTTTTTCAATATCGGTTTGGTTATTTGGGCTCCTTTCTTTTCTATATGAACTTTAAGTCAGCTTACCCATTTTTACAAAAAAAGTTTATTGGAAATTTGATAGATTTTGCATTTAAGCTGTAGATTACTTCAGGAGGTATTACCCTCTTGGCAATGTTGTCTTCCAGTCCATGAGTAAGGAATATCTTTCCATTTATTTGGGTGGTTTAAAATTTCTTTCAACAATGTTTTATAGTTTTCAGAGTACAAGTTTTCCATTTCATTGATTATATATATTCCTAAGTATTTTATTCTTTTCCATGCTATGGTAAAGCGAATTGTTTTTCTAGTTTCATTTTCAGGTAGCTCATTGCTAGTCTATAGAAATACAACTGATTTTTGTACGTTGATTTTGTACATTATGCAAACTTGGCTGAACTTGTCCATTAGCTCTATTATTTTTTTTTTAAGATTCTTTAGGGTTTTCTATATATAAGATCACACCATCTGTGAATAGTCTTACTTTTTCCTTTCCAAGGTGGATAGCTTTTATTTCTTTTTCTTGCTTAATAGTCCTCGCTAGAACTTTCCGTACAATGTTGAATAGCAGTGATGAAAGGAACATTCTTGTCTTTTTCCTTATCTAAGGAGGGAAGCTTTCAGTTGGACACTGGCTACTGTTTGGGGTCAAGTAAGGAGACACTGTCATAGTTTGAGAAGAAGAGAGAATGTAATGTAACCCATATTTTAAAAGGATATCTTTATCTTTTTTTGTTTGTTTGCTTGTTTTAAATGATTATAATTTCTGAAAGTGAGGCTAGAAACCTTAGTAAATAGAAGTGGTATTAAAAATCTTACATGGTTCATTAAGTTTAAATAATATAGTAATATTGTTACACAAAAATGTTTAATACATATGTCTTTAATCTAAGTACTATAAAATTAGTTTCAAACTAAATATATAATGTGTTCCAGTCATATACATTGTCTTAGCAATAATGTTTTTTGTAGAAATAAATATTACTATATGATTCTGTAAATTCCTATTGATATTAGGTAATTTTCTTTTTTCACATAGCTCTTGATGATTGAATATTTTCTACCAGGAGGCAACAATAAACCCTGAAAAATCTTGATACTGATGATAGCTTTCCTAATTAATAGCTATATGGTTCTAGCAAGTGACTTTATATCAACGAGCCAATTTTCTCTTTTATAAATTAAGAACCGAAGTGTCTATCTCACTGTATTGTTTTGAGGATAGAAAGAGACATATGTATAAAATTTATTTGAAAACTAAGAATGACTAAACAAATGTTGGGCATTACTCTTACTTGCATCTTTTATTTATTACATATTTGTTTGATTTTATAATTATTTAGGTTTACTTTTAAAGGGAATGTACTGTTATACATGATAGCTGATTCATGTAACAGTAATGAAATTTGGAATAAGGATGTATAAAACTAGGCAGCAGTTAGGCTGTTGGACTAACTGCTGTCTAGTTTTTCACATCCTTATTCTAAATTTCATTACTGTTGAAGAAGCAGCCTTTTTCTCATTTTGAGTAATTCATTATCTATCATTGTGAGTATATTGTATAACATATATCTTGCAAAATCAGGTGTAGACTTTTTTGGCATTTACCATTCATTTGTGTGTTTTAGCAATATTCACATCAGAATTCATAAATCGTTATTTCTGGTGGCACCTTTTCCATTAGCATCTCAGGAATCTTAACAGGATATATCCCTCAGTAGAAACAGAGCATCTGTAATGATGGGAACTTCAAGTATCGAGGGAGAAGAATTTCATCCAAATCCTATGGATTGGTTTATCACATTGATCCATCTGGGCTGACTGATAAAAATATCCTTTAAGAGGAGAAGCTCACAAAGGTTTTCTTCCTATAAAATCTATCATTTAGAAGGGCAAATGAAACACACACATCTCTCTAACTCTTCTCTCTTGTTTCTTTTCCTTCTAGCTCTCTCTTATCTTGCAAAAAACAGAGCTAATAAGCAAATACAAATAATTTCTATCTCGTTCAGATCAACTCAACTTAATTAAACTTCCAGTCTGAGGAAACATTTATATTAACCCAGATTGACACATCAGGCAGAGAAGAGACTTTTACTGGCTTTAGAATTGTATTTTGAAGGTTAAGTCACAATGGAATTTTTCTGAAGTGTTACCATGTTTCCCCGAAAATAAGACCTAACCAGAAAATAAGCCATTATTTTTTCAGGATGACATGCCCTGAACATAAGGCCTAATGCGTCTTTTGGAGCACAACTTAGTATAAGACCCGGGTTTATTTTTGGGGAAACACAGTAAGTAAAAGCAAATGACCACTGAAATTATGGCATTGCAATGCTAAAGGTAAAATATACCATATGTCAAGTGAAACTAAAGATGTATGAAAGAAAATACATTATTGTTTATGTCTACGCATTTTTCAATAAGTTCCCCAATACTTAGAATTATCTGTGCACTTAAGTTATCTAGGTGAATTTACTTTGGCTCCAATTTTGGTTAAAAAACACTGTATTTTTACAAAGCTAGGCCTAAGCAGCAGTGTTCTCCAGGTGAACTTCTGAGAAAAGATGATTTTGCTGAACCAACTGATACAACTCAACCCTAGTAGCTGATCCGCCCAATCCTTGGTCGTTTTTCTTTTCTTTCTTTCTCCCTCCCCCAATCCAATCTGGAGTTTTTAATTTGTTTTTTTTAAGAAACATCCTTAATGAGGGACAGCTTATGGGAGCAAATTGAAATCTCAAAGGGAGAGATACACATATACATGTGTTTTTATGTATTTATTTGTATTGTTATTTTATTTTTGATGAGGTTGGGAGTAGGTGAGTTAAGCCAAAGAGGGAAAGAGAAAGGAGCTTAAGCCCTGTGCTTGCTTTGTCCACCTGCTCATACCAGTTTCCTAAAGTGTGATCCAGGAGCATAAGGCCCCAAATCTCTAGACACACAGCTACCATCTCTTCCTCTGCCTCTTCTCCTCTTCTCTGGGAGGGGCCTGTCAGTGGCCATGAGTACTCTTTCCTAGGTAAAACCATGACAGAGTTGTCCAAGAGGTAAGGCTTTCATGCTAAAAATAACTCGCCATGGTCTTATGCCATGTCCTCAAATACCCCGGTGCTGTTTCTTCTCACCCAGCTTGACTTCTGGCTCTGACTTCTCTCCCCAGCCCTGTGAATTGGCTGTCATGACTTGGCTGTGATCTTGACTCCTTGGCAACAGCTTTTCAAGTGCCAGGCTTAGATGTGGTCTGCCTCACACACTCCTCTCCACTCCGACTTTTCACTCCACACCTCCTGGACTGCTAGCACTCTTGGCCTGGCTTTCTCCTCGAGCAAGAGGAGCCTGCCAGTAAGGATGTGAACAAAACTAGTCACACATTTCAGTAAGACTAGTCATTCCATTTCTAGAGAAACATCATCAAAAGAACCTAATGTTGATTTTAAACAGGTGTACAGAAAACAGGATGCATAAACAAAGAAAATATATTCCAAGAAAATTAATTTTTAAAAAGGGAGCTATAAAACAAAGTTGTTTACCCAAAGTGCTGGCTTTTAATTTTGAATTCACAGTTGGGTTTTTGTTAAAAGTGGAAATAGTGATAATTAAAAACAGCTATACAAATATGTATCCTAAATAAAATAAAGATTGTTTACTAAGGCTTAACAAAGAATTATACATTTAAATTATTTTATCTAAATTAATGATGGAATTTCAGAATGTCTATTTGTATTAAAGCATCTCTAAGATTTGACTCATGAAACAAGATCCCAAAGAATAAAATGGAATAAAAATGTCATCATCCCTTGAGAGGTCTAGTCACATGGAACTAGATTTCTATCCTTTGGTGGCCATAAAAATACTCAACATTCTACATCAAAATGGCTAGTACTAACCATCAGAGATTATACAAATTTATTTTGAAATGAATTATCAAATGTTCTATCCTTTAATATAGCTCTACATTAAAAATATACCCATCTTAAAAAATTGAGTTACATCTTGCTAGAGCTAACCAAGAAGTTTCCTGCCCCCAAATATATACTCAAAATAAGCAATTGGATTTGGACCTGTTTAATAATGCCAAAATAACTTGTATCTTAAATGAGGCAAAGAAAAATCAAAATGGTCATTCTACATTATTTAAACGAAAATGAGACTGACATTTTTTTGAGTGTTTCAATGAGTGTTTCGGTGACATGGTGATACAATTACAATGAATGTATCATCAAAAACAAACAGAATACACAGTGTGGTGAATTATTGTGCAAGAGGCAGTCTGTTACAGCTTAGAATTTCTTCAACAGTGTGATAGTTTATTGAAATAATAGGAGAGATAATTTTATATCTGTAATTTCATGAAAATCTGGTTTATATGGTTTCTGCAGATAAAAAGGGACTCTTACCATTTTAGAAATAGGTCTGTTGGCTTCACTGAGAGGCATCTGCTCTAGAATTTTATTAGTTTCCAAGCAATTCTATTCATTTTTCAGCAGCCAACCTTTCAGTAAATAATGAGGAAAATTCTGATTTCTCCTGTTCTGTTTTGATGTGTACATTTTCCCTGATTTTTATGTGTCCTCCAACTCTTAATTTTTTTCTTGGCTGAATTATATTAACGTTACATGGAAACAACTACTGTGAAGAGAGAAATTCTATCAAAAAGTGATTGCATTTATGATGACCTCCCTCTTGTTCTGTGTTCTGCGGAGGGAAAAATAATAACTTTCTGTTTGGGGTGAAATGACGGTAGTTTGGTTCTTGAGATAACACAGTTTATCGTTTAAATGGAATGCTTAGTGGTTGTTGAAAAATTGTCATTTAAAAATGTATAATATGTTTTCTCAATTTTTTAAAGGCCCTCTCTTTTCCTGTATTTCTCTCATCTTTGCCAACCATTTCCCATAATTTATGTAGTGGAACTTACTCCCGGAAAACGACTCTCCTGATCCCCTGAAATTTGAAAAAACATTTTTTTTTTTTAAATCTAGATGTCTGAATGTGACAAATGCACATCAGTTACATCATGGTTTCTTTCTGGTGATTTAAATGTTTTCTGCATAGTTAATCTATGAAACACTAACATTGTAATGAAAACTGCTAAGTAACTCTTACACATTCAATAAAATGCCTGAGACCAGATGGAATAATATTCTAAATTATATCCACACTAAATATTTTATCATGGTGCCATCCATTAGGAGAGCTTGTTTTCCTATCTTCAGCCCAGCTCTAAGGTACAAAGAAGTTGAAGCACTGACAAGTATTACTTCCTTTTTATACTATGGGCTGCCAAACAGGATTCTACAGCAAGCATGGTATCCTAAATGGCTGGGCGTGACTGTCTCCACTCTCTCAATTCTCTACACATTCTAAATTCACTAGTCAGCAGGCACATTCTCCCTCACTTTGTGTTCAATTTCAGTTAGTAAAAGGTTTCAAGGTTCCTGATGTATCATGTCATAAGCCTTAGTAGTTAGATATGAAAGTTAAGGACACAGGCAGACCGTTACTTTTATCCTAAAGCACCTGGCCAAAAGAAAGAAGACTGCCACTATGAACAGATAAACTACCAGAGGTTTTCACTGAAAAACCATCCCTTGACTTCTGCTCGGATTTCAAATTCAGTTTATTCAATACACAGGTCTTCTCATTAATGAAATGGCAACTTTTACTGTGGCACACAACACTTTTCTTCCCCTCTGAAAGCTCTTGGAACAGGGAAAGCACCATTTACAGATTTTAAAAAACTTTTGGTTTTTCTTCTGCCTTATTGAAGGGGGCGGGGTGGGGGGAGAGAGGGACAAAGGGGCTGGGCCAGGAATCTCCATTAGAAGCCTATAAAGGCTGGTCCCTACTCTAGTGGCATCCAAGCTACTTAAAATAGCTTTGGAATAAATTGATTTTCTTTTTGTCTTCCCTTTTCTTTCTCTTTTTTTCTTTCTCTTTTGTACTATTTATCAGAAAGTTCACAAATTCTGGCAAAACTAACCCCTTCTTGGTGTTTATCAAGTTTATATCCAGGGGGCAGACCCACTCAATTAACCCTCAAGGCCTATCCATCTTACCTTCTGATTAACTTCATTTTGAATTAATTTGTTCTGAATTAATTTACATTCAGTAGGGATAAAGCACATAGTCTGTGAGCAATATAGGAAATTTAATTCCCTTGGAAACATAGACTCTTAAGTTAGGTAGAGAAGACTACATTCTTATAAATGCACCCCAGGTTTCACTGCTAAGTGGGAGGTTAAGTAAGCTGCATGGTTGTTTATTTCTGCTTCCAGGATCTGAATGTGTCTCCATCCTCCCTCATTTATCAGTGCGTATATTTCCAAAAATTCATCTTTCAATAGGAATGTGCATTGCTTACTTAGGTAGTATTCAAAATATTTTTTAAAGAGTTGTTTTCTAATTTATTCTGAAATCTCCCTTGGGGTGATCAACTTGGCTTGTCGGGAACTTGATCTGTTTAGGTACTGAAATTCCCATGTCTCAGGAACTCCCTTAGTCGCAGGCAAAAATAGGACAGTGGTCACCCGCTCCCTCATTTCCCTTTTTGATTTTCATGATGGTCTGTTTAAGTGATATTGTAGCTCTAAAGCTAAGCCCATTTAAGCTAAAGCAGAAATCAATTGGCAGATCTGTCAGTAGCGGTTCCTGAAGTGTTGTCCTCAGAGTACCAGTAGCAGCGACACTTGGGTACTTGTTAGAAATGCATATACCCAGGCCCCAAGCCATACCTAGGAATCATAAACTCTGGAGTCCAAAGTCTGTGCTTTATCAAACCCCCAGGGTGAGTGTGATGGTTATGGAAATTTTAGAACCACTAGTTTCCAGGAACAGGATTATTTCAGATTCACAAGTTTCCAACATCTTGGCCCCATCATTGTTGGATGTGGGGAGAGCCAAAAGACCATAGAGAAAACAGAATGAAAGAAGCAAGAGTTTTAAAAATTATAAGGCAAAAATGATTAAGGGTGAAAAGTTGGGTTAGCAAGTCAGAGATTTGCTGTTTATATTACTATGCCAGTTTCAGTCTAGTGCCTTTCGAGGATAAGACCTCAACTTTTCAAGGAAGGGCAAATGTCTAACAGAACAAATGTTTTAACAGCAGCCTCTGTGTTTAACAATTACCAAATATAAGGCAAGTTTTGTTCCAGTTGTGTTACAGAGTGAGTGTGTGTGTGTATGTATACATAATACAGAGGGTGCCAAAAAATTGTATACATATTTTAAGAAGGAAAAACACTATATTAATTGTAATATTCAATATATACTTATAACAAAAGATTAATACAAGCCACGTTTGACTTCTGCAATTACAAGAGGTGTTCAAAGCGGTTACCATCAGCATCTAGACACTTCTGAGTATGGTGACCTACTGGTTGAGCATAGATATAATAACATATCTTAAATGTGTATACATTTTTTTTTGCACCCCTGGTTTGTGTGTGTGTGTGTCTGTGTGTGTGTGTGTGTGTGTGTCTGTGTGTGTGTGTATTATACTATAGAAGTAGGGAATAAAATCCCCATTGACTTTCAGAAACTACTCGTAAGGCTCCAATGTGATAAGACATTAGAGACTGCTGAGGTAACTGTTACCAACCAAGAATATCACTGGGGTATTAAGTTATGAACCTTACACATAGCTGACGAGACATACCAAGTCTTCTGCCCTGGAATGACTCTCTTCCTGTGAACTTGAAAGAAAGGAACGAAGGCAAATTATCTGGTTAAAAACAAAGACTAGCTGTCATCAGTGTATCTCTCCTTAAAATAGAAACCTTACCTTCTGAGGGACAACCTAAGCACACACACCCACACACACACACACACACACACACACACACACACACACACACACCACTTGCTAAAAATTTAAAATTTGGAAATTTTACATAAAACTTTTTGGCTTTTATCAAAATAATCATCAAAGCATCTGGTAAAAGTGGACTTGTATGTCTAAAATGACAGGAACGGCTCAGGGTGGTATAATGTACTACTTTTGTGTGTTCTTTAGTATAGGACAGAATATTCCACTCGATTATAAAAGTACAGTGGATGACTTTGCATGGCACAAAGTAGTAGAAGTGTGATAAATCAGTTTGCAGTACGACCTATTTTTCTGATGTTTTCTAGTGATGCTATCTCTTCTTCACCCTCCTCAAAGAGAGCAAATACAGGTTCCTTTCACTGCCATTACGTTAGAGCCCTACCACTCTTTAGTATACAAACTATATCATGTTTATTTCTTCACCTCCAGAGATCAGCACAGGGTCTGACAAAGGAGAGTTCAATGAATCCCACCCCAAAAGTTTCAGGGCCACGACAAGACTACAAATTGAGACCATATGCCATACAGCTAAATATTTACACGTTATAGATCAAGCTTCACCTAGGAGCCCCACAGCCTGGGGATTGCCCTTGTGACCTGCAGGATAAGGAATCTACTCTCCTGAGTCCTACCAAGTGGTACCACAGATCTGCAGAGACAGGACAGAAGCTGTTCCCGAAGTCAGGACGTTGGGTGATGACTGGACCCACCTACATCAGGTAGCCTGCTGGAGAAGGTATTCTTTCTCCCCAACCTCATTTTGTGGATTCAAAATTCCCAGGCAGTTGGAAGCCCTTCCTATACCATCATAGCAGAGGGGAGGGAGTGAATGTTTTGGGGGGAACTTTGCTTAAACATATAGTTTAGTGATTTGAGGTAGTTGAGTTTAAACCAACCAATCTCCTCCGGTTTCCATACAGAGGCTGTGATCTCCTCCCTCCTCTCGGCACACCTAGCCACACATGCACACACATGTGGTATATACACACGCACAGACACACATAGACACACACACAATCATAAAGATATAGACACACAAGCTTGTGAACTCTCCGACTCTATACTCTGGACTTTGGGGCACCCAGTTCAGCTCTCACTTCCTTTCCTGCATTTCCCATTCACTCAGTGGGTTATCACTCTCTACAAGATATACAAACTCTTTTACAAAATCAAAAGACACAAAACAGACTTTTATTTCAGTGGCTTGTGATATGTGGAATCCTCTAAAGTACAGAGTTCAATGCTTAGACCTGCCTGGGTCTAAGAGTGGGATATTGTGCTCAATAAACATTGGTTAAATTAAATAAAATCCATGGGGGAAAAAAACGCCAGTAATAATTTCTAAAAACTTGTTTTTGGGGTTTTTTTTTGTTTTTTTTTTTTGGTCATGAAGCACCCTTTTATACTTCAGAGTGTCAGCATATTTAAGAGGAAGCAGCTGTTTTACTCACTTGTTAGCAAGACTGTGTGAGACAAATTCACACAGGGAAGAAGGAAATAAATAGTATATAAATCTGAGTCTTCAATTTACAGGAAAACATTATGAGCATCACTGGGTCATAATATTAATTCCTGTTACCGAGGAGAAAACTTAAATAACTCAGCTCTGGTTCTCCCACTTGGGTTATGAGGTCTGTATCTAGGAGAACAAATTTTTCACCCAGACCATGTCATTTGCCTGCTCTTTTTTATTATCTGGAATTCAAATTGTTGGTATTTTCAGGAATCTTTTTTTATGCTTTGTGGATTTTTTTGTATCTACAGTATTTTTATACAAGGATGAGAACCACAAATGGGCCACTCTGAGTACTGTCAAGTTGCCTTTCATTCTCAACTAAATCCTCATTCCACAAAGTATTAGCAGTCTGTTTTGAAGCCAAAGCCAAATTGTGACAGTTACAATAATGAATATTTGCTGCTGGGCACTGGTGAACAGCACAGAAATGCAAACCCAAATCATCTCAAACCTTTCTTTTCCCACTGAACTGCACCCATTATTTTTAGCTCCCTCTCACATGTATTGTTCCTAGAGGGTCATTCGTTGAATAGTGCAAAGAAATTTGAATTTGCCTTTGGGAAATATTAAGAAAAATGAATTATTATTCTAGTTGTTCATCTTTAAAGTAAAAAAAAAAGAAAGAAAGAAAAAGATGCAGTAAGGAAGGTCTGTGGTTTACTCTTACCATTTGCTCAAAAGGTTATTTGGGAGTGGTAGGTTTTTCTTTTCTCCCCTCTTCCTACATGGATTCCAGTAACTTAATACTTTAGCATAAAAACAGATGATTGGACGTACATGATCGACTGTGGCTCAGGCCATGTGTAGTCTCTTTTAAAGTCAAATTTTTAGGATGCTATCTTCAAACATGAATAATAAATCATAACCAATGTGAATTAACTGAAGGGGAGGTAGTCAATTCTTTCATGAAAAAACAAAATTTTAGCACTAGAAAATAAATGAAGATCATGTGCTTCTGAGTCAGACTGAGATCAAATCATTGAGCTACAGCTGGAAGTTCTGGATTTGGGCAAGTTCCCAAATCTCTCTAGACCTCAATTTCTTCTCTAGGTGGGGATAAAAAATGGTATGCCCCTCTTAGGTTTCCGTGAGGATTGAATGAGTTAGTACTTATAAATGCTTTAAAAGTGCTTCCACAAGCATTATCTGTAATTGTTCTTCTATTCATTCATTCATTCATTCATTCATTCATTCAATACATCTTTATGGAGTGCCTTTTTCATGCCAAGTATAAATGCAAGGATATAGCAATGAATAAAACTTATTAAGGATTAAGTTTATTATTTTTATTTCAAGTCATTATGGGATGTATCATAAAGCACTTTAGTATATGATGGATATTTATTGGCTTTGTCATTCTTAGTGGCTTAATATAGAAACTAGCACAAAATAGCTGCTTAATAAATGCTGATGGAATGAAATTTAAACACATAAGTCATTGCAATGTAGGATAAGAAGCACTGGATTCGGAATTGGGAGATGCAATGTCAAGTCCCAGTTTCTCCCCTAGAGCACTATGTGACCTTGACAGATTTACTGAAATTTCTTAATCTAAAAACCAAGAAAACTATACTATAGCTTCTGACTGTGTTCTAAGATCCCTTCTGACTATGATTCTACAAAGTAAGTAAAATGATGCACTATTAGTTGACTGATTATAATTCTATTTTTTAATGTTAATGAACTTTTAATTTTAGAATAGATTTTCAGAAAAGTTGCAAGAATATTAGAGGGTTCCTGTATACCCTGTACCCAGTTTCCCTTATTATCAACATGTTGCATTCCTAGTTCATTTGCCAAAACTAATGAACCAATATTGATACATTATTATTAAATAAAGTCCATACTCTATTCAGATTTCTTAAGTTTTTATGTAATGTACTTTTTTTTTTCCTTTTCTTTTTTTCTTTTTTTGCCCCAGGATCCCAACCAGAAGACCACATTATGTTTAGTCATCATGTCAACTTAAACGCTTCTGGACTATGACAGTTTCTCAGACTTCCTTGTTTTGTTGATCTTGACAGTTTTGAGGACTATTGGGCAGGAATTTTGTAGAATGTCTTTAAGTTTAGGTTTGTTTTTTGCTTTTCTCATGGTAATACAGGAGTTAAGAGTTTGGGGGAGGAAGGTCACAGAGGTAATTCTCATCCCATCATATTGAGTATATGCTTTTAACATGATCACTGATTTAAGATTCAATTTGAATGAGTGGATAAGAATTATATATAATTGGTAATTTAATATATCATATTAAGGAAAATCTCTGCTATATATCATTTTTTATTGAATTATAAAACAGTTGGTTCTCTTTGAATATGGCTTAATCTTAAAATATATTTACCTTATTTTTTTTAATTATTTTAAGAAGTCCTCTTCACTAGTTATAAATGAAATGTAAGTGAAAAATCCATGTCTGGTTACAAATTGATAGTAACCCTACCCTTATGGACTCAAGATCTATGTATTAAATTTAAGATAAAAAATATAACTGGTTGCATTACTTCCAGATTTACTGCAAATGACAATAACAGATCTGTGCTCAGCTATGTTGTCTAAAGGATGCAACAAAATAGAAACATTGGAAGTTAAGCGTTTTGATGCTAATTGCCCTAAGTCTGTCTCATGCAAGGGACTTGCCTTAAGAAATGTTAATACTTCACTAAGCCCTAGGCATAGAGAATCTGGTATCTCTAATCTCATGGCATCTTTGGTATAAATGTACATTATCCTCTGGCATTAGGAAAGACACTAATGCAGCTGTCACAAGAATTGGAAGATTCATGGTTTTCTTTAGTCTGTACTTTTGTTATGAATGTCACTGTAAATAGGGAAGTTGGTTTAGGATTGCGATGTACAGTCAGGTCAAGACAAAATAAACATGGCCAACTCAGGAAAATTTATTAGAAGGAGGGTATTATTAGGAATATCTTTATTTAGATTTAAATGTAATAATACCCACCGTGTCACATTCTAGCTCCAGCATGTGGCCACACTGAGTTCTAGTATCTCTATATTTACGGTTGTCACTCCACAAAGAGCTGATCACAATAAAAATTTAATGGTTTTAGCTCACTGGTGTTTGTGACCTGACTGTGGTGAGTCACTATCATGGCCAGTGGTATCATTCACATTTTGTTTTGCAAAATCCCTAATTTCTTCATTCCATGGAGCACTTTTCCCTGGCTCACCACATAGTACTTGTGTGACCTTGGGAAATTTCCTTAAATTCTGTAATTTCCTCATTTGCACAAGTTTGTGTGACGGTTAAATGAAATTATGTGTATAAAATGCTTAGCAAATTAACTAGCCGTTTGTTATTTATTCACAGATATATACGCATGCTTTCAAAAAATCATTTCTGGTTTGTTAGGCGTAATGAACAGCTAGTACACTATCTTAAAGTAGGCATTGTGTTTTAGGCCATATCTAGCTTCTCAGAAATATTTTCTGGCTATTACCTGATATTTCAGTTTTAATCAGGTACCTTATTAGACAAGTAAAAACTAATCAAGAAATGGACCTCTCAGTGTTCAAAGGAATAAATTAATTTTGATGGAAAAATTGGTGTGTTACAGTAATTTTATTTATTTTCCTCTCGCCATGAGAGACTGTTTTGTTGTTGTTGTTGTTTGTGTTTTTTGGGGGTTTTTTTTAACATGGTTGGCAGAGACTCTCCATGGCACTGAAGGAGGGAAACTTACTTGATGATTTTAGAAGCTAAAAGAAGTGATTAAAAGAGTGTGAAGTGTCAGGCAAAGGAAATAAGATCCAGATGAACAGTTTTATATAACAGCCCTCAACACAGACTTCATTTCTCTTCTTATTGACTAGTGTTTCTGATGCCATTTTTGGGAAAGAAGCCATAATCAATCTCTCCTATATTTCCACCTCTTTATCAGGATCAAAGAGGATATCCAAGTTAAAAGACATCCTATAACTGTAATCAACTCTTGGTAGTATGAGCTTTACAAGAAGTAAGCGTTTATAAGGACGACATTTCATTGAAGGCAGACTACAGTCCTTGATGGTCACCACCCAATCCATTTATCATGGACTTTTCAGTGTGGCATTAGGTAGTGACCACAGCAGCATGTGGAATGAGAAACAGTTGCAAGAACAGCTGTAGCGGGACAAACAGCATATGCATATTGTGAATAGGAGGTTAAGAACCAGCCAGCCAGGAGGCAGGATAAGTAGTATAAGAGTAGAATGGATATGAGCGTAGAACTCATTTACAGTTTGTTGTTGGATATGTAAACATTACTAACATCACGGTAATTGGCATATTTGAAATGAGAGTTGTGTCTACCCAAGTGAAGTCAGGACAAGGTAGTTTCGCTTCAGAGGTTGACCTCTCCAGATTAAGATCCGACTTTGGAGCCAGAGGGTTGTAGGGTTATAATGTATCAGCACTTTCCTGGTCATCAAGCTCTTGAAACCATTTGCCATTAACATGGTGGGACCAGTCTGTGAATTCCTTGTAAGGAGTGGCCATTGAATACTATGTCGCAAACTCCCAGAACACAGTCTGGTATAGAATATGCATTTAATAAATATGCCATACTAGAATGTCTTTTATTTGTATATTGATGATTTTTGTACCTGGTTTTGAATATACAACTCTTTGTAAATAGGGCCATGATTTTCTAAACTATTGATCTGGACAAAGCAATATATCATCAGGATTCCAATCTTCTTTCTTTTGTACAAGTATGTACAAAAGGATCAGTACTTTTTCTTTTTTTAAATTAAAGAAATGTAGAAGGAAAATAGAAAGACAAGTCATAAATGAAAAAAATATCTTAAAAGTATTTATCTTCTAATTTATTATTTTAAAAGTCATCTGTGTAGAAATGTATGTATACAAAGTATAATACATTGAAAAGATTATTTTACTAAGACCATATGTTAACAAGAGAAAGTTTTGGGTATATTTATTTACCCCATAGAAAAAAATGTAAAGTGTATTTGTATATTTTCAAGTATGGTCTGAGTGTTTTATATCAATATACGAAACTACATGTGGTCATCTATATAAATTTCCTCATGAAGTGATTGATTCACAGTTGACAAGCAGCAATTGCTACCTACTCTTAACGTTATTAGCAAATTGTATTATTAGTGATGCATGTACAAATAGGGAAAGCTAATACCACTGTTTTTCCCTCTTTTTTCCTATGTGATTTTGAATGCAGACAGTACCACAGGGACACCAGCAATATCAACAACCTCGGTGGAAATTCGCAAAAGCAGCATTATGACAACTGAGATCACCTCTAAAGTGGACAAAAGCCCCACAACAGCCAGTGGCAATAGCTCGTGTCCTTCCACAGAAACTGAGGAAGAAAAGGCAAAACGGCTTCTTTACTGTTCGCTATGCAAGGTTGCTGTCAACTCTGCCTCGCAGCTGGAGGCACACAACAGTGGTGAGATACAGCAATTTCTTTTCTGTCTCAACAGCTCTGCAATTATGTTCCTCTGAATAGATTAGATCTTTTGCATCAGGGAACAAAGAGGTGGCAAAAACTGGTAATTTTTACATAGGATTCATTAACCATTGAAAAATAAAAATGACATGCAATGTGTCATTTACATGGGGTAAGGGAGGATTTCCAGAGTGCCTGTGCTGTGGTGTGTGTGTGTGTGTGTGTGTGTGTGTGTGTGTGTGTGTGTGTGTTGATGTGTTATTAAACATTAGAAGATAAAATAAAATATAATTCTAAGTATAAGCTTTGCATTTATTTGATTTTTAGATTGCTAAATACTTCCATGCATTTTCTTCTAAATGAAGTTTTCTAAAGTTGTACCAATAATATAGTTGCAAAATTTGGTTGCGTGACTCCATGTATTTTTGGTTAAAACCTCCTTATTACATTTTTTATGGCAACTAATATTGTTCGGGGTAGATCTCTATGACCTGGACAATTAAACCCAAGAAAGTGCTTGTTACAGGCAGTCGTTGAGATATGATCTTTACATGTAATAATTTATTTACTCTTTCTGACAACCTCAAGGTACTATCCCTCTTATTTGATTGGGGCTCAGAGAAAGCACATGGTAACTTAAGTGACTGAGCCATGATTCAAACCCAAGTTTTGCTCATGTAAACACTAAACTTTAATATAGCATAACAGAAAATACTGATAAGCAAGGATGAAATGCTTTCCCAATATATTTTGAGATCATCCACCTGTTCTATATCAAGATATTATATATATTTAGATCTATACTTATCTATCATCTATCTGTATATCTTTACCTATATCTATATGTATCTATAGAAATAGATACATATATTTCTATAGATAGATATAGATGTAGAGAGAGAGAGAGATAAATAATAGTTTGTTTGTTTGTTTTCTTTGTTTATGTCCTGCCTGAGAGTTTAGCCAGCCCTTTGGCCCAAGATCAGCTTTTCTCTAAAAGACTGGGTTCATTGCCAGGACTCTGTCAGCAGTTACAATAGTAAAAGAATCATTTGTGAATTATATCCTAAGTGAACATTACAGCTGTATGTTGACTGAGTCATTGACCAATCATTGTGCTGCACTAGTAATGTTCAGGTATTGACTTCAAGACTCGAAGGGAGTAATTGCAGTTGGAGAACTATCCCTTCAGCACATACCTTCCTCCTACACACAACGTTTGTTATAGTCAGCGAGAGGTCATGAGTTCAGGGGCTGAGAAACACAGACAAACATCTGGCCCCAAGTCAGAATCTATACCATGCAGAGCCGTCTCGTGTTTACTCATACAAATACATTCTTCCCGGATGTAAGATAATTGGGGGAGCATAAACATCACTGAAAGTCCATTTATTTCTCAAGAATTCTTGATCTTTTTGCATAGTGACTGAGAAACACATTCATGGGGGGTAGGGAAGGGCACAGACCATACGCTTTGAGGTTAGAGTTAATTATTAAGAATTTGGATATCCTTCCTGAATTATTGTCAGACAAATCTAATTAAGAAGCAAAGAGGAATTGCTTACTTGATTATATCACGTCAGGTCAACATTTTTCGTATTAGAAGTCTACGGTCTTCATCTCTGCTTCGTGTGTCAGAATTACCCATGGAGCTTTAAAAAACATATTCACCCATGATGCTTTAAAAAATGTATATATTCATATATTTTAAATGAATATAAAATATGTCCATATATTATACAAATATATTTACATTTATTTAAATATATTTTAAATATAAATATACGTTTCTATATATAAATATATATTTCCTATATCGAGGCATTCTAATTTATTATATATCCAGCATCTGGGAAGCTATAGTGTTTGGAAAATTTTTTAAAAATTCACAAATGTTGTATAGTCAGAGCTGAAAAGTACTATAACCATCTCATCTGACAGTTTAGTGCTAAATGTGGTTGTCACCCTTATTTACTTGAATCCCTTTATAGGGGTGTCCCTTTCAACCCTTCAGTTAGTCAGGGGACTGCATCCACTCCCCTTCCCTCAAAGCTGTTGCATGGGTTTCCTTACCCCTGTATTTCCCTTCCCGTGTCAGAGATCTTTTTCCAGGGTCCAGGGGTCCAGCTCATTTTAGGCCTCACCCTAGACTTGCAGGAGCCAACTGTGCCAGAACTGGAGATGGCAAAGGAGGAAAAAAGATATACAAGCAGGGTATCCTGGACCCTCTTCGTGCACCGTTTTTGAGCTCCAGATTCAGTTGTGGTATGTGTAACTGCAGCAGTGTTGGGAGGCTTGTTGGGTCTGGGACTTCCTCTCAGTGTAGATGAAGGTGAATGCAGTCCTTCCTGTATCCAGATACTGCCACATGTGCACTGGCGGCCTGCATCTGTCCCTTAGGGTCTGGTATGGGGACACCATGGGGTGTGTGTAAAAGAGAAAGGTTCTAGATCATGCTCACTTTCCTGTCACAAATAGGAATAGTAGTTGCAGGATTAGTCCAGGAGCCCTCAGAAGCAGACTCTGAGATAAAGATTTGAGGACCAATAGCTTTTAGGGGACATGAAGGAAACCAGTTAGTGGTGTGGGAAAAGGAAGGGAAGACAGTCAGGGAAGGGTGCATCATGTAGCCAGTTACCAACGGGGGCAACTGGAGCTCACCAAACCAAACCCATACACCGCACGGCTCACACTCTGTTCCACATTTTAAACATAAAAACTTCAAGTGTTCACATAAAATGACAGAACTGAATGAATTCAAATATTGTTTCTTCATCTTCACAATCACTGTGCTACCAGTGCTTTTTTAATAATCTATTGTCTGCATTAAAAAATATATAGTACCACAGGGGTTGAATGCATGAAATGCAGCCTTTGTAGGCTCAAAGGATTTCGAAATGTTAGGAACTTACTAATGAAACAAAAGCTTATAGCCAAATTCATGTGTGTCAGGGGCTGACTGTATAATGGAAAGTTCTACAAATTAATGCCCATGTTTCATATGATTTGTATTAAGGGATAAGTAATAAAATGTGCTAATTTAATCTATATGAAATCTTTACAACAACCGCATCAATTATTTAGAATTTAGACCAACAAAATGTTTTTAGGGAGCAGTCCTTTGTCACTGACATTTAGAGTTGCCAGCTAGTGGAAAGCAGATTACCTTTCTGAAAGCCGTTTGTTTTCTAGTTCTCTGTTGTGTATGCCCTTATGACCTGCACTCAGAACAGACCACCCTTACTGCCCCCTGCACTTACCCGCACCCCTCCAATATAACTCTAAAGGACTTCTCTGCTTTCTTCTAAGCCAGATACATATTAGGAAACCGCTATTAAGATTGGACTGTGTTTTCCAGGGAACTAGGTTTAAATGCCAATTCTGATCAGAAGCAACCAGGATGCAGGGTGGGGAGATGTGTTATTTGCATCCAAATTGTAATTCGAAGTATTTTTCCCCTCTTTAGAAACACATTATATTTATATATATATATATATATATATATATATGCATATATATATATATATATATATATATATATATATATGCATATATATATATATGCATATATATGTGTGTGCATATATATATATATATATATATATATATATATATATATATATATATATATAAAATAAGGCCTGTATCACTGAGTTAAATTATGCATTCATGGTCTGCTCATGGGAAGCTAATGACCTTTCAAAACACGTTTTCCTTTTAACCTTGGAAAATGCATTCTTAATCATAAATAAATTTTGGGAATACAACTTCCCTTAAACACTGCTTGCGGTATTGTTCAGTAGAATGAACTAGAATGGACTAGAAGTGATCAGACCTAGTTTTTACCTCACATCTACAGAAAGCTTTTCTATGTAAATCTGTGTGAGTCAATTGTCCTCTTTGGGCTTCTCTCTCTCTCTCTCTCTCTCTCTCTCTCTCTCTCTCTCTCTCTCTCTCTCTCTCTTTCTCTCTCTCTCTCTCTCTCTCTCATAGAGTTAAGAGGCCATATGGCACACTTTAAGGATCAAATATTGTGGCATAATTATTAGTAAAACCACAGCTGCTGCTACCATTATTCAGAGATGAATTGTATCTCATTTTCTTTCTCTCTCTCCCTCTTTTTTTTCCCCCACAAATGTGTAACCATTCAAAGTTGCAGTTAATTGACTTACATTCCATAACATTAGAATACAGGATTTGCAGAGGCATTCCTACCTTGCATTTTTCGAATTTGGGAAGAGAAGTAGCTCTCCTGAGTTTGCTAACAGGATTGAAAAAACGGCGTAAGCGTGGTTTAAACTCCTTAAGAGAATGTAATCTTTTTAAGAGAACGTATTCTTTTTAAGAGATCTGAAAGTCCTCTTTTATTGTATGTTATAGACACAGACATTACAAAAGATATGTTTTGTCTTTTTGTTTTAAAAAAATCCTCCCAAAACAGCCTATTAGGTAATGCTTTGCTTAGCTACTTTTGATGATTTTTCTCTATATAATTGAAAAAAAAACACACAAAAAAACTTTGAAATGTTTTTAGTTAACATTCATTACTAATTTGGGCAGATTTTTCTGGTATTGACTTCACGTGGTAACATTGGATAGTTTCCACTAAGCTCATTCCAACTTTTCTGTCTCTAGACAAAGCTTATTCTATCCCTCATTAATTTTAATATACAGAAATGACAGTTATCAAAGGATGACCTTTACTAAATTTTACAACACTTAGCGATTTCTAAATTTTTGCCAAACAAGAACAACATTGTTAAGAAGGACAAAATTGACTAAAATTTACTGAGTCCTTAAAACAATAAATGCATTTAATACAACATTTCAATGGAGCAGATAATTTCCTTTTTTGTAGCCAAGGACATTGAGGCAAAAGGAAATCTAAACCCCAAGCTAATGGGAGCACATTCTGACTTACACTGTTCCAGAGCCTGAGCTCACAACTCTCTTTACAAATATTCGTTTGTTGAATTTTATTAATATCTAATACTTCAGCTAATCTTCACTGATCATCTATTATGTGTTGGGCACTGACAATACAAATATGAACAAAACTTGGGAGTTGCCTTCAAGAAGCCCATGTCTAGTTTGTTCCTCTCTATTCAGGAATAGAATATGTAAAGACGTGTTGCATCAAGAGATCTGCCATTTCACATTTCAAGTGAAAAACTCATTTCAGCCAGTCAGCTGCAGCGGCCAGTGTTCAGATCCTTATTGTTATTAAGGCTCAAAGATATCTTCCACTCTTGTTCAGCTTTTTCTATGATAATGGTAAGACTTCTGTTTGATTAAAAATAAAGATAGAGACTCTCCTATCACAATTCTACTATTATGTCTTCTTTAAACTTTTTACAGATGATTAAAAAAAAAAAAAATCAGCCTCATACCTCCTGTTTCCCACATGCCCAGGCAAGGCATATTTGAGTACTAGAGTTATACTATCTAGTATGGTAACCACCAGCCTCCTCAGGTGACTATTAAATTTAAATTAATTACAAATTCAGTTTCATGGTTGCAGTAGCCTCATTTCAAGTGTTCAAGAGCCACATATAACTAATAGCCACCATAGTGGACTGTACAGAAAGGGAACATTTCTGTTACCACAGAAGTTTCTATCAGTATACTAGCGCTATAATTCATAAATACTGCTTGGAGGATTGTGATATGTAGTATATGACCTAATAAGAAGAATTGTTGCAGACCTGTGAGCACTCAAGGATAGTGACATCGGAGTGACTGGAAAGTAGAGTCAAGGTGAATTTTCTTGCTTTGTACTTTTATATGACTTTTACATGAAAAGTGGTTTCATGTGCAAACCTGGTGGAATGTTCAACCAATATTATTTTTCCTACTCATGTCTAATATACAGTCATTGATTGATGTTTAGAATATATCAGGAAATTTACACCTGAAAAGGTGTCACTACTGAGGACATGCAGCTTTTCACTTTAAATGCTCTTTGAATTTTCTACTAAAAGCATGTTTTACTTTCATCAAAAATAATTTTAAAAATTAAAGATAAACCTAGTTTACACAAAAAGTAAATAAAAACACGGCATTTATAAATCACTAAGACAGCATCATGTCTGTTCTGTCATACTATGGAAGTGTGTCTAATTTGTCCATTTATTGATTGTTTAGTGTTTATTGTGTGAAGACCTTTTTGCTATGCTCTCTTGGGTAATGGAGAGAAAAGCAATGTGGCATTTTCCCAGGTGCTTAGGGCCGTGTTTTAAGGAAATGAGACGTGTGTACCTAAAGAGTGTTAATACATGTAGAAAGAGGTACAGGAAAGCCTCAGTGTTCCCTGTAGTCAGTTATTATGGGTAAACGAGGCTTTCTGGATGCCTTGCAGTTCTCCTCACATACTGGCATTTCAGAGGTTACTGCTATTTCAATCCCATGTGTTTATCTCCCATCAGACACAGCCTGTGCTGTGCCCATTGGGTCCCTGAGCCTACAGAGTTCTTTCCTGAGGTTCTTTTGTTCACCAAGTCCATCCTACTGGCAGTGCTCTGTGTGGCTTGTCTTCCATCCCATCTCAACTTCATAGCTCTTCATCTGGGGCCATTTCTGATGCTAAAAGCAAATTTCTCTTTTCCTCTATTTTAGATTTCTTGTCTTCCTTGTCTCTTTTTTCACCTCTGCAAATTGGACTTTAAATATATTACTGGTGGAATCAGCAAATTACTTTCAACCAGAAAGCTAACAGAAATAATACAGTATTTTTTACTCCTTTGAGGCATTACTTGGTTACCTGATATCATAGATGTTGTTTTGGGTGCTTAATATTTGTTGATATGCTGATAAAGTTTTTATCTCTAAGACAAAATGCAAATATGATTAACATGAAAAATACATATTATATTGGAGGTCAGGGTACTAAAGGGTTAATTTGACATTTGGAGGATAAAAAGAAATATAACATGGAGGCTTTTGATGCCAATTATACAGTTCAGGTGTGTAGATTCAAGAGAACTCTTCTTCCGTAGGGCACACCAGAGTTGGAATATAATGCCATTATATCAAATGTCATAAATAAGCACATCAAAAAAACACCTTTGTAGTTTGCTCTTTGTATGGAGACTGACCACTTTCCTGCCCCTTGTCTATAAGCTGAATCATCCAAACTTGTCAATGAGAAGGTAACTAAGTAACTGCTGGCAGTTGCATGGGTTTGTTAAGAGTCTAGTCTAACACTACTAAATATAATTTTATAGGCATCAGGAAAATTGAATTTTAAGGTGTTGAAATTTATTTTATAGAGGGGCAAATTTTGCAGACTGTACCAGGACACATTTCCCTATAAAATGAATTCCTCTGTAATGTTTAGCAAGTAGTTAGGCAGCTTAAATAAAGCGACTTAAAAATAGTCATATTCTTGTCCCTATAATACCCCATATGAAAATCTATCCTAAGGAAACAACCAAATATGGGATAAAAGATTTAACGAGTGGGATGTTCATTATAACCTAATTATGTAGGAAGAAAAAGGAAACAATACAAATGTCTAATATTAAACACATGGTTAAATATACCACATCTATATATTGTAAGCCTGTGCTGTCATTAAAAATTCATGTATATTTCTAAATGTATATGTAATTCCATGGGACTTTCTATACAAAGTCACTTTAAGTTATCCAAACTTTTTTAAAAATATGCAAATAGAAATAAAGGACTGGAACATTATAACTACTATTAATATTTTGATACCTTGCCTTGGTGGAATTATGATTTTTTTTTCATTTTTAAAAAGTGTTTCTCAATTTTTCTGATGACCTGAGGAATGGTTTATTTCATTTTTCAAAGTAATTTGCCAGTTTTCTTGCTTACCTGCTTTTCTTTGTACCTAACTTAAGATCCATCTACAAAAAGGGAAGTTGCAAAGATGATGGGAAATAAAAGGAAAGCCTAGCCTCTTTTCACCACCCCCAACATTTTACTTTGATTTTTGCAGATATTAGATAAATAACTATCTGGACCAAGGTCATCAAAAGCAAACAAACAAAAAAGCAAACAGCATTTCTTGAAGCATTATGATTTGCTGAATTAAAACCATGGTTGCAGTATGGTTTCACATTTCAGGAACCATGAAGCATCAAATGAAGGTCAATGTCAGTCTTTTAAAAGTGATAGGAAGAAAATAGTCCATTTAGCTTCTTGCAGATTCTGTCCCGAGGAAGAAGGAATAAAATACAAAAGCAGACTTCTGACTTACCTGCTGTGCAACCACAGAGGACGGCAAGAGCCTCGTGAGATGTTTACACCATGTTGAACCAGAGGTGATCAAAGATGTGATCAAACTGGCCATGACAGAGCCACAGCCTTTCTATCAAGCATCATGTTTCATGGTACTCTGCTGAGCAGAAAGAAACATTGCAAGACCGAGGAAAAAATAAAATAAAAAAAGCTGGGGTGGGGTAGGGGTGGAGCTTTAAAGACTCAAACTAAAATCCAAGTTTTGAAAAGACTGCATTAACAAAATAGAATATGAAAGGTGCTCTGAGAGATTCGTGTGTGACTGGAATTCAGCTGGTTCAGAAGCTCTTAGTGGGCTTCTAGCCAAGTCCCCATAGCTGTAGGAATCTGGTTAGAAATCCTCTGTCTACCTACGAGGAACTTCCAGTAGTACTTGCTTTATAAGCCAGGCAAACAACTTAACCTTTCTGAGTCACAGTTTGTTATCTCTAAAATGGGTATAATAATGGCACCTAACTCATAAAGCAGCAGTGAGCAAGTAAATAATTTTGTACAATATGTGCAATGTTTAAAATGTAAAATAGGTATGAGTTCTCTTAATAACCACTATTTTTATATCATTAATGCACATTTGATCTCTCAAAAATGTAAATGCTTTAAAATTAAGAATAGTCTCTTAATTTTAGCTATACTTGGAGGAAATACAGCCACTGTTGCAGCTTATTCAAGCTTTAAAATCTTTGAAACTGTCTAATAGCTATTTAATTATGACTTCTAATCTGCTACAAAATAGAGGAGGTTATATGGTACAAAAGTTCCACTCTACTTATGATGAATAGTAACCCTAGAATCAAAGCTGTGAGTTGAGGTTTTTCACACAATCTTGCCACATTTCTAACCGTGTGTGTGTGTTTGCATGTAAGGCATGTATGAGTTGGTATGTTTAATTTTCCTATCTTTGCTGTCTTTTGTGGAGAGACTGCTGAAATAATGGTGCTAACAATCTAATGATTTTCTGAGATGTGTATTTCTCAAGTGTTCACAGATATCCCATTTCTACTCTTTCCCTGGGCAGATGACATAGGTGAGACTTAGCTTGCCAAAGATATTATGGGGAGAATTTAATTTTTGAATTGTTGCCTACTGTTTCTAAGCCCCTACTATTGGGGTCAAATCCTTTGAATTATCTCTCATCTCCCTAACTCACCTGACACTTAGTTCTGAGGCAAATCATCTATATCTGGCTTTTTGTCTTCTCTCAGGCAGGATAAACTACTTAAATATTGTTAAATAGGTTAAACAGTTTTCTGGTCTATCCAGATCCCACCTACCAAACACCGACTCCCAATCACAAAGATATTAACTAAAGTGAATCAAGCGTCCCTCAAGAAAGTATGTGTGAGAATTAGTCTCTGATTGACTACTTTTAGGCATTTGTAAGCCAAACTGGCCCCAGGAATGCTTTTCACTTTAATTAGAAGCTGCATGGAAAAAGATATTTTGATAAAATCATCTGTTTGGGTAAAGAAGGTTGAACAACCATCTACACACACGCACGCACGCACGCACACACGATGTATATATTTCATATATATATTTATATATATGTGTGTATATATATATTTATAAATAAATAAATAAATATATATATATATATATATATATATATATATATATATATAAATATCATGTTTCCCTGAAAATAAGACTGGGTCTTATATTAAGGTTTGCTCCAAAAGACACATTAGGGCTTATGTTCAGGGGATGTCACCCTGAAAAAAATCATGCTAGGGCTTATTTTCCGGTTAGGTCTTATTTTCAGGGAAACATGGTATATCTTGCTTCAACTTTTGAACATTCTTTTGACCTACTCTCACTATGCCATCTTCACACAGAGCAGAAAGTGTTCCCATCACTCTCTTGCCAGGTAAGTGGGTGACAGCAAACCTCAGCCAGACTTCACAACCACCACCACAGAGCAGTTCTGTGGCTCTATATTTCAGTCCCTACAATCTTCTCACAGATGTTGACATTTTCCTCTTAATATGTTGCGATATGAATATTTTCATGGCTATACATAACAATATGGTATTCAAAGTAGGGAATCTAAGTTTTAAAAATATGTGTTTTTTATATTGGAATCAGTAACGTTATAATCATTTTGAAAGACCCATGTGGCTATAAGCCTGTTTCATGTATTCATTGCATCTCATTTAAGATGAAAGTGATTGGCACTGATCTAGAGTGCCCCCTCCAATATGTTTTCCTCATTAGTATTCAGTGGTTCTGGGATGCTGGTCTAAGAATCATAAGCTAAGAATCTTCTTTTATGCTTGCAGAACTGATAAAAATCTAATAAATAAATTTAGGATGGAGAAACCACTGAAAAAAGGTTTTGAAAACCAGAATGACAGAAAGGACATAAATGATTACAAGAGAAAATTTCATAGCAAAAAACACCACATGACTAAGTGAGAAAAACGAGGAATACTTATCAACTCTGAGAAAACAAAATTGTGAGCAAAATTTTGCGAGAAAACTCCCATTATGAACTTTAGTGATTAAAAAGAAAAATGTTGATAAGTTGAGTTACATTAGTTATGTGTATTAGACAGTCCAAAGATGCTACTGGTTTATTTAAAAGATGTATTTATTTGTAGTGTATCTGCTTAGCCTATGATTCTACCCTCATCTTCTTAGTCATTTGTTTATATCTGAAGTTATGTAGCCAATCAGTGTGGGCTTTACTATTCTAATAGGGCTTTTTTTCAGAGTGATTATAATCTTTATACGATTACGCTTCCTCTTGGAACCTAAAACACATAGCCAGGAAAGCTTGTTTGTATTCTGTTTAGAAACAGGGTATTTAATTAGTGCCACTTCTGTAAACATACTGTGTTGAAAGTGATTACATTTGTTACACATCACTTTCAACTATACCTTTAACAGCTAAATCACTCTTCATCATTTATGTCTTATTAGCATCAAGAGGAAATGAAATTAAGTCACACCCATTTAATTTCATCTCAGGACTCGAGTTGAGTAACTGCACTGATGATGCTTATTTGTAATGTGCACTATTATTTAAAAACATTACAAAGTAAGTAAGTAATGTTATAGAAGGGCAGTGAGAGCATACAGTTACAGTCTCCCATGTCATAAGATACTTCAACCATAATCTCTGGAAGAACTGCACTAAAACGAGGCATCACGTTTTGTTATTGCATTGTTTATTGAAGGTATATGCTAGCTAAGATGTTTCCCCTCTTTTTTCTTTCTCTTTTTCTAAATATTCCTGGCAGGTACTAAGCACAAAACCATGCTAGAAGCCCGGAATGGAAGTGGGACTATCAAAGCCTTTCCTAGGGCAGGGGTGAAAGGTAAAGGACCACTTAATAAGGGAAATACGGGCCTGCAGAACAAAACATTTCACTGTGAAATCTGTGATGTGCACGTCAACTCGGAAACACAACTTAAACAGGTAGGTGGCACATACTGTAGAAATGAAAACGGAACACCCTGATGAGCAGGATGTCTGTGCTTCCTTTATTCCCTTTCTTTCTATGTTTCCTCCCATTACCCATTCATCCATCCATCCACTTACTTTCTATTCACTGTCCTTATTCATTTATGCTTATTTTAGTTGCTGAGGAAATACTATAACATAATGGCTTCTCAGACCTTTCAGAAATGATCTGAAGTGAATGTGTACTTTTCTTATAAATGAAGAGTGGGAGGAAAAAGGGTATTAGGTCTTTTTTCTACCAGGTTTCCCACAGAAAAGTATTGGTTTTCTTTGCAGTTCAAATTGCAACGTTCCATGTTTACTTGTTTAGATATTTACATGCCACAACTAACATTAAACTGTGCTATTCTTTTATTTTATGTCGTTTATTATATGGTGTTCTACTGTATTTCTAAATCCTGCAGCCACCTGCCGAAGGGATGACTAATCATGTTGCTTTCACTTTTACTCTGAGTAGCCTTCCAAAGAGATCATTCATACATTGCCAATTGAAGGCCCAGCCCTCATATTGTGTTGTGTTTTACATGCATATATATTATCTTGTACTGATTTTATGCACCTTAGTTACTTATCTTTAGAATTTTACAGGTTGACATTTGGCTGTACCAATATGAGGATACATATTGGTATGGAGATAAATATATGCTTGCCTGGGCATCTTTGTTTATCTGCACATAAAATTCCTTCAACATTGCTGTCCTTTGCAAACTTCTAAAAAAAACAGATCTGTGCAATGATAGGAGAAAGAAGATCCTTCTATTTGTTAAAAAATATATATACTAAAATTGAGAGCATAAAAGTACATATCTTCAAGGCATCACAATCCAAGGACAAAAGTGCATGCTTTCTTTTTTTTTTTTCATTTTTGTCTTTCTGAAACTTGCATGAAATAATTAATATACTTCCCCAGTTTAAAGCAATATTGGTGAAGGTTTTGGGGATGATGTTTTTTTAAAGCTGTCATTTTTTTAATTGCTTTTAATAGCACATTAGCAGTAGAAGGCACAAAGACAGAGCTGCTGGGAAGCCCCCGAAACCTAAATACAGTCCTTACAACAAACTACAGAAGGCAGCACATCCACTGGGGGTGAGTATCATTTTTGCTTCCTAAAAGATAGTAGCCTTTAATACCCCACAGTTTGCTGAACTTGAGTTCGTTTGGGATTTTGTGTTTGTTATTAGTTACCAAATGAAATAAATGAGAAGTACTTAAGTAAGGACAGACAATTGATTTGAGAGTCCAACCCCTGCAGAATTATTGGTTTCATAAGTTGTTTGTGTGTTTTGCCACCTTTAGCCACAGCCCAGTATCTTATCTTCTTGAGTTGGGTTCAGATTATGACAGAGCAAGGGGAAGGGAGAAAAGCCAAACTCTTCTGAGTCAGGTAACTAATCACCTAAAATCTGGTTTTGACATTAGCAGATACTTTTAGGAAAGAACATCAATGGAAAACAGGTTTTTGCATCTCTTTTTTAATATTTTTAAGAGACAAAGCATTGGTATTATTGATAACCTCAACAGTATTTTGGATTTTGTGTGACACAGTCTCAAAGGCACAGCTTATTTAATTATTCACCCAAGATCTCTACATAATGCCTGGGAAATACCCTCTTCCTATTACTCCAAATGTAACTTTTAGATTAGTAAATATAATAATACTGATGTCTTGACTTGGAATTTTTGTAGGACTTTAGGGGGAAAATGTGAACCTCCTGACATCTTAGATTAATATTTATGAGCATGTGCTTTTTTTTTCTCCCTTATTGAATAGCCCATAGCTTTTTTTTTTTAAGATTTTATTGGGGAAGGGGAACAGGACTTTTTTTTTTTTTTTAAATTGGGAACAGTGTGTACTTCCAGGACTTTTTTCCAAGTCAAGTTGTTGTCCTTTTAATCTTAGTTGTGGAGGGTGCCATTCAGCTTCAAGTTGTTGTCCTTTCAGTCTTAGTTGTGGAGGGTGCAGCTCAGCTCCAGGTCCAGTTGCTGTTGCTAGTTGCAGGGGGCACAGCCCACCACCCCTTGCAGAAGTTGAACCGGCAACTTTTTGGTTGAGAAGACGCAGTCCAACCAACTGAGCCATCCAGGAGCTCAGCTCAAGGTGCCGTGTTCAATCTTAGTTGCAGGGGGCGCTGCCCACCATCCGTTGAGGGACTCGAGGAATTGAATTGGCAACCTTGTGGTTGAGAGCCCACTGGCCCATATGGGAATCTAACCGGCAGCCTTTGGAGTCAGGAGCATGGAGCTCTAACTGCCTGCGCCACCAGTTTGCCCAAATAGACCATAGCTTTTATCAGAGACACCCAGGACACAATGGAAAGTTAAGGACAACTGATTTATAGTATGTGCTAAATTGTGTATTTTGAAATCCGTTTTCTTCAAAATAGATCTGATTAACACAGTTGACCCTTGAACAACATGGGTTTGAACTATACAGGACCACTTATATGCAGATTTTTTTCAATTAATACAGTGGGCCCTCTGTATCTGTAGGTTTTGCACCCGTGGGTTCAACCAATACTTTTGATCCACAGTTGGGAATCTGCACATGTGGAGGGCCAACTGTAGTTAAGTTTTGGGGAAAACAAAAGTTATATGCATGTCTTTTACTGTGCTGAGGGGTGGTCATCTCCCTAAGCCCCAGTGTTGTACAAGGGTCAACTGTAATTGGTGCTATTGTGTGTTGTTAAGACATGAAAATATAAAGGAAACTGCAGTCATCTATCATGAGACCTAAGTATGAGTTGACCCAGTTGATTTAGTAGTATCAGTCATTTTTATGCAAATGAAGTCACTTTACTCTTGTACAGAAATGATTTTAGCTGCATTGCAAGGCTGTGAATTCAACAGCACTAGTGGTAACCTTGAGTGCTGTCTCTGACCAGCATAGATGCAGCTTTGAATAATCAAGTGAATGGTTCTTAAATAAACAAAGTCAAATCGTTTTAATATTAGTATTAACATTAGCATTCAAAACCTCCTTAACTATCACTGTGTCACTGTCTCTATAAGTGGGAACGTTCTCTTCATCAGAGCAGCCATCTTCATGATGCTACTAGCCAGAAGAGGAACTGGTTTTGCAGAGAAAGATTGAGAGAATGTTATCACTTGCCCAAAGAAAAAGCAAAACATGTCAAACTTTGGGAGAGATAAGTTTTCTTTATCTCTTTATTGAAAGCGGAATTTTGTTGTTTTTATTTTTTCTTGATTAGCACCTCTCTATACTGCTGTTAACAAACACACTTGGGTAGCCGAATGGTAACCATCAGCCTTAATGAATCTCTCTTTAAAAATGTCATTTCCATGACAGTTCATGTGTGTGTGTAAAGGGTGGAGTAAAAAGTTCCTAGTTTTTTTCTCAAGATGAATACTTTCTTCAGTATGTATATTTATCCACAAAAATAAAATAAGTTTGCTGAGTATTTTTCTGGAGGGCTTTTCGACGTCTTAGGTCGTCCATTTTCAGGCATCTTCCAAAGGAAAGACATAACTGCACTTGCCAGTATTTTCATTGTCAGTTCACAAGTAAAAGTTGATATTTTTAACTGTTTACTGCTATATTTTTAAAACCGCACACTATTTTGGATTCCAAGAGTGGACTCCAAACTTTTGTTCTACTCATTTTTTTTTCTTTCTTTCCTTTCTTGCAGGTGAAATTAGTATTTTCAAAAGAACCTTCAAAGCCATTGGCTCCACGAATCCTACCAAACCCTCTGGCAGCTGCTGCAGCCGCTGCGGCCGTGGCAGTGAACTCCCCCTTCAGTCTTCGAACTGCCCCCGCAGCAACCCTGTTCCAGACATCCGCGCTTCCGCCGGCACTCCTTCGGCCAGCTCCGGGACCCATTCGGACCGCTCACACTCCTGTGCTGTTTGCTCCTTACTGAATTCCAAACGGGAGTCCCTGTAACTGCAATAATTTTTCAAAAAACAAAAGAGAACTATGCAGTGTTTATTTATAGTTTAAAGTATATCTGAAGAGCCAGGACTTTTGATAGTGAATTTAAAAGATTATTAAAAAAAAAAACACAAAGGAGGGAGGTTTAGGGGTGGGAGGGCAGGGGTGGTCTTTTCTCCAAATTCAAGCATTCCTCTTGAACATTGATTGTTTTAGAAGTGATCTCCAGCATTGACTTGTAGTGGTATCTAGAACGTCTGAAGCCTTTGTGACTGTGCTTTTGGGCACCTATTTCCCTCTGCATTGTCCTTCCTGCTTTATGAGACAACTATATATTGTCTAAGGGCATTAACTGGTTCCAATGTATATATAATAATTTACCCTGTAGATTCACATAATACACACACACAAAAAAGAAGAAAGAAAAAAACAAAAAAAACAAAAGCAACACTGTGAATAGTAGTACCCGTGCTGGTCCTCTTGCTATGACAGCAATTACTGGGTATTTATCCCAACAAAAGTAGATACAGTAGATGTCTTGTAAAACAATAGTGCTGTGTCTCAATCTATGCCACTAGATTTTAAAGAATTGCAAAAGGTAGAACGAACAACTATTTCATGCCAGTAAGCACTTAAAAAAGAAAAAAGAAAAACAAAAAAAAAAAAACAAACAGTGGTGTTGTGGAGGTGTCGGGTATCCACGTTCTGCCCTTCCTATCCAGCTCAGACAAGACTAACTTCAAACAACAGAAAAGGACCAAGCATAGAGGTAGGGGAGATGTTAATGAAGATGATTTCTTACAAAGTAGCATTTTCCCACCTGAAGCAATATTGCTGGAAATAGGAAAGTGTTTGTAACGAACCTATATCTGAAAAACAGGTAAAACCATGCATCATGGGTGTTTATAAAAAGAAACCAGTACAACTCTTCTGTTTCATGGATAAGGGACAATCATAACCTAGGATGACAATGCAAAGTAAAGATTTTTCATGTTAGTTCATATCCAGTAAAAACAGAGACTTGTATCTCTGCATCCCCCTTTATATCAGTAGGGTTGTCTCTTAGGCAAAGGTTTCTGCTTTGAATATGATGGTAGACATTAGCTATTGTGGGTTTTTTGTTGTCTTTTTATTTCCTATTGACATGATATAAACAATTAATATATATTTAAATGTTAGTAAAACAAGAAAAATGAATTCGAGTTAATTGCAGACCAAGGATATGGTGTTAAAAAAAATACTGGTAAAATGCACTTGACCATCATTTCTTTAGAGGAGTTGTGAAATACAGCCTTTGATATTCACCACAGGCTGAAAGGAGTTGATGTTTTACCTTTAAAACAAGATTTATCAGGGGTATATGTAAATATATGTATATTGTATATATGTTAGAAAGATTAAGAGAATAACTTATAAAAAGAAAATCTATATAAAATAATTATATAACCATCCCTGTTACATGTTATCATTAAGTTGGTAACAAATGGCATAAAAATAGCTGTGCCTTTAATTTGTGATAAAGGCTCTTTGCTTTTTCCCATAGATAGCTAACATATACCTATCACTATGATGGGATTCGATGCAGCCAGTCTGTTGCATTAATAAAAACAATGGCACTCAAACTTAGAACAATGATATAATGTGTACAAATCAACCCTACATGATTTAGGTTTAGAGAAAAAAAAATATTTTTGAAAAGGTTTTGTAAAGACTATTTAAAAACATAGGAAGGGCTGGGTATGGCCTTCCTGAAACTGCTCTTATCTAAACGATACTTACCTTTTGAGAGGTCTAAAGATTCAAAGTGAAACCCTTTGAGAGATAGGTATTTAGCATTTGTCATTTTATATTTAAGAAACACCCATAGCGTGCTTGGTGCTCAACATTAATCATGGTCTTTGGAGTCCTCTACCATCTAGCTATAGACGTTTGTCATGTACACAGATCTTTAAAGCTGTCGGCTTTATATAACTTTTGTTAAACAAACAACCAAAACGAAAGAAAAAAAGGGGACAGAAGGGAGGAGGGAAGGCAAGCAGGAAGGAAGGAGAAGGAAAACTATTTCCTCATTCTTTGCTAAAAAGAATTTTAAATTACACATTTTGGTTAAACATGTTGGTTAGCATTAAAATTTGTTTCTGAGAGTATCTGGTGATTTTGCATTTACCAATATCTGTACTCTCTGGTCTTAGCAATTGTTTGCTTTTTTTCACCCACACTCTGCTAGTTGAGCCAGATGGAGAGTTCTTCATGATTTGTTGTTTGGGACTCTGTCTATATCTCATGTGACTAGCTTCTGACCACTTTAGAACTTTAGTTTTCTTTTTCAGAAACCTTGTCCAATGACCTACATCTGATAAAACCTCTTACTGTTGGAGAACTTAGTGTTTATTGATGAGATCTCACTGCATGTGCTTTCCCTGTTCTTCCCCATTTTCACTGAAGTGAATGAGCCAGCCCACTAGAAGTCAGGGCCTGTGGGATACAAGAGTCGTGGTTCACAAGGTGAAATGATTTGCTGGGAACAAACAAATCAGCCATATTTTCTCCATCAGCCATATGAGAAAACCTAGAAATACGTAAATCCTTTCTGCCTCACTGCGCTATGGAACCATTTTTGTTTAAATGGTCTCTTAAATTGGAGTTGTAATCATCAGTTGTGTTTTACTCACTACCTAATAAAGGATGAAGCCTAACCTTAGAACTTACAGTGGATTCTCTGTGAATTGTTTCCTCCCACTCCATGTATTTATCAACACCAGTTCAACATCTATTACAGTTCAGACGGCTATAAAGTTATATGCTTTCCCTTAGGGAACTTTCTTCATGAATAAAGATCAATAATTCAGACTGGTCAGCTGTGGTGCTCTGAAGATCCCCAAGGGTGGTCTGTCTTTATGGTTTATATACCCCATCCCATGCATCACAGCCACGACAAGGAAGTGATAGAGAAAGCATCTCTGATTTGAAACAAATATAAATGCATTGCAAGGCTCAAATGCCTCTGGAAAAAGCATCGTTGCACCTCATCCAGTTCATCCAGACAAATGAGAAACAGTTGTTGGGGAGGTATTGTATTTCTCTTTTGAGAAAACAGGTGATTACACAAAATAAATTGCTCCTCTCATTGGTTCTAAACTTTGAAGAGTGGTTGTTCTATTCACATAAGCAAACACAGTTGGCTTTTGGCAGTTTATATCAACACTGCCTCATCTGAAAGGATGTACTCTTTCGATACTATGGGGCTTTCCCAAATCTATTGTAATAATTCACTGCCGTTATCATCAGAGATATAATTTGGATTTTTGAAAGGTGCTACATATTTTGCTGCCAAGGAACTATTTAGCCAAGAGAGTGTTTATATTCATTTGGAAATTAAAAGCAGTAAATCACAAAACAAAGGATTAAAAATTAAAAGACAAAGTTTTAAAAATAGGATCATTCCAAGTTTATTGTGGATGTCTCCATGTAAGTTTCTAAGGTAGAGAACCAATACATAACAGATGTGAGCATTAAATTTCACTTACATTTTGAATTAGTATATTCATCTCCATACCTATGTAACATTTCAATTTTCCTGAATAAATCAGATTACAAAGCTAAAAGGTGACTCAAATGGATTAGAGAGACCCTTCAAATCTGAATTGATTTATGGCAATACCTTTCTATTCATAAGCATGGGTAACATTGTATTAATAACTATTTATGTACAGAAAAGCATTATAAAATGGAGAAAACAATGAGCCTGAAGGAAGTGAGTCTATTATAGACTTAGTTTCTGATCAGCAGGGTAACAATTGAATAGTCAACTAATGCTTTGTCCTTAATTTCTTCATCATTAATGGGTGAGTAAAGGCTAAGCTGGTTTACTATTTCTGCATTTAAAGGACCAGTTCTCTCCTTCTCTTAGGAATGAAACTGATTTCTTGTGGTGAACTATACAACTATTCAAACATTTGCATGTGTCCAGAAAAGTGCTCTGTATTTCTTTCCATCCTGAGCGTATACCACACAGTTGGCCATTCATCCGATTAATCAGAATGTAGACATCACTAACAACTATCAGAGGAGTTGCTAATTGACATTGGGTTATAACGAAGTCATCAAGGATATACTGCATCAATATTCTCAATCTAAAACATAATTCTGAACAAAACAAAACCCAATCAGAGCAATAGAAATTTGGCAATGTGGGTGTGGAAGGAAGCAACAGATTTAAATGCCTCATGCTTTGCCTCATGCCTCATTCCTTTGGCTGTGCTTTCTCCCTGCAGTAGAAAGGTACCTGCTCACTAGTTCTGCCCAGATTTTGCAGGTGTTTTAGCTAATGGCCAACTTATTAAGACCACATCCCCACAACCAAAGGATATTAGTTATATCCTCTCCCCATTGTTACAAGAATTACAGGCATGCCTTCTTTTATTGCACTACGCTTTATTAAACTTCACAGGTGTTATGTTTTTTACAAATTGAAGGCAAGACCCTCCACCAGCAAAAGGATTAGAGCTTGCTTTATCGCGAGACCTGCTTTATTGTGGTGCTTTGGAACTGAATCCTCCATATCTCCAAGATATGCCTGTAATTGAGTCCTAACAATGAATGTTTTACATATTGTTATTGGTTTTTATTAAAGGGAGAGACTTACTTCTGGAGCATCTCTGCTGGTCTTTCTAAGGTAAGCTTCCATAACTACAGAGACTTCTACCAGGCAGTGAAATGGATCATTTATATGACAAGTCTCCATTGCCTACTTACTAGTTCTGAGAATGATATCAAAGCTTTCAGTGAAAGACGGAGATGGTGATATATCATCCTCAGGAGGCCTATAACGTTGTTACTTCCAGGAATGGATGTGTACCTTACCGGAATTATGAATGGTGGTAGAAAACAGGTTCTGCTCCGGGAAAACCTCGTATGTGCTATTTGATTAGAAGTTTGAGCAGGTTACAAAGGGTCACAGTTTAAAGAATTCCTTGGTTGGCTCATGGATACTCAGGTGTGAAAGGTCCAAGAGTTACCTTCAATCTGAGTGTCTTCTTTTCCCTCTTCTCAGTTATGGAAAGCCATCATTCTTGGATAGTCAAGTTGAAACTGTCAAAATGCATTTGAAGCCAAATCTGATGATTAAGATGTATGATCAAATGGAGTACCGTAGAGTTTGGTCAATTTTATAAGACCTTATAAAATGGGATGACATTCTTTTCATGACTGACAAGTCAGCTCTAAAAGCAATTTCTGAAGAGTAAGACTGAAATGATTTGTGAACAAAAAGTATAACTCAAAGTACTTGTACAGTGACCAGTTCTAAGGAATCTTAATCACTTTAGGGCTTTGGAGAGGTTGATAAGTAGATAAAATACCAAGGTACTATGCTCTCTAGTAATACGATTATGCTAGCAATTTTAGTTGGATAATGCATTTTATCCTTTTGATTTTAAGCATAGACATTGAACCTTATCAAATCTTCAAAATCAGGTACCGTGCAGACATAGTAAAACAGGACTAAAGGAAATTAACAAAGAGAATCCTTTAATGGGGACCCAGATTGCGTTTTTTTGTTTGTTTGTTTGTTTGTTTGCTTGCTTATTTTTCTCCAGGAAACATTTGTTTGCTTGTTTTAAGTCACTCAACTATTTGTACAAATTTCTTGAGACATAAATCAATTGAGAAATGATGTTGCTATAGAGTTTTTAGGACATGGTGAGATTGTATGGAATTTTATTAACCAAAAATGACAATGTAGGTTTTATTGGATTCTTGTCAGCTCAGTTTAAAATATGTTATTGTATAATTTCAGCATAAGACACTAGGGCTAGGGGAGGTTAATATTGGACAAAGACCCTCCATTAGATGCTTTGTGTCTCTGTGAGTCTGAGCTAATATTATTAGAGATAGAAAATAAATAAAGTTCTTGAGATTATGGAAAGTTTAACTTTCATGAAAGAGTTAAAAAGAATTTCATGGGATAACATCTGCTTTTCAAAGGGATTATGGAAAAATGTGTGGAAGTGTTGAACATGGGGGAAAAGCTTTGTGGCCAGGGGATCTGGGTACTAGATTGATGATTACAGCACAATGAACATGGTTTCTGGCTTCAGCACAAATTATCTGTGAGGAACCTGGGCCAACTCACATGTTATTTTGATGATTCCCTTCTGAAAAAAAAAAAAAGAAAAAAGAAATATATATGTAAAGTTAATGAGATTACAAAGATATGCTTTTAGAAAGGCTGAATTTAGTAAAAACAAGTTGTTTGCCTCTTAAAACTGGTTACAAAATCTTAAGCTTAATTCCTGTAAGTTTCAATAAAATTATTTTAAAATGTATTTTACACTTACAATGTTCATATTCCTATGTATTTGAAATTAGACTGATCTGATGCCAAAGCAAAGTCATATATAGCTATATTAGACAATTTTGTTCTGAAAAAAAAAAGGTAGATTTTTAAAGAAATATTTTATTATCTATATAAAGCTATATACTAAGAACATTGTTTTTCTTGGGATATTTGTTAGTCATACTTTAAAAAATTTATTTTATCAGTTGAAATCTGCTAATTTAGCTAAGGTTTTCTTATTTAATTTTAATCAATCATTTCTGCTAGTAATATTTAATTTACTGGAATTTTACAATTAATTTTAAATTCCCTCCTAAGAATGGTTAATGGAAAATTTAATATTAGCCATTGTGTGATGAAATAGTCAACTCTTATGAACACTGGAGTCTTGGTTATTTTTAAATGGTTATTCTTAACAATAGAACTACAAACCAACCCTATCAAATGAATTCAGTGATGGCTATGCTTATTTACTGACATGAGCCAGTTTGAGCCTTTGTCTAAAGACTAAAAATAGCTTAATCCACATGTATTTACCGGTCACAAATTAAAGGTAGTATTTGTTTTTGACAACCAGGCTTCTGATTAGAGACTTTGGAAGTAACATTCAAAAAATTGAATAATATTTTGAAATTTAAAACAATAGATTATGGTCTGTCCCATATTTTTGTAACCCTGCAAAAAACTACCAAAGGGGGAAAAATGGATTTTTCTTCCCTTAAAATCTCATAGCTTAAAAAACTCAAGCAGGACTTTCTCCAGTATCAACCACCTGGTAAAAGGTTTTATAAGGTTTTACCTTATAACAATAATATCTTACATTTGACAGAGCATTACCGCAAATATTGAAGAAGTACAGTAGGTATGTCTTTCTTGATTTAAAAGAAAAAAAATAAAGAAGAGAAAAAGAAACCAAGGAATAAAGAAATTGATTTGCCTATAGTCACACGGGTCTCTGATTCAATAGTCATCTACACTGATGCCACATTGCTATAGAACGAGCATGTTCCATCTCTGTCTGCAGATTTGGGAGCTTGATTTGAGCAGCAGAAGCCAAAATGCTCAGGCTGCAAATTTGTGCCACCTTTTCAGCCCATGTGTTCAGTAACTGACTTTGCTCTTTTCTTCTTGCCAAATCATGCTGAATAACCTTTAGTCAGAGGTTTTAGATGGCCCCAGGTGGACTTAGACTGTTGAGATGGAATTTTTTTGTGTTTTGTATTTTGATACTTGAATTATGATTATTTGTATTGTTATTATTTATTTTAATTGCAGGCCCAAAGAAATGCCCTTCGTATGCCAGTAAAGCCCTAAATTCAAGATAACAATCAGGGCAATCTACATTATTTGTATCATGCTATTCTTCTGTTTTAAGCCATGTAGTAAAATTCTCTCATATGCCAATTCCCCCAATATGAAAAGATGCTGCTATCAATGTTATTGACTCAGAAGTATAAAACAGCGCATTTTATCCTGTCTCTGGCCCTGTACTAAGTTAAACTTGCAGCTGTGAACAAATTAAGCTTTATTTTTATCACAAATTCTTCAAGAACTTTTCAGTTTCAATAAAAGAAAGACACTAGTGATATTTCTATGTGATGACAGCTCCCTGGTTCTTCCAGCAGCTCTAGGAATATCCTTAGCCATCATCTTCTCTCTTTCTGACAATATCAAAATTGTCCAGATAAACGTAACTGGTGGTTTCAGGAAATTGGTACACTACATCCTTATACTTCACTAAATTTGTGAAATAAAGATGGTTGCTTATTTTCCTCTCATCCATAAATAATCCATAGCAATATATCCAATTTGGGAAATATTTTTTCTTCTTAGTTTAAGTTCTAAGGCTCTTTGAGAGGGGAATAATAGGTCATATTAAATGTGTATTCTACATGTTCACTGTTCTTGTTTGTGATATCTTAGCATTTCGAGAAATATAGAAAACCTGCATAACACGATTGTCCCAAGTACCAAATAATACTTTTAGTGACTTGCAGAAAATGTGTCTCATGACTGTTTCTCAAAAGGAATGTGTTGTTTGAAGGGGGGAGAAAAAGATGACGCCTATTCCATTGTCCCTTCTCGCGTGTTAGAAAGACAAGAGTTCTCATCTTTAAACTGCTTACCGTGTTTCCCCAAAAATAACACCTAACTGGAAAATAAGCCCTACCATGATTTTTCAGGATGACGTCCCCTGAACATAAGCCCTAATGCACCTTTTGGAGCAAAAATTAATATAAGACTCAGTCTTATTTTCGGGGAAACAAGGTAGTACATTTCAATTAAGTGTAAGGCAGCACAATTACTGTCTTATTTATAACTTTAAAACCTTATGGTTGGTCCTTGCTGAAATAAAACTTCAATGAAGATAAGAGGTTGCAAAATAATAGTCTATGTTTCCATAGAACTGAAAAAGTGGTTTTTTTGTGTTTTTGTTTTGTTTTGTTTTGCCTAACAGTGTTTTTTTTTAAACAACTTTAATTAGCTCCCAAACATCTAAAAAAAAAAAGGATTTTTTTTTGTATTAAAAATTCTGATTTCTATTGAAAAAATCAGAAAAATCTGAGAGCCTAGGTATTGCATCCATACTAGACATCTATTAGCTGCAATTAAACTGTGATTGCCCCTTTGAACAGAGTTTTGCAATTTATTATGATCTACACTCAGACACCAGTAATTGTTTCCCACCAGACCCCTGTGATCATTTGGTTTGCAACTGCCAGCAGAGATTATTGGTTCTCAACCACCACATACTCTTTTGCCGCCTAGTTTTCAGGGCCCTCATCATGCCTCTATCCTCTCCCCCAGTTCATTATTGTTGGGTTCGTCTTGTAATGTTTTTCTCGTTTTGGAATGGCAGTTTTATACAGAGCAGTGTTTTGCAAACATCAATTTCATTAAGTCTCCCTTCACCAGAATGTGACCTGTGACAAATTAATGACTGGAGTGTGTGTGGGATTTCTTAGAATTGACACCCAGAAATGATTTGACTTAGGCAGTGGGTGACTGTTTTCAAAAAAGGGATTCTGTCATTTATTTGTGTTTCCCTACAGGAGGGTTTGGCTTCAGCTATTAGCAGAAATTGGATTGTAGGAAGAAACACCAAGCATATTTTATACAAGAACAAGTCCCTATCTCTTCTATTCTTTCTTCAAGTAAAATATGAAGAACATTTCAGAAATAATAATGTTTCTGAACATGTCTTTGCTGAATACATTTGGTTTTTTGTTAGGGCCACAGACAACTTTCCCGCAGATACATGTAAGCTTCCAGACTATCAATTTGAAAAAAACCCATATGAAAATATTTGTATTAACTTTTGAACTAACTCCTTTTCCTTCCCACATTTAGGAACAGCATTTAAAATGTACAATTACCCTTAGCATGCAAAATAGCAATCCTTATCTGCCTGGGCAATAAACTGACATATTGACAGTGATATTAACATCCATGACTTTTAAATTGCTAATTATCTTCTGGCAAAGGTCTCTTTCATGTTGTTTTGCTTGGAAATTAAAAAACAAGGCTGATCATAAGTTTCTGTTGAGTATTCCAAGCCAGGAGCCTAAAGCCAAAGCTAGATTTAGAATTTTGACCAACATACAACTCCACATTTTTCAAAGTGTATAATCTAGGCATTGTGAATAATTTCTGGCCAAGTGCTAGGAAATTGCTCGTGGTCTTTCTAAACATAGCCTGGGAATTGTTATGCTAATGCTAAAACCAAATGTCAGCTAAGGTCTGATGCTGGGGAAAACAATTAGAACATTACTGAATTACCCTCCTGTGAAAGAGTTCACCTTCAAAAGCTAATTATCAGTTTATCATGTTTTATTCATTAATTGGAATTATTTTCAAGAGTGTCAGAGCATTTCAAGTGCGTGGGTTATGATGGGGAAGGCGACATAAACATACCCTCTGTGAGTTTGCTTTATTTAGCCAGAGTCAGAACTTAACAGACGCAAAATGCTGTACAGGGTAGTAGGAGAAAATGAAGTCTATTTTGGACACTGTTTCCTTTTCTCTGGATTCCCTCTAAGTGACAAGTGGGTGAGACAGGGGACACAATTGCCAACAATACCTGGTATAGATATGGTTCTGCCAGATTTATGAAGGAAATCCCACTTTATGCTAATTTACTGCCATCATATTCTTAGGTATATTAATCTCTTAGGGCTGCTGAAACAAATTACCGTAAAATTTGATGGCTTAAAACAACAGAAATTCATTCTCTCCCAGTTCAGGAGGTTAACAGTCCAAAACCAAGGTGTCAGCAGAATTGGTTCCTTCTTAGTGGCTCAGAGGCAGCATCTGTTCCATGCTTTCTCTTAGTTTCTGGTGGTCACCAAAAGTATTTTTAGTATATGCACACTCTCATCTCTGCTTTCATTTTCACATTGGGGTGCTCCCCATGTGTCTTCATATCACAGGATGGTGTCTTCCTCTACAGGATGGTGTCTCTTCTCCTTTTCTTATGAGGACGCCCATCAGGTGTAGCGCGCACCCTCTTTCAGTATGACCTCATCTTAACTAATGACATCTGCAAAGATCTTATTTCCAAATAAGTTCACGTTCTCAGGTTCCAGAGGTAGGACTTCAACATGCCATTTGGGGGGAGACAGCTCAACCCACGTTAGGCTTACTTCACATTTCCCAGAGAACTTACACAGACAATTTGTACCTTTTAAGGTGTTATTTACAATTTGGGGACTTGCCTAATTCTTGAGCCAAAGCAGTACCATCAATGCCTCCACCTTTATCATTGAAGTTTGTGGTGGAGAACAGGGCCCTGAAAATTATTCCTCTATTTTTCTATTTCTCAAAAATTCTGTTCTTTACTATCCACAGCCAATCCTGTTGTCTTTGGTTGGTCCTCTAGAAGCAGAGACTAAAATGAGATTTTCATGAAAGGTGTTCTTTTTTTACTGAGGGTGTGCTCTCAGGAGAGAAGGAATAAGGGAAGCAGGATAGGGCCAGTGAGGAAAGCTAAGGACTAACTTCAGACTGGTCTCATAGTAAGCTCTGAACATTTTCAATCATTCTTTAATTATTTGATCATTAATATAATCCAAAGATGAATCATTAAAAGAGATGTGTGGTCAGAAAAAATGCTGAACTAAGAAAAAAGGGGATGGTTAAAAGGACCATTGACAAATCATGAACCATCTTTGGGTAAACTGATTAGTAAGCCTAGTTTTCCTGGAATACTTCCAGGTTATATTTGTTATACTGGTGTAATAATTAATAGTTCTTCATTTGAAGCCCAAAAGTGTCCTGGCTGGGTTGATAAATTGTATAGACAGTTTATTTTCGACTCTCCTTTTTTTCCAATTTATGGAATGAATGGGTTGAAATAGATAATATATAAGGATACTAGCAATAATAAAATTTTAGTCATCGTACTTTGTACTTAATAAAACACGTTGCTTTTTGAGGGAATCCACTTTGGAAGGAGATGGAACGTGTCTCCTAGAGAAGTAGTCAATATCTAAAATTACCATGTTTCCCCCAAAATAAGATCTAGCCGGACAATCAGTTATAATGCATCTTTTGGAGCAAAAATTAATAAGACTGGGTCTTATATTATATAAGGACCCTTTTCTTGACCGTGTTTCCCCAAAGATAAGACCTAGCTGAACAATCAGCTCTAATACATCTTTTGGAGCAAAAATTAATATAAGACCCGGTCTTATTTTACTAAAACATAAGACTGGGTCTTATATAATATAGTATAATGTAAGACCGGGTCTTATATTAATTTTTGCTCCAAAAGATGCATTTGAGGTGATTGTCCGGTTAGGTCTTATTTTCGGGGAAACAGGGTATAAATGAAATTATAGAATTTCTTATTTGTCCATTCTTTCCTCTCCCACCCATTCATTCATTCACCCTTTATTCCTGTGCAGTTATAACATACCCTATACTATATTGGATCAGGAAGGGGAAAGTAACTAAAATATGTTCGGTGCCAGGTTCTATGCCAAATTCTATACTTCTATTTTTTTAAAATGATTTCATCGCCTCAATGATCACAGGGGCAAAATATTACCATTCCCGTATTAAAAATGTAAAATAAAATTGAAGAAGTCAATCAGCTGCCCCAAGATAAATAGTAAGTGAGCTTTGGAGACAATATTTAGATCAAGAACTCCAATGCCTATTTTTTTTTCTACTGTGCAATACAAAATTTTGATCAGGCTCTTTCATAGAGAGGATAACGACATGTCAGACTCTAGCTTAAGAATAGATAACTAGAAATTGTTTGTAGTACAGGCAAAGGACACCACTTTTGATTCAATTCGTTGAGGAATAATAATGTTGTCAACAGTCACAATGATAGTGGTGATGGTGTGCTGATGACTCTGAGCTCATTTCAGACTCAGACCACTTCCCCGTCAGCCATCTTTCCTTTTGCAGTAGAGTAATCTAAGATGTTGAGACCAAAGTGCAAAATCTACACCCTTTCACTGCTCTTAGCAATACCTGTTGTATTCAAATCTCGAATTTATTTTAGGTAGACTTCAGAGTGTTGTAGTCACTTTAATTCAGTAAGATTAATGTTAGAGGGGTCTTCAATCACACAGCATGAAGGAGAGGCCCTGCTGAACTAAATGAATTCTTTAACAGCAGTTAGAAATCACAGAACCCCAAGGTTTCTGGACGTGGCATTTTGTCTGCCCCTACTGTCTATGAGCAAGGGCTCCAACCAGTGCAGGTAAAATGTATGACAGAAACGGACATTTTAAATAAGGTAGAAAAAATTTGAATAAGGCCAAATTTGCCTTCCTGATGGCACTCTGAAAGCTCTGAGGACTAAAAAGAGGTCATTTTTGTAATTAATTCTTCATGGTTTTTGAAGCATTTAAAACAAATGGTATTAACTATTAAACAACTAAAGGTACCTATGAGCGGTATTTGCCCAAGTTTGGTACACAGGCCACCCCTATCCCAATTGCCAGGAAAGCTCATTATGAAAATTCTCAAGCTCCACCTAAGAGAGAGATTCAGAATCTTTGACAAGATGTCCTTCCTGTTTCTAACTCTCCGGGTGATTCTTCTGTGCACTAAACCACTGTCTAAAAGAGCTCCTAGTTTTGATGTTCTTTAGTGGCCTTCCTTCATAATCTTTGGCATGAAACATGTTGAAATACTGTCACCACTGTGTGTAGACTTTTTCCCCAAAATGGATTTTTCCACTTTGGTATAAATCTTCTGAAGTGGATAGAGATATTATTTAGGTGAAAGCTACATTATTTTGGAATTCGTATTCATTGATACCACACCTCATCCACAGATAAAACAAACAACTGGGGCGGGAGGAATGTCTATGATGACTCCATAGGTCTCTATAATAAAAGATAGGTAAATTGTGTTTCATAGATATAAGCATTAGACAGACAGACCAGAATAAAAATGGGAGGGTTTAGATACCAGCTTATATGATTACATAGCTGAGGCAGCTTCTAACAAGTTTATATGCCCCAGATATCATGTATTCTACTGCAGGGACAAACCACATCCAAACTATTGTGAGCTCCAAATCCAGTAACACCCTGGCTGCCTACACTGAGTATTCCTGCCTGCCATCCACCATTCCTGTGAGACTTGCAACTTCAGGGGACAGTAGATAGCAAGCAATAAAAGGACATCATCCACTTGGGTGGAAATGTGAGCCTGTTTCAATCAGGCATATCTTGGACTAGCATAGTATGCTTCCGTAAGTCACTATTCCTTTCCATGATGTTCAGCTTGATAAGACTGGGTATATTCTGTTCTGCAAATATTGAATAGCTCCTATCCGGCCACCTGTTCATAATGAGCTACCTTAAAGAACTTGCCCAACTACTATGCTATTCACAAACTGTATGAGCTCGTGCCAGTTACTCAATTACTCTGTGCTTATGTTTCCCCATCTGTTAAATAGTGATACTAATAGCACATCTACATTATACTGTTCTTGTGTCCATTCACTAACTTAATATACATATATATATATAAAGTAATTAGCGAGCTTAAAACAGTACTGGGCACACAATAAGCCCTATGTAAATATTATTATTATTTTCTGTCTGCTGCCTTGTACAAACAAATAAGCAAGAATTCCTAACCTCAAACTGGTAGTTTTAGGGAACAACAGACATTTTGTCCTCATAATTGTGTGTGTGTGTGTGTGTGTGTGTGTGTGTGTACGTGCATGTGTGATAAACCATCTATTAGTTGGAACATTAGTGTTAAAGAGAGAATGATTACACATGTATTTGCATGTGCTGGGAGGTCTTCAGTAATTTTTATTTAGAAACAAAAATATGTTTTAAAGTATAGAGAGGTGCTTAAGTTTATAAATAATTATAGTTACCATTTATTGAACACTTGTGAGTGACCAGAATCTTCATATATATATATATATATGAAGTCTTGTTTAATTTTTATAAAAGTCCTTTAAGGTAAGCTTTACTAGTCCCAATTTATAAAACAGACAGTTCATAGTCTAAGAAGTTCAGGAATCAGAGCAAGACCAAATAGCAAGTAGAAGCTGTTGTAGGTATTTAAGCCCATGTCTTTTTTATTTTCAAAGCCAGTTGCTTTTTTCACTCTGTTGAATCATCTCCTAAATTAATGAATGTTTAATTAGTGAGCCTTAAAGGTAGTGATGCCAAGATTTCTACTATTAGACTTATCATTTAATTCATCTAGCCAGCCACCCAACAAACATTTCTTGAAGCAACAACTTGCTAAGAAATTGCAATTAAAAAAAGAAAAAAGAAAAAGCCTAAGGCATAGCATTTGTCATGAGAAGTTCACACTTTAGAAAGGAAATGAACATGCAGACAAATAAGTGTACATTATGCTAGTGAGATATGCAAAGTGCTATGGGAACCAAAATAGAGAGCATGGAACTTCCAGGTGAAATGGAAGAAGGGAGGTCGGGAAAGCTTCCAGACGACAGCATTTCAGAAAGTTAAAAGATGAGCTGAAATTTGTTTAGAGCCACAGAGGAAAGGATGCCAGGATCTTTCTAAATGATGAAATTCTAGTCTATAGAGGCTAGGCAAGTATTTTTTAGACTGTTGGAGACATTTTTGTAGGCAGAGTCTTTGGTTTATGTTAGATCCACTCTCTGTAGACCAGGGAGGACAGAAGTGGGTTAGGATGAGGTATGAATGAAAAAAGAGATAATTGGCATTTCAATAGAGATTACTTGAAATTTAGCCTGATTTCATTGGTTCAATTGCATGATTCCTCACGTAATTTTGTGTGAAAAAAATTATTTAATGTTCTATCTTGTAGCGTATATATATTTTTTCTGTCATTCCCCTCCACAATCCCTCTCTGCCACTAAACTTCAAGATGCTTGGAAGGAACACTCAAAGTACAACTTGACGGGTAATGAAATCAAAGTATCTGCTTAGCCACGCCAGTGTGCTAGCGGCGAATTCAGAAATGACATCTGACAGAGTTTCATCCTTTTAAATCAAACTCTCATCCCTGACATTGTTTCTTTAATAACTCTGGAGAATTTTGAAAAACAATGTTTTACCATCCCCTGAAAACCAAGGCATTTTCCACTTGTGATAATAATTTACAGAGGGGGAAGAAAATTTGTGTGTTTTTTAGATTCAACACAGGAAGAACAGAACATCAAGTGCTATTCAGACTGAGAGACAAGAACTTGAAATCTCTCCTCAGTGAATAAAGTTATTTGGAGAACAATTTATTTATGAAAAATGTACATGTTGCTATGATACAAATTTGCAACAGTCACATAAGTTCTCTAAAGTTGCTGATTCTTGAAAGGCAGTACTTGTGCATTGTGAGTATATAGTGACATGGGCTGTCAAGCAGAACTTCCTATCCCCTCAAGGCAGAGTGAAATTTGAACATGTGTGTCCCTCCCCTGGTGGGCAAAGATGCATACAGAACTGACTTAGAGAATTGGCTGAGAACTTCCCAGAGTCAATGGATTGCCTCTGCTATTATTTTCCATCATAAGAAAAACATTGATATCTCAATAGATCTGTATTCGTTAAATTTAAAACAGGCTTTTGGTCAAACACATGGAAATTCTGTTTTCTTGCTTTTAAGTACATATATTCGTTTTGTACATTTCCTTAGACTATCTTTAACAAATGACTGGTGACGAAAAGTTAGTGAAGTAGGAGTGTTAGGATAGATTGAGTCAAGAGGGTCGTGGCGCATTAGATGCGAAGAAGGAGAAAAAATTCTCATGGTTCCGTAATGCGTGCAAATTAACACAACACTAAGATCAAGGGGGTAAAGTTTTATGGACACCATTTTGGCTTCAAATAGAAACATGCTTTGTAATCAACAGTATTGTCTAACAGTCAGAATACCAGCTGCCTAGAAGGCAGGCTTGAAGCTACAGTGCCTGAGTTAGAATCCTGGTTCGGCCACTTCCTGCTCTGTATCTTGAGGAAAATTATATGACCCCTTTGTGCCTCATTATTCTTAATTGTAAAATGAGGATAACCATAGTGCATAATTCATAGAACTACTAATAGGAACAGGTGAAAGAATGTGTATAAATTGCTAAGCACATTACCTTGCATACAACAACAATAAAAACAACTTATAATCTAGTTAAGTTTTACTGAATGTCTCCTACATGCAATCACAGTCCCAAGAGTTATACGTGTATTACCTCATCTAACTCTCATGATAACCCTATATTAGTGCTATTATTCCCCACATTATAAATTAGAAAACTGAGGAGTTAAGTAAGGTACAGAGGCCCAAGGTCTCACAATGGTGGAATAAGGATTCAACCCAGGCAGTCTTATTCCAGAAACCATGGTTGTAATCACTGATCATGTTTTGGGTCAGGAATGTCCCTGGCACATTGAAAACATTACATAAATAGTAGCTATTTCTCCTCTTATTATTAATAATGGAGTAGAAGCCTAGGAAGGCAGGGACCTAGAACTGTTCCAAATTTGGTTGATCACCCTCTAAGAATTCTGGATGAAGGATGACCACAGTTTTAGAAAATTACTCATTGGCCTTGAATGACCCTTTCAATTCTACATTGGCTTTGTAAACAAGCTGATATAGATTAAGATACTGACTCTGCCATTTTCTAGTTATGTGACCCTGGAGAAGATGTTTAACATCTGTGCGGAAGCCTCAGTTGCCTGTACAATTAAGATAGTAATATCCGCATTGTAAGGATTTGGTGGAAATAATGTATATAGAATTTAGCCCATTGGTTGTCACATGGTCAATACTTGGCCGATGATAGAAATAATTTCTGATATTATAATGATATTTATGTTTATTTAGGTTTTTACTTTTCTAATCTGTTTTATTCTCTAGTCTCACCTTTTTATGTTGGGCTACTGAACGTATTAGAGGAGACACATTTTTTCATGTGGCTGTTACTCTGTCAAGGGAAAAGACAGAACCGGGTACCCTAGGTTAAGGGAAGATAGAAGACTAGAAAGAACTATTGGAAGTGGAGGAAGCAAAGCTAAAAATAAAGGGAGGAGTTGTAAGAGAACTGTGTGACTGGCTTCTCCTTTTGGCTTAAATCTGGTGCCACTGCTAAGCACAGTTAATTTTGAGGGTGAATGAAAGCAATGGTTGTCCATTGGTCATGGCAAAATGCCCATATATGCCCAGCAAGGATGAGGAGATGGCTCCCTATGCGGTCACCATTCGCAGTTAAAACTTCAGAGGCAGGGATTGTAAGTCTGCCCCAGCTATCCCAGGTTCCCCGGTGACAGAACCATGGTGAGTTCTGCATTGTCCTTTACGAGAGAGCTGCAATACTTAATCAGAGAGCAGAGAAAATATCCTAATAGCGATTAATGACCCTGCTGGAACAAATCAAGGTGATTTGTTCCCCAAAATACAACCTATTTAGGTAAACATATTCGGTTCAAATTATATATTTAACTCTTCAAGGATGATCTTGATGTCATAATTTTTTATTAAAAATATTTACCTGGATCCAGGTATTTACCATTCTTTCTTATGGGGGGGAAATAAGAAATTATTAACAGGTCTAATTTAATTTTAAAAAGGTTTCTATCCCTTTATAGGTTTGGGACTATGAAAAGGGGAACGGGAGGAAGGAGGGCATTCAAGAGAGAACTGAGTATCACACAAAGAATGAAATGGAAGCTGAAAATTCAGCTCCATGTGCTTCTCCCACTATAGTTAGGCTGTCACTAATGTGGCTATTAACTTTTCATGTTCAGATTTATTATGCTGTCATTATAGCACTTTTCTTTGCTGATGTATCAAACCACTATTACATATTTGTTGGCATCTCATCTATTTAAGGGAAACAAGTGATTACCCGTTGCCAAGGAGACTAATAAGGAGTGTGCAAGCAAAGGACTGCAGAGTTCTTGTTGGAAGATAACAAGTCACTGGTATTTTATTTTCGATTAAATCATAAACTACCTCGTTGTTTAAAGAATAATTGCCTTCTCCCTCCCCTAAAAAAAAATGAAGAACTTATTCAAAGAATAATCCTACACACTTTTTAAAAACAAAATAGATGCACATGATAGACTTGAAATATTTCGGGAAATAGTAACTTCTAATAAGCTTTCCGAAAATGGAAGGTTATTCTTGCGATTTTTGAAAGTGTTCATCTACGGAACCCAAATATGACTAAAGTGTTTCTGAAAAAGACAAGACACAGGTTATGGATATGAACTGCAGATTTTCACAATGTGGGCTTTAGATTAAAGTAGATCTAGGTGTCATTTCTCATTCTCAATGTGTTGGTTGTCAACCTTGCCCAAATTACTTGCCTTCACATATTTCTTTCCTTGCTTATAATATAGAGAAAATGATACATACCACAAGCAATGTTGTGATAATTAAATGAGATAACTTTTACAAATTACCTAAAACATGTCATTGCCATGAATATGGAAATTCAAGTCATTTGTTGAATGATTCAAGTCAAGCATTTATTGAATATCTGCATTTACTTAGGGATACAAATATGAGTGAGACATGGCACTGTCTCTGAACTCAGAATTGTTGCAACAGTCTAATAAGAGATTCAAAGGTATAAAAATATAATTTCAAAACAATGTTTTCAGTATGATTGCCTAGTGTATTTGTTGGGGTAATGCTAACTGCTATAACAGATAAATCTCTAGACCTCAACAGTTTAACACTTTCATTAATGATTTCAACATGGTTTCCTAAGGTCAGTGGGCTTCCTGGGTTCGCTTAGTACCCAGAATCCTTTCATCTTATGCCTCCATCCTTTTCTGAAAACATTGCTTAATCTTCAGTGTAGTGGACAGAGAGGATGGAGGATTGCACTAGAGAGGTTCTCCAAAGCCAGTACTGGAAGAATCACGTGTCACTTCTGCTTGAATTCCATTGGCTAGACATCAATTACATACCTGCACTTGACTTCAAGGGAAACTGGGAAATGCTATCTACCGTGTTTCCCCGAAAATAAGACCTAGCCAGACAATCAGCTCTAATGCCTCTTTTGGAGCAAAAATTAATACAAGACCAGGTCTTATATTATATTATATTATATTATACCTGGTGTTATGTTATGCTATGTTATGTTGTTATGTTATGTTATATTATACCTGGTATTATATTATATTATATTATATTATATTATATTATATTATATTATATTCCCAGCCTTATATTATAGTAAAATAAGACTAGGTCTTATATCAATTTTTGCTCCAAAAGATGCATTAGAGCTGATTGTCTGGCTAGGTCTTATTTTCGGGGAAACATGGTAGCTATGAGTCCAGGGAGAAGGAAATGGTTTATGAGCATCCAAAGAGCATCTGCAACCCAGAGTGAAGATACAAACACAAAGCAGAACCGAAAACTTTAGCCTGGGATGCGTAGTGAAGAGGGTGAGAAAAAGACTTCCTGAAAGAAATGATAATTGAATTTTGTTGAAAAATAATTAAGCATTATCTAGGCAACAAACATGAGGGCATTTGAGGCAATAAGTAATCCTTTTTCTGTGAAGTCTTTCACTGTTTTAACATCAGCACACCACAGTTTCTTTATTCATTCACTTATTGATGGACATTTGGGTTGCTTCCAGTTTGGGGCCACTACTAATAAAGCTACTATGAACATTTGTGAATAGGCTATGGCATTGAAATTTGATTTCATTTCGTTTGGGTAAATACCTAAGACTAAAATGGTAAGGTCATAGGTTGGGCATATATTTTACTTTTTAAGAAATATGCCAAATGGTTTGTCAAAGTCGTTGTTTTCCATCAGCAGTTTATGAGAGTTTTCAATTGTTCTACATTCCTACCACTGTCCTCTTAATTGTATTATTCTAGTAGATGAGTGGTGGTATCTTATTGTGGTTTAATTGACTTGTTCTAAAGACTAACAATGTAAGAATTCTGGGTACCTATGTGTCCTCCAGATGTCTTCTTTGGTGAAGTGTGTCTTCAAATCTGTTGCCCACATCACACATCACTCACTTTTAATTGGGTTGTTTATTTTCTTATTAATGAATTCTGAAGAATATTTATATATTCTGAAATTGAGCCCTTCATCAGATATATGCTTTGCAGGGATTGTTTATTCCCCATTCCATGGCTTTTCTTTTCATGCTTTCAATAGTGACATTCGAAAAGCAGAAGTTCTTAATTGCAATGACATCTAATTTATTTATTTTTTCTTTTATGAGTCAAGATTTTGGTGTCAAATCTAAGAAATCTTTGCTTACCAATGGTCACAGAGGTTTTCTCCTGTGTTTCTTCTAAAAGTTTTATAGTACTAAGGTTTACATTTGGATCTTTGAACCAATTGTATAGATTTTCATATATGGTACAAAATATAAATCCAAACTATTTTTTTGCATGTGGATACCAAATTATTTCAAGAGTATGTGTTAAAAATAATTTCTCCATTGAATTGTCTTTGCACACTTACGATCAGTTGGAACACACACACACACACACATATATATATATATATTTCTGGGCGAGCTATTCTGTTTAATTGCAGATTCTGTTTAATTAGTCTGTCTTGGTGTAAATATCATACTGTCTTGATTACTGTAGTTTTACAATGTTTTAAATCAGGTAGTTTTAGTCCTCTAACTTTGATCTGTAAAAAAACACAAACTCTGCATTTCTATATGGATTTTAAATTCAGCTTGCCAATTTCTACAAAACAGTGTATCAGAGTTTTGATTGGAAATATGTAGAATATTTATATAAATTTGGGGAGAATTGGTATGAAGCTGGTGTATCACCCCATTTATTTTGGTTTTCTTTAATTTCTTTCAGTATTGTTTGAAAGTTTTCAGCTACAGTCTTTCACATTTTTGTCATTTTGTCACATTTATCTCCATGCACATATTTCATGTTTTTATGATACTCTAAATGGTATCTTTAAACTTTCAATATCTTAATTGTTATAAATATATAGAAATATAACTGATTTTGTACACTCATTTCCTAAAATCTTGATAAGTTCATTTATTAATTTTAATACTATTTTTTTGTAGATGCCATCAGATTTTCTACATAGACAATCATGCTATCTGTGTATATTGACCCACTGGCTTCTATCTTTCCTGTCTGAAAGTTTTGTGTTTTTTTTCCTTGAATCATTGCACTAGCTAGAGCTCCAATGCAATGCTAAATAGAAGGCTTGCTTCAAGTTTGAGGGTATTATAAATAAAGCTTATTTATTTCTTAGAGGAAAATCGTTTAGTATCTCATTATTAAGTATAATGCTAGCTGAAGGTTTTTTCATAGATGCCTTTTATTAAGTTCAGGAAGTTCCTTTCTTTTCCTCATTTGTGCAAATTATTTATCATGAATGGATGTTGGATTTTGTCAAAACCTTTTTCTGAATCTATTGAGATGTTAATATGGTTTTTCTTTCATAATATGGCAATATGGTGAATTTTTTAATGCCAAGCCAACTTTGCATTTCTCAGATAAATCTTACTTGGTAATGATATATCATCCTGTTTATGTATTGTTTAACTTGCTAAAAATTTTGTTAAGAATTTTTATCTATGTTAATGGGGAATTTGGTCTGTAGTTTACTTTTCTTGTAATCTCTCTCTCTTTCTTTCTCTCTCTCTCCCTCTCTCTCTTCTTCTCCCTCTTCCTCTCTCCCTCTTTCATTTTGTATCAGACTAATTCTTGCCTCATAGAATGAAGTAGGAAGTATACTCTCCTCTTTAATTATCTGAATATTTTGTATAAAATTTGTATTGTTTATTCCTTAAGTGTTTGGTAGAATGCCTTAAGTGGTCCTAAAGTTTTCATCATGGGGAGAATTTTAACTACAAGTTCAATTTTATTAATAAATACAGGACTATATATGTTATATAATTATTTTCCATTGAGCTGTAGAAGTTTGTGTGTTTAAGGGATTTGCTCATTTTACCTAGTTATCAAGTATATCAACATATAATTGTTTACAATATTCCTTTGTTATCTTTTTAATATCTATAGAATCTACATTGATGTCATCTCATACTTGATATTGTAATCTGAGTTTCTCCTTTTTGTGATTAATCTGGCCAGTATTGATCAACATTTTTAATTTCATGAACCCACTTTGATTTCTTTGATGTTTCTCTATTATTCTGATGTCCATTGAAATCTGCTCTAACTTATTATTTTCCTCTTCTTTTTACTATGTTTTCATTTTTATTTCTATAGCTGGAAGCTGAGCTCTTTGATTTGAAATCCTTTCCTTCAGTCCTTCCTTCCTTCCTTCCTTCCTTCCTTCCTTCCTTCCTTCCTTCCTTCCTTCCTTCCTCTTTCTTTCTTTCTTTCTTTCTTTCTTTCTTTCTTTCTTTCTTTCCTTCTTTCTTTCATCTACCTTTTGTCCTTTCTTTCTTCTAATATGAGCATTTAGCACCATGTATCTCTGTCTGTATTCCATTAGCTATATCCTATGCATTATAATTTATAGACGTTCAAAATACTTTCTAACTTCCCTTGTGATTTCTTCTTAGAACCATTTGTTATTTAGAAGTCTGTTGTTTAATTACAAAATATATGTGGGTTTTCCAAATATCCTGTTATTGATATCTAAATTAATTCCATTTTCATCAAGAAATATACATTACATTATTCGAAAATTCTAAATGCATTAATGTTTGTTTTATGGTCAACAATATGGTCTACTTTGGTGAAAATCCTATGAGCACTTGAAAAGAATATCTATTCTGCTGGTTTTGCTTGGAGTGTTCAATAAATGTCGATTAGGGCAAGTGATTGATAATCTTGTTCAAGTATTCTGCATCTTTACTGAGTTTCTGTTTATCTTCTTCTATCAATTATTGAGAGAAGCTTATTGAAATATCTAATGATAATAACAGATGTGCCTATCTCTCTTTTCAGTTCTATCAGTTTTTGCTTCATCTATATTTAAGCACTGTTATAATGTGAAATATATTTAGGATTGTTACTTCTAGGTACTTGGAAAATTGACCCCTTTGTCATTATAAAATGAATCTTTTTATCCATGATAATGTTCTTTGCTTTAAGATCTCCTTTATTTGTCATTAATATACAAACTCACTTTTTAATTATTATCATGGTGCATTTTTATATATAAAATTTGCATATGTTTCCATTTTTTATTGAATTTTTTACATTTTATTTATTTATTTTGACATTCAGTATTATCTTATTTAATTGTAGGTGTATAGCATAGTGGTTAGACATTTCTATAATTTAGGAAGTGATGTCCCTGTCTAGTATAGTACCCTTCTGGCACTATACATAGTTACTACCATATTATTGATTATATTCTCTATGTTTTACATCCCCATGACTATTTTGTAGCTACCAATTTGTAGTTCTTAATTCCTTCACCTTTTTCACCCTGTCCCAACCCTCTCTCATCTATCACTCTGATGAATCCAGTGCCCATCTGACACCAAACATAGTTATTACAATATTATTGGCTATATTCTTTACGCTGTACCATACATCCACATGACTACTGTGTAACAACCAATTTGTACTTCTTAATTACTTCCCCTTTTTCACTCACCCCCAACCCCAATCCCACCTGGCAACCATCAAATTGTTCTCTGTATTTATGAATTTGTTTCTGTTTTGTTTGCTTATTTATTTTCTTTAGATTCCCCCATATAAGCAAAATCACATTGCATCTGTCTTTATCTTACATACTCCATTCAGCACAACACACGCCAGGTGCATCAATGCCTCCACAGATGTCAAGAACCTATTCTCATCTATGGCTGAGCAATATTCCATTATATATATATATATATATATATATATATATATATATATATATATATAGTCTTTATCCATCCATCCATCGATAGACATCCAGGCTGCCTCCACCTCTTGACAATGATAAACAATGCTGTAATGAACATATGGATGCAATTGTTTCCACAAAGCAGCATTTTGGATTTCTTTGGATAAATACCCAGAAGTGAGATTACTGGGCCCTTCCTTGTCTCTTATTATAACCTTTGTTTTGAAGTCTATTGTCTGATATAAGTATTGATCCCTCAGCTCTTTAGTTCGTTTCCATTTTCATGAAACATATTTTCCTATCCCTTCACTTTAAGTCTGTGTGTGCCTTTTGATCCGAAGTGAGTCTCCTGTAGCCAGCATATGTAAGTCTTGTTTCCTTTTTGATTGGAACATTTAATCCATTTGCATTTAAAGTAATTGTTGATACATATGTACTAATTGCCATTTTGTAATTCATATTTTTTGTCATTTCTTTTTTCCTTTTCATCTTAAAGAAGTCCCTCTAAGATGGCTTGTAATAGTGGTTTGGTGTTGATGAACTCTTTTAGTTTTTTCCTGTCTGGGAAGGTGTTTATCTGTCCTTACATTCTAAATCATAGCTTTGCGGGGTAGAGTAATCCATTTTGTAGATCCTTGCTTCTCATCACTTGAATATTTCCTGCCAATCCCTTCTGGCCTGCAAAGTTTCTGTTGAGAAATCAGCTGACAGTCTTATGGGGGCTTCCTTGTAGGTAGCTACTTTTCTCTTGCTGCTTTTAAGATTCTCTCTTTGTCTTTAACTTTAGTTCTTTTTCTGGAGCTTTATTCTATTCTTTTATTTGGGACATGTTTCTTGGTCTCCCCATTTTGGCTGCCTCCCAGTGTTTGTTTCTATGCATTAGGTAGGGTTGCTATGTCTCCCAGTCTTAGTAGAGTAGCCTTATGTAGTAGGTGTCCAGTTGCAGTCGCCCTGGTTACTAGATCCGGGTGCTCTAGGTGTGTCCCTTGTGTGTGCCCTCCTGTTATAGTTGAGCCTTGGTTGTTGTTTGCACATCAGTAGGGAGGATTGATCCTTAGGCTGATTGTTTGTGTCTACTGGCCATGACTGCAGTAGAAGAGCTTTGGTTTAAGACTGAACCAAAGCAGGATTTCCTTTAGCATGGCTCTGGTGCCTGCCCAGTCTCCTGTTTGGGTGTATCATCCTTGGAGGTGGCCGGTGATGCTCTGGCTTGGTCCAAAGCTTGCCACCAGGCATGCCAGCCCTGGGGCCTCCTGGGAAGGAACCCAGTGCAGGCCAAATTTAGCTACAGATTGTGGACTTCCCAGAGCCACGTGGTAAGAGCCAAACAAAGCAATTTTGCAGATGACCAATACCCACACTGAGTTTAGAGGGGCCTCATGAGGTCAATCTGTGAACCGTGTTGTTAGTGATAGGCTTAGGGTTGCTCAGCCAGAGACAGGGGGCATGCCCAAACCAGATGCTGCTTGTTTGGGGTTTGTGAACCTTTAAGAAATGTTAGTAATGTCTGCAGCATGAGCCAAGATGTCTTGTTTGTATGGAAAAGCCACAGGAAACAACTTCAGTGTGCCTCAAAGTTGGATGGGGCAGAATCTCAGGGAATCACTAAGGTGGAGCAAGGAAAGGTTATGGCCACTTTGATTGAGACTCAGATATGAGGTCTGCCTGTGTCTGCATGCAGGAAGGAGGGGGCTCAACAAAGAAACAATGGATTCTGCCAATGGCTTCTCCATCCTGAAGAAGCTGCCCCTCGAGCCCTTAATGTGAGGTCAGACAACTCAGTTCCTCCCTGTGTTTCCCTGGTGCCTTTTGAGCTGCTGCCCCAGCTCTGGAGCTCAGAGTGATCAAGTCCATCAGCAAGAAGGTCCATGTGCAGGCCCTTTAAGAGGAACATGGGACGGCAGCTGCCCTCTGACTCACTCAGCCACAATCACTGCTGGTTTTCACATTGGAAGTTATGGGGACTTCTCTCTCTGGCCCTGGAACCCTGGGCTGAGGAGGCTGATGTGGGGATGGGACCCCTTACTCCTTGGGGGAGGAAACTCTGCAGCCAAGATATCCCTCCTGATTTTTAATGGTCACATGCAGGTGTGGGACTAGCCCATTTTGTATGTCTGCCCTCCCTACCAGTCTTGAGCTGGCTTCCTTTTTATGTCTCTAGTTGTAGGGCTTCATTTCAGCTGGACTTCAGGCGATTCTCAATGATGTTCTGTAGTTTAGTTGTAATTGATGTGGTCCTGAGAGGAGGTGAGCAATGTTTACCTACTCTGTCATCCAATTTTTGAACTCTGAAACACTGATGATATTGAAATCTATCACCCTGCCCCATGTTATCTATTCTTTATTTTTAATATAGGGTATTTTTTTATTATTATTTTTATAAGTGGGTTTCTTCTAGGCTGCATATAGTTGAGTCTTGCTCTTTTAACCAATCTCACAATTGCTGCTTTTTAATTGAGTGTTTGAACTATTTCGAGTTAATGTGATTATAATACTGTCCTGTTCTCATTTATTACTTTGTTGTTTTCAATTTGTTTCATTTGTTTTTTCCCCATTTTTGCTCTGTATCTGCCTTGAGAAATTATCCCCAAAGGGATATTTGATGATATTAAGGAATTATGGTCAATTTGTTATTAGGAAAGATAATACAGTTGTGATTATATGAAAAACAAAATTTCTTAATTTTTAGAGAAACATAGTAAAATATTTGTGGTTCAAATGAAAGGATTTTTGAGATTTTCTTTAAAATAATCTAAGTTTAAATGTGTGTGTCTATGGATGAAAAAAAGATTGGCAAAAAGATCATAAAAGTGATGGGTAACTGGGGGTTTATTGTAGGATTCTATCTTATTTGCCTTTCACATTTTCCATAAAAAAAAAAAAGCTAAGCAGATTTTAAGTCTTAGAACTTGGGAAAACTGTTAGTAAAAGCAGGTTGCAAATTCTTTTCCAAACTACCACCTTCTAGCAACAGGCCAAAAGAATGAAAAAAGATACGTTGGGGGAAATTAATTTAATAGTTACACACCTAAGGAATGCTCCAGATTTCTTATAACAAATCTAGAGAGCTTTCTGCTATATATAGTACTGATTAGATTGTTTTGAAAGTAGATATCAAGGCCCAAGGCATGTTTTTTTTTGTCCAAGAGAAAGATAAGTTATTCCCATAATTGCATAGTTTGAGCCAAACATAATAAAATCCTATAACTCAAACACATTTGCTAAAAGATTCTAGAGAAGTAAGGAGGCAACTATGTTGATTTTCCTTTCTGGACACATTCTGACAAACATCTATCCAATGCCTCTTCTGAGTCAGGCACTGTTTTAAGGTGCTGGTGACATCATAGTGATCTAGGCAGACAGAACCTATGCTCTAACAGATCTTACATTCTAGAGAGGAAACAAAAAAGGAGAAATAAATAGATTTATAAGCTAGAATTCTAGGTAGTGTTTAGTGCAATAAATAAAAATGAAATAGTCCAAGAAGGTAAAAAGGGAGAGAAAATCTTATCAAAGGAGATACTGGGGAAGGAATCTTTGAGGAAGTGACATTTCAATATGGCTCTAAATAAAATGAGTGAGTTAGCCATGTAAATATTAAAAAAGAAAAAAATTCCAGGTAGTAGGAACAGCAAGTGCAAAGGCCCTGAAGCTGAAGTATGATTCACATAGTTATAGATTACTAGTACTTCAGGCTTGTATTTGCAGAATTAGAAAGAAAAAAAAAGTAAATCTGTATAGTTTTTCTGTAATTTACTTTCTTAATAATAAATTATACCAGTTCCTCTTGATATCAGAGGTTACTTCTTCTAAATCTGAGAGAATATGGTCTATAGGTTAAGAAAGATCAGGAGGATATAGGGATAAACCAAATTGGTACCACCTTCACACTTCCAGTCTAATAGTTGTAAAAGTAACTGCATAGGAGGAACAACGTATGTGACCTCACCAAACCTAGTGTCTATAAATCACAAAACGTTTTTGAAACCAACATCTTACCAACATGACTGGACCATCCTGGTGATGTGGTCAACTTCCAGAAAAGAAAAACAATTTCCTAATATATTTTTTAAAACATGATCCAACTATATGCTGTCTATAAGAAACACACTTTACCCATAGGTAGCTTAACAACAAAAGAATGGAAGAAGATATATCTTTCAAACATATATCATGAGAAATCAAGGGTGAGTATATTAATATTATTATATAAAGTAGTCTTTAGAACAAAGAAAATTACTAGAGAAAGAGAAGCACTTTATACAGTGATTAAAGGGCAATCCAACATGAAGCCATAGCAATCCTAACTAAATACGTATGCACCAAACAACAGAACTGCCAAATATGTGAACCAAAATGGACAAAAATGGAAAGAGAAATAGAAAAATCCAAAATTTTATTTGGAGGCTTTAACACCTCTCTCACAGCAATTTACAGAACAAATAAACAGGCAATCAGTAAGATATATGGGAACTCCAAACCATCAGCCAAAAGGATCTACATTATATTTATAAAACATTTCACTCAACAACAGCAGAATAAATATTCTTTCAAGTAACCATGGAAGATGTACCAAGATAGGCTGTACCCTGTACCAAAACACAAACCTCAACAACTTGAAAAGACTCACAAAAATTATTTTTGAGCACATTGTAATTAGAGTAGAAAGTAATAACAGAAACATAAGTGGAAAATCTCCAAATACTTGTAAACTAAATAAGACATTTCTAAGCAACTCTTGAGTCAAAGAGGAAGCCTTTAGTTTAAAAAAAATTAAAAATATATTGAACTTGAATAAAAATGCCACATAAAAGTTGTGGACATAACTGTAGCAGTGTTGAGAGGAATATTTACAGTGTTAAATACATACACTACAAATGAGGGAAAGCCTCAAATGAGTAATCTAAGTTCAGACTTCAAGGACCTAGAAAAAGAAAAGCAAAATGATTCCAAAGTAATTAAAAGGTAGAAAATAATAAAGATAATAGCAGAAGTCAATGAAATTGAAAACAGAAAAACCATAGATGAAAATCAGTGAAACAAAGATCCAGCTCTTTGAAATGTCAATAAAATTGTCAAACCCCTAGCAAGACTAAAAAAGAAAAGAGAGAGATAACCCAAATTACCAATATTAGAAATGAAATAGGAAATACTATACTACTACAAAATGCACAAACATCAAAATGATGATATAATAATAATAAAGGAATACTGCAAACAATTCTACAACCATAAATTTGACAACTTAAACAAAATGAACCAATTTCTCAGAAACACAAAATACTGCAACTCACACAATATGAAATAGATCATTTGAAATACCTTATAACTATTAAATAAATTAAATTTGTAATTAATTCTCCAAAAGGAAATCCCCAAGTCCACATGGTTTCATTGGACAATTCTAGCAAATGTTTAAAGCAGAATTAACAGCAATTCTGACCATCTCTTCCAGAAAATTGAAATGGAGAGAACACCTCTCAATTTATTTTGTGAAGTTGTATTATACCATAATACCAAAAATAGACAAAGACAGTACAAATAAGAAAACTTTAGACCAATATCCCTCCTGAATATAGATGCAAAATTCCTTAATAAAATATTAGCAAATAGAAGTCAGCATTATAAAAAATGAATTTTATATCATGATCAAGTGGTAACCAGAAAACAGAACAAAATGACAAAAATAAGACAATAAATAAATCATGAAATAACTGAAAATGGAATGATGCAATCAATAAACACAATACCACTTAATATAAAACAAAATCTCATCTTGAGGTGTCTATAAGGGACTAATGAAAAACTGATTAGGTAATGTTGACATACAAAAAGGATGGACAAAATTATAACATTAAAATGTAAACAGAATTAATTAGAATTCCTATTAATATTAAATTAAATATAGTTCCACGTTAAAAATAATTAAAGTACACTGAGCAGAAAGTTTATATGGAAGATATTATGGTCGTAAACCTTTAGGAACCTTGTAACCAAATATATAAAACAAATTTTTTTTAAAGAACAGCAATAAGTTGAAAGAAATACATTAATACTGTAAGGCTTTAATATATTTATTAGGCTTTAATTATTCAGAGTAAATATAGAGGATTGTTTTAGAATTCTTTTGTATGCAAGTGACAGAAGTGACCTAAAAGTTAGTACTCAGGTAAGGGATCTACTGATGAAAGTACAGAGATAGGATTCAGACATCTTTTTTCAATGATATTATTATTACTGAATATTTCTCTCTCTCTTCCCCACACCCTCTTTGTCTCATCTTTTCTTTCTCTCACTTTCTTTCTCCACCTCTAAGCTCTACATTCCCATATTTTGCTTTTTGCTCTGCATAAGCAGCTTCACGTTCACATCATCCATATAAACTGACAATACAGATATAAAGAGATCTTGTCCTTGCTAAAAGTTCTAGCAAATGCATATGGTTATATCTGCCTGTTATGAGTCAACTGAACTTCTGTGATTCAGTCCCTGTGACCAGATCTAGAATGTTCTGGTTGCCTAGGACTTAGTCACATGCTTCACTCAGGCTGGGGTAAGAGCAGTCTCACTCAAACCATATGGATAATAAGGCGATTCACCTAGAGAAAGGAAGGTATTAGTTTCCAAAGGAAAAAAAGCTAAACCGAAACAAGCAATGTATGTCCACTACAAAAATTTGAAAAATACAATTAATAACGTTAACTTTACAGATACAGACCACCTGAGTGTCACAAAGCTTTACCCTCCTTATGTGCAAATAAGGTCATATTAATATGTGTATTTTGTTTTTGCTAGCTTGCAGCTCCCATCTTTATAGCAATCTATTCTCTAGCCTTATACCCTGCCCCAAATGATGCAAGTTATTTAAACGTTCTTATTCCTTCTAATAGTTCTAGGAGTCTATAAAGGTCCACATGTCCTCAGGTAATTTTTAAGCTATTGTGACTGCCACTCTAGCTCTGTAAAAGCCCTCCTTTGTCATTCTGGTTGTGTGATACTATAGACTCGTACCTCACCTGTGATTAACTTCTTTTCAGAAACTTGTTCTTATCATTTCCTCTGAGCCCCAAAGCTGTAAATGCCTCCTCCTAATTTTCATCCTGGGGCCCTGCCTGTATGTAGAGTATATATTCTCCTTCACAAGTGCTTCTCTGTCTTTATTTTTACCCTTCTAGGTGAGACAGGAGGCTGAAGGAGATCTGAATTTTGTATGCAAGTGACAGAAGTGATCACCTGAATTGGTATTTCACTTCCCCCAGGTGAATTAACCTCTTGGAAGTTGTGTTTCCTGTCTTTACAATAAGAAAAAGACAAAAAAAAAAAAAGAAAGAGAGAGACAGACAGACAGACAGACAGACAGAGAGAAGGAGGAAGGAAGGAAGGAAGGAAGGAAGGAAGGAAGGAAGGAAGGAAGGAAGGAAGGAAGGAAGGAAGGAAAGAAAATCACCATCTATTCCTCAACCCATCAAAGAACTGAAGTCACAGATCAAGACGCTACCCTACAATTGGATAGAGAGTTGGATAAAGATATTCACATACTTACCTGGAGCCAGTACCAACAGGAACACTTAAGCTATGATGGATGAATTGCTGGAGGTTCACCACTGATGAATTTAAGAGTTAAAAGCTCCAGGGGCCCCAGTTCTAGGGCGAGGAGAGCACATTTTTGTGGGTTTCATGTTTAAGAGCCCTACCAGATTCTGAGAGTGAAGATCAGAGAAAAATTTCCTCATGCTTTTGGAATAGGGAGGGGGAAAGTGGCAATTTTGAACTACGTTTAGAACATTCTGTTCCCCTTAACAGTCCATCCTCAGCTATTTTGCTAGAGCCTAAGATACTTGGTTCTTATCAGAGGGGCACAGGTTCTCTAAAAGACTGAGACCTAATCATAAAATTATAGAATGCTCCCCTGCCTCCCACAATTTACTACCGCATAGATTGAGCTCTCTTATAAAAATAGGAGATTACAGCTGAAAGAACTACACTCAAGCACTATTTAAGGTGTCTCTAAGAAAATGTAAAGATAACATGGAGACCAAAAAGGAACTCTAAAGGAAATTTTAGCCTCTGAAACCTTCAGATAAAATAAACAGTAAACATAACCTACAGATAGCATCATACTTAATGGTGGGAAACTAGATGCTTTCTCCCTAAAAATCAGAAACAAAGTAAAGATGTTCCCTTTCATCACTTCTGTTCAGTAATATACGGAAAGTCCTAAATAATGCAATAAGACAAGAAAAAGAAGTAAAAGGTACACCAATTGATTCAAAAAGAAGAAATATAATTGTCATTGTCATGTTTGTCTATGTTGAATATCCCAAATACTCAATGACAACAACAACAAATTCCTGGAACTAATAAGCAATTATAGCAGGGTTGCAGGATACGAGGTTAAATACAAACGCCAATTCTTCCCCATACACCAGCAACGAAAAATTGGAAATTGAAGTAAAAAACAGAGTACCATTTACATTAGCACCCCCAAAATCAAATATTTAGGCATAAATCTAACAAAATATGTAGAAGAGCTTTATGAAGATAACTACAAAACTCTGACAAAAGAAAGCAAAGAAAAACTAAATGGAGAGATAGTTCATGTTTATGGGTAGGAAGACTCAATATTATTAAGACATCAGTTCTTCTCAACTTGATCTATAGATTCAACACAATCCCAGTCCAAATCCCAGCGCGTGATTTTGTAAATATTAACAACATATTCAAAAGTATATATGGAGAGGCAAAAGACTCAGAATAACCAACACAATACTGAAAAATAACAATATTGGAGGATTGACACTGCCTGATTTCACTTATTACAAAGCTATGACAATCAAGACAGTGTGGTATTTGTGCAAGAATAGAAATTTGATCAGTGGGACAGACTAGAGAGTCTAGATATAGACCCACACAAATATAGTCAATTAATCTTTGACAAAAGAGCAAGGGTGATTCAATGGAGAAAGGACAGACTTTTCAAAAGATGGTTCTGAAACAACTGGGCACCATGTACAAAAAAAAAGAGAGAGAGAGAGAGAAAGAAAAAAGAATCTAAAAACCTTAAACGCTTCATAAAAATTCATTCTAAATTTATCATAAATCTAAATGTAAAATGCAAAAAATATAAACATCCCAGAAGATAACATAGGAAAAAATGTAGGTGATCTTGGCTTTGGCAATGAGATTTTTATATATAACACCAAAAGCACAACCCATGAAAGAAAAAAAAAAAAAAAAAAAGATAAGTGGAACTTCATTAAAATTAAAAACTCTGTGAAGATACTGTTAAGAGAATAAACAGATAATTTGCAGATTAAGAGAAAATATTTGCTAAAAACATCTGATAAAGGACTTATATTCAAAATATATTATATAAAGAACTCTTAAATCTCAACAATAAAGAAACAAACAGCCCACTTATAAAATGTACTAAAGATCTGAACCTCAGCTAATAAGATATACATATGTCAAATAAGCATATGAGAAGATGTCCAACTCATATGTCTTTAGTGAAATGCAAATTAAAATCGGATACAACTACACGTGTCATAATGGCTAAAATAAAAAAACACTGACAATAAGGTCATCCACTTTGAATCTATGTTTTTCTTTTGATAGATGAGCTATTTGTCAATCAGGTTTTTTGCATCTAAAAATTTATCATATAGATTATCCAGGTTTAAAATGTTCATCACTTTTAAGCATTCAGAAGCACATTGAATTTCATCATCATTTAACTCTCTCTGAGAAAGTGGTTTTAATACAGAGGTAATTTGAATTTTGAAATCAAAACTAGATTCCAAATAACTTACAGTTTTAGTAAAGGTATTGAGAAAGTCCTATGAAAATCAGCTCCCCTTCTCTGTAAACATACTTTGCATTCTGAAGCAGTCTTATTTCCAAGAAATGAGTCCTGTTTTTCACTGTATGAGTTTTTGTTGCAACCTACACATAGTATCAAATAATTCAGTTGCAGTCAGTTTATCCTTTATGGCCCTTCAAAGATCATTAAACAGTTTTGGGCAAACAGTATATAAGTTTCTGTTAAGTAACCCTTTTCCCATTTCTCATCTTCAACATATTTCTAAATTGGAAAACATTTTTCCTGTCTCAAACTTTGAAAATATGATTTTACAATAGGCCAACATTTTAATCTTTCCTATGGCTAACATCAATGAGCTCCGTGCTGAAGACATGTGGAAGGCTACCTCCTTTTACTTCAATAAAGTCTAAAAAAATCATTAACTGCTTCTGCACATTTTCAAGAGACTGTAAAATGATAAAAATTTTTCATTACAAAATCTTCAATATCCAGAGATAAGCAAATCACATCCTTTTTTAGCATTGCTATGTATGAGGTGTGCAGGAAATTTAACTGGTTAAGTCTTTTTATTTTCTTTTATAAGAAATTTATAAACTTAATGGAATTTTCCAAAATTTACACCTGCCCTAATTGGCCAAATATGCAGATTGATAAGCAGAGTGTACAGGGTATTTGGGGAAGATACCAACAATCTTTTATTTTACATTTACTTATGTTTAATTAAAATCTTCATCAATTTTAGAAAATGATTTCAAACTACAACTTTAAAATTCAAAGTACCTAATAACTAGGGATATTTTTTTTTCCATGATTTAGCTTATCACTTGCTACACTGTAGAAAGTATGATCATTGATAAGATCTGACACAAAAAACTGTACATACCTATTTTCAGAATGTTTTTTCCTTGTTTACTCACATGACATTGTAGTTTCAATCTCTGAAGCAGAAAATGTAACTTGACTCATTCTCACAGAACAGTACAAGGAATGATATGATATTGTCAAGAGTGCAGCTAAGTTACTGCATAGTATTGTTGTCTCGGCATCCATTTTGTTTGGCCAAGTGGGGACCTTAAACTAACATTTGCCCCTCATCCAAGTGCACACCCTTGTCAACCTAAATAAAGAGGTAAACTGAGGCAAGCTTGAATGATCAGAATTGGCGTTTCTTCAGGAATAGCAGAGGCACTGCAATGCAGGAAATGCACACTGCAGCAAGCTGCAGGCAAGTCCACAGAATGTTTGGGGAGGGCTGCATTTATTAGCAAGGAGTACCAAGGCAGAGAGGGAGGCGTCCAGCCAGAGTTTAAGCAGTAAGTTCATTGGCTTGAGGATGGAGAGACATTCTTGGTGGATGTTCATTGGTCAGGAAATAAGTCCTGGTTTTCTGAAAGTCAGGAATTTATGGGAAATAAGTTTCTCAGTTAAGTTTTCTTTTCCAGAGGGTGCATGCCTGAGATTCTCTTTCATATCCTTTTTAGATAGAACTCCTTTCATATCCTGGATAACAGCTTATAGAGTCACAAGTAAATGTAAGTTTCTAATTTGACTTTCTCAGTGGCCCTTGTGATAAATTCTCCACAGCTATCTAGGGCCCTCCCTAGTGTGAAGACCCCCGTGGAGCTTACTAAAACCCCATTCTTTTTGGTTTGAATTGACCAATCCAATCCAGCCTTAGCCTGGGAGCTCAAAGCAACCCACCCAATAACCCTAATAAATGTATGTGTCCCATGTTCTCTAACCCCCTCAGCCTTACCTCCCTATGTGGTCCCTCAAGGCATGCCATGTACTTCTTTCAGAACCTGTGAGTATTAAACTTCTTTCTTTCAATTTCCTTTGTGGTCTTTCGTTGAACTAAGGCTCGCTATTTAACACCCCAGGGCTCTACTTACCAAATTTAATTTACCAAAATCACATCAGATATGTGTGTTTGTCCATTTGTGAGGAAAACCCAAATGAATTCAGTGGCTGTTATTTTTGACTGAGCATTGATATCTTTTTGGGAGATGAAAAAAGCTCTTTTTTTTTTTTTAAGTTTATTGAGGTGATAATAGTAAAGTTACGTAGGTTTTGGGTGTACAATTCTGTAATACACCTTCTATATATCACATTGTTTGTTCACCACCCAGAGTCAGTTCTCCTTCTATTATATCACCATGTATTTAGTCCTGTTTACCCTCATCTACCACCCTCCTCCTCTTTACCTTCTGGTAACCACTAAACTATTGTCTGTGTCTATGAGTTTTTGTTTCTTTATTTGTTTGTGAAAAAACTTTCAATTGATTTAAAAGTACTTGCCTGTCTTATCCCAAACTTGTGAGATTTGGTCTCCATATGTGCTTTCATATCTCCCACTCCACCCTGCCTATTCCCAAATTCTTTCCAGCATGTTATTTAATATGCTCTGTTTTGATCATTTGCCTTCCTAGTCCAGTTGTACTTCCATCTGTTATTGAAATAACAGACATTTAGCCTTCCTTTTTGGTGTCATATCTGGGTCATGTTCACAGTGGAATTGGAATTGTTCTCATTTTCGTTATCTAAAGCCTTAGAAAACATGATCACAATATTTACAGCATTAAAAATTAAATTTGCATTATCTTGATACAAAGCATACAGACAAAATTAAAGACGGACTATTAAAACTCATGAATACAACACACTTAAGTTGTAGCTATATATTATCACATCGTTTAGGCCGTATGGTCACAAGTAACCCAATATTTGCATTTATATTATAGACTTTGCTTTATGATTGCATAAATAAATAGTTCATTCAGGTGGTTTTGTAATATCTGATAAAGCATATGCTTAAAGTTGTCTTCAAATCTTCGATGTTTGCAAAATAAAAACAGCTTGTACCTTTGAGTGTCAATTCTTTCAGTTTCTTCTATTCCAATGAGTACAGTCAGGGCTGAGGACCCCAGTGTTCTCTACTCTGTGAACTGAAAATACACCGGAAAATTCTATAAGTGACAAACTATTAGGTATAGTATAGCTGGAATTAAACTGATCATACCTAATGCATTTGAAATCAAATGACGGCACAACAAATGGGAACAAGGACCCAAAGGCATTAGTGAAATATAGTAACTGAGATAATTTCATATCAATCAATCAGATGGCAAGAAAGAGAAAAGAGACATATTATGGTTAGATTCAGATTAAATAAATTGCAGAGGAGCTCAGACAACTCTCTCTGAGTCTGTATGAGCAGGAATAAGTTTATAATTTTTCCTCATGGAATAGTAATGAGAATTTCAAAGGCTTCTCCTGGATAAATGTATTTTACATAAATACATAATGCAAAAGCTGAAGACAGGTACATTCTAGTGATATTCAAAGGCCAAATTGTGTGGCATTTAAAAATCTATAAATATATACAAGACTCTCTCGCTCTCTCTCCCTCACTCTCTCCTTTCTTTTTTATCTCTTGCACTCTCCCTTCCTCTCTTTCCTCCTTCCTTTTTTTTTTCCCCCTTCTTTTAGTGCTCTAATGAAAAATTTCTTGTTTATGTGGCCCCAGGGAAAAGCTCTCTGATTTTGCCTACTCACCATTTTGGAAACCCAATCTAATTTGCAAAAGTTAAGCTGGGGGTTCCCTTACTGATACACAGTGGACCATTTTATAGCCTGGTGTGTGTGTGCTTCAACTACCTCCACATATACTTAATAGAAAATCTTTCATTCACACTTTCTTTGATTTGTTTTTAGAAAATGCTTCTCCGTTGTGTCTTGATTCATATGTTGTTTTTGAAGACTCTGATATCAGTGGAATTATCTTGTCCTTCTGAATTATTTTATCTTTTTCCTGGAGACACTAAGGCTGTCTTCTTTACCTTTGAATTTGAATCTTTCTAGCATGTATCTCAAAATTGATTCTTGCCAGTCAATGTTTTCAGTAAGTTGGTGGAAGCATCCAGGTTTTCTATCACATCTAGAAATTTTTCTTGGGTCATAGTTTTACACATTTGCTTTGTTCCAATGTTTTCATTTTTTTTTAGTACTTTTTATGGTGACTCCTTTCCTTTATTTTTTCCCATTTCAACCACTTTCTCTCTGACTTTTTTTTATGTTTTCTTTACCTCATTTTCAGTCTCTTGTCTGTTTATAATGTTGTTTATTTAATTTTACTTTACATTTATTTTTCCTTGGGTACCCTATAATTTTATCTTCATTTCAGATATGATTTTGTATTTTTCTTCTTCTGTATCTTTTGAAATCCATTCAACACATTCAATTTCTTCCTGATTTTTCCATATCTGTGTTTAAGTTTTGAGTAACAGATTCAAATTAATTTGTATATCTTACAGGTATGTATTAGGATATTAAATTTACTTTAGAGTGTGACCATAGCAGGGTGAATAAGAATCCCTGTCCTAATAAGAATACATGTCCTAATCCCTGGAATTTAAGAATGTTACCTTATATGGCAAAAGGAAAATTGTAGATGTGATTACACTAAGGATTATGAGTGTAATCCTGGGGAGATTATCCTGGATTATCTGGATTGACCATATTAAAATTATAAGTAATCTTATAAAATAGAAGCAGAGGAAGATTTGGCTTTAGAAGAGGAGGTAAGAGATGTGATGATAGAAGCAAGAGGTTGGAGTGATATGAGCAAGGGTCACAAGCCAAGGGATGCAGGCGGCTTCCAGAAGTTAGAAAAAGCAAATAAATTGATTCTTTCCTAGAGACTTTCCTCTAGAAGAAAATAACTCTACTAGCACCTCAGAGTTAACCCAGTGAAATTGGTTTTTGACTTCTGGCACACAGAGCTATAATATAGTAAAATTGTATTGTTTTTTAAGCTACTAAGAGATGTTACAGGATTCTTACATTTCATGGTTGATTTTGAGAGGAAAATTTTCATTACCTAAAATATACTGTTTCACATGTTTTGTTTTTTAAAGTTGTTTTGTATATTAGTGGTCTCCTTTTTTTTTCTATTATTAATCATTCTGTGGACAGGGTTTAGTATTTAAATTTTGAAATATTTAATTATGAATTTTGATCCACTATTTCAATTTCCTTTTTTAGAGACTTTAATTATAGTTATTTTTGCCTTCCATAGAAAGAACATGCTGTAGTTATCTTAATATGCATTTCATATATCACAGTTATCATTCTGCATTCCTGCCATAATATCATTTAAAAAATTATTTTATTTGTTTTTCTCCTCTTGCTCCCATGTTCCTCAGCACTGAAAGTTATTTTATTTTTCTCATAGTGCAATACTGTAATGGTGCTTTTCAAGTATAAAATTCCACAAGGCATAGAGGAAAGTTGCACTTGACAAATGCAAGTTGGTTTTATTGAGATCCTAATAGATGATTTCTCTTTTAAATTTACCAAATGCCCTGAGTCTGGAACCTCAACATAGACTACCTGTTCTACCTGTAAGTATGAAGACGACCTTCATACTTATTTCTGCCAAAACTATGCCATTTGGAAAAGTGTAAAGTTAGATCTGAGTTTGAATTTGATGTCTAGTACTTACTACCTAAGGGATCTCACTCAACTGCTTCAACCTCTCTCAATGTTAGTTTCCTCATTTCCTCCAAAATGGGGGAGGATAATGGTATCCACAAGGTTTGTTGTGATGATTCAATGTGATAATGCTTACAAAGCACTTCAATATAAAAAGGCAATAATGTCAACTTCTCTGGAGATTTTATGATGATGAAGTGAGATGATATAAGTAAAGCCCTTAACAAAGTGCTTGCCATATTAGTGTCTGATTCTGTATGATTTACAATCGTCAGTCTTGTATAAGTTAGTTGTCATTTAGACACAACCTGAGCTCAATCCAATTTTAAAACTTGGTCCATTATTGAGTATAGTAGGTGCCATATGATACAAATGACTCCCATTCATTATAACCTAAACAAGGAACCTGCTGACAGTGAGGAATTGTCCATGTGAAATTATATTCCAGAGTAACAGAAAATAATTCACTTTTATATTGAATATATATATATATATATGTGTGTGTGTGTGTGTGTGTGTATATATATATATATATATATATATATATATATATATATATATATAAAATATTTACTATCATAGACATAGAAGAAATATAGAAATATTTACTATGAAACTCATTTTGTCTTATTATTTTTGTGACTTCTCTCTATGGCCTGAACCTAAAGGTACATTTACAAAATTTCATTTTAAAAGGAAGCATTCAACCCACCATACAATCAAAATATAGAGTATAACACAGAGACACACATATATACCTACTGCATGGTGTAAATATATTTGGGTTTTGGAGATGACAATTAGGAGCGGTTACCGCTTTTATCTCATTGCAGTAATATCTGATCGATAGCTCCCTCATGAAGCAGCTCTTCAGGTATACAGAGCCTTTAGGCATCAAGAGTATAACATTATTATCTCATTTCAGTATTCACGACAACCTTGAGATGAAGGGATTGCTATTCCCCCTGTTACATACAGCAAGAATAGAGGCTCAGAAAGGTTAAGTGGCTCACCCAAACGCACCTTGTAAGAGTGAGAAGTGAGTCTTCTGGGAGTGAGTCCAGTGCATTTTCCATTAAACAATAGGATTCACTATTCGAATATACCTTGGCTCTTAGGGAACTTTGAAAGTTCTTATAATCAGGGCCCTTCCTAGCACATAAAAATTGTATCAAAAGCTTCAAGTTGTGTGAGGTTATGTATAGCCGCAAAGACATATAGAAATAATGAAGAGCAGGAGGTTGGAGAGGAGAATAAAACTGTCAGGTGATAGCGGAATAAAACTAGTGAAATGAATTTGATGGAGCATGGGAATTCCTCAGTTATTTCCCATCTCATCACCAACATGTCCTTTCATTTTCGTCCTTCACTCACTGTCTTCTACCTCTTCTAATACTGCTCTGGATATTTATTTAAATTGAAATGCATGGTGGTTTCTAGCTTCTCATTTTAAGATTCTCCATGGCAGCCTGCGGGTATGGCTACAATTTTCCATCTATGTTTTCCTCTTTTACAGAACCCCAGAAATGCTTGAAATGTGATAACCTCCTATTAGATTAGGTCATGGTTGAAGAATCAGGGAAATAAGTTTACAACTAGTGTGTAGTTGAAAATAAAACAACAACAAAAATTCTCTGTTAAATTCTGCAAAAGCACTATATGAAAGCTTTAGGCTAAAATAATTTAGCTGCTTAAGCATACTTCTTTGAGCTGTAGCCATTTGTATACATTTCAGTTTGTCTTGGAAATTAATTTCATTGTAAGAAAAATTAAACTTAACTTAAAATTCAATTTAAATTTTTCTTGTCAAAGCGATTGGTAAATATCTACCCGATACCTACTACAACTAACAAAAAACCCCTGTACCTTTCCTGAATATTTGTGTACATATCCAGTTATTCATTCTGAATCTTATCCTGTACTCACCCCCTCTCCTGATACCACACACACTGTTACCCTCAGTATTAGCAAAATGCCCTAAAGCAGTACATTTTATTTCATCATTAAAACATATTAGCTTATTAGCCTATCCTATAAACAGAAATCAACTTGGTCTAACTATTTTTATTATATTATTGCTATTCATTGATTTAAAAATGGAGAAGTTTGGAAAATTGAATTAGTCAATGTTTTTTCACTTACAGATGACAGAAATTCTCCTCAAACTACTTGAAACACAATAGAAATTTATTGATATTTTTCTTTTTAGATGCCCATGGTATACTTTGACCCTAAAAGCCCCAACCCACATTTTCTTGTTTCACAAAACTTCCTAAAAAAATTACTACTGCTCTTCTTGGTGTTGGTTTTCCTCATTCACAAAATGAAAGTTTGGATCTCCAAGAGTCTTCCACCTCTGTCTGTGATACTGTGACTGATACTTTCTCCCACCTCTTCAACTGAAGAGTCTAAGGCTGTGCACTAGTTAAATTGTGTTTATCCTATGGCAAAGCGTTAAGGGAAGTATTTTGCAGGGTCATTGGTGACTCACCTCCCCTAAAATGACAGAGCACAAAGACATTCATCTGTTTCTTCCTCTGGTCTTGAGCAGATTTTGTGCAAGTCCTGAGGTGGTCTGTGTTCTTAGAACGTCTTCCTATCTTACACATCATGTGACAAAGGATCCCTCTTCTTTCCCTATTTAATGATTATATCACTCAAAATGCCAGTTATTTTCCCTCATTCATCACACTGAGAGCCATAAACACTATGTAGAACCTACTGTGTATTATCATTTCCTTTTTGTGTGTTAATGAGGTGAAATGTCAGGTCTTAAAACAAACTTACAAACATTATTTTGGAAGTGTTTTGCATTTCATGACCAGGTTGCAATAATAAATCCTTTATACCTAAAGCCAAAGACAAAACTAATCATTATCTATTTCCATTTCAGTCGTATACATTTATTTGTCAATTCATTTGTTTTAAATACTGTTTGGTGTATACTTACTTATTTCCAAAAAGTGTTTGATGCAGGTTTAAAAGGATACATATATTTGAGGAGTACTTGAGATGATTAAGAATTGAACTTTAAAAACATGTGCAGAACATGCATTTGGTTTAAACAATATGTAATCCCATGGCTATTCTGTATGGGATTTTCCTAGTTTTCAATTCTCATCGTAGTAGGATGTACATCTTATATTTTTTTGATAATTTTTCTAATGGCTTCATCTCCTGTAAATGACGACATGCCATGGAGAGGAGATACATATTCCTCATTGGTATTTTTTTCTTCCCAATAACTCTATCAAGCCATAGGTCTCCAAAGGCAAAAACACTTTTATGTGTGTTACCAAATCGTGAAGCCCTCACTGATATTACTTTCTGACATCTCTGTTGGTTTTCTCTCTTACTGAAATCCTATTACAATTTTAGCTTTCATATAAATAAAACTTCTCTTTAGATTAGGAGCTAATTTCTATGACATTCTGAGATGATATTCAAAGCCAAATCAATCCCTGCTAAGACATAAATTCTGACCAATCAAAACAGAACTCATCGTAATCCAGACTGTGTCAGAGTGTTCCAGGCCCAGGGACTGTCTGTTGTGCATATACCTATTGTGTGCTGGCTGCCTTATAGACATTAAACCTTTTAATTGAAAATTCCACAAAACTGGTGTTGTTTTAAAGTTAAAGAGAAGGAAGCTCAGAGAGAATAGGGGACTCACCACGATTACACATTTCATTAATCAGTAACTGTGGTTAATGAACTGTTAACTTACACATAATAGAAATTAATTCCATTCACAAGTTAAAACTATTTAGAAGTAGGGAGCCCATGATTTGTATGGAGACGCCAACGAGGCAGCATGGACTCCTGCTCTTTCCCTTCCTGCTCTGCCAACTTACCGTGTTTCCATGAAAATAAGACTTAACTGGAAAACAAGCCCTAGCATGAGTTTTCAGCCTGACATCCCCTGAACATAAGCCCTAATGCGTCTTTTCGAGTAAAAATTAATATAAGACCCGGTCTCATTTTTGGGGAAACACGGTATGTACTTGAGATTCATTCTCAAGTTTGCTTCATTACCCAAAATGGCTTCTGGAGTTATGGAAATCACATTTATATTCCACTCAGGAAGCAGGAGGACAGAACAGGCCCACTGCACTATGTGCCCCCCTCTTAAGGGCTTTTCCTGAAGGTCCAGCCCTCCCATCCTCCCATCCCCCCAACACTCACATAACAGTCTTTCAAGTTCCATTGGTCAGTCATAGTATCATAGGAATGAGTGCAATGCTGCTGGTGGGGAAGGCGGGGAGGAAGAAAACGTTTTCATTTCTAAAGCAAAGTCAAAGATGAATTTGGGCCAGACAACTAATAATCTCAACTACACACAGCTAGGAAATGGCATATTCAGAATCTTAACGCATATCCCCCTGATTTACTCATTTCTACATCATGCAGCCCATTGTATATGGAATAAACACCTAGAATTCAGAAACCAAACTTTAGATTTATTTATTTTTTGTATATATCACAGTTTCAGCATAATATTGGGGGTGATGAATATTTGTTAAATGGATGGAAAGAATGCATGACTGCAAGAAAAAAGAGAAGTTTAGATGAGTGAAGTTGTACCTGGGGGTAAGTCAGGAGTTACATATTTCTATATCCTTCTGTCCTTATTTTGTAAATAATTGAGGTACAGCTTTGGATGGATTTGTGGTGGTGGTGAGAAATTAAGAAACCAACTGAATTCTCAAATTTGAGTTTTGTCTATGTCGTATTATTAACAATGATCACTTAAATCATATGTGTAAAAATTTTTGAAACTTAGAAGGCACTGAATAGCTACCAGCTTCGTTAATTTACATTCATTTTTTTAGTTTATTTATTTTTTTAAATCTCGCTTATATGCAGAAACCTATTTCTCCTTTTAATGACTATGCATTTGATAAGTTTTGAATAGCTGAGGTCTGAAAATCTCTATTTTGAAGTACAAAATGAGATGGATAAGTAAAACAACTATTTGAATATTTCAGTAACATTTTTGTCTCATTTGCTGTGAAAGCAATTATCAAGATAGTTCCCTTGATTTCCATTTCAAACATTGTGTTTGTCGATGGAATTAAATCAAACATTCAGCTCTTGATTATTTTGTATTCTCTTTTTAAGTTAAACACACACACACACACACACACACACACACACACACACACACACACACAGCCATGTAGTTAACCTAATCTGATTATGAACTTTTTATTATCTAGTGACTTCAATTACCCTCAATGAAGATGCTGAGTTTGGTCTCTTTGACAAGCAGTAATAAGATGTGTGGTGAATCCGCTACTTTTTACTTAGGGCAAATTGCTTATGTGTACACCTAAATTTAGCATAGGGGGAAATGCAGTAGACTATTTCAAGCATACTCAGCTCTAAATTGCTTGCACTTGAAGCAAAGATTCCAGAATAAACCCAAACCTTCTTCACTTAGTTAAATCCATCACAGGAATGCTGTAAGAGTGCCCACATGCCTTTGATGCAGTAACATTATGCTGTGTCAAATATTGCTGAAAATAGATGAACTGCTGATTAGGCCTTGGGAAATTTTATAATGTGGAACCTCATGTTATAGTGACATTTGTTGGGTAATAATCTGCCTCCTAAATTTGCTAGCAAGCTATGTCCAGATTCAGGTTTCTTTTATATCTCTATATACCATGCAAGTTATTAGGCCAGTTTTAAAAGCTCACGTTAGTTCAAAATGATAACTAAAACTAAACATGAATATGAAAAGGTAGAAATGAAATACCAAAAGCAAGGCAAGAGTATGTCTTTTCATTTCTGATGACTAATGTCACATGCCTCATTTTCTGTTTGCTGGAAAAAAAATTATTTTGCTGGGGGAGAATGTAAAAAAAGAACAAAAGGAATGGAATGCATGTGGCTGATTCTGGACAACACGGCACTTGCAGAAATCATGTGAGTTTTAGGAAATACGTAACAAGAGTGAAATTTACCTCCAAAATGCAGAGCCATCTCATCTTAAAATGGTAACAAGACATGAAAGCTAGTTAATGCCTCATCTCTGCTCCTGTTACTGCTGTGTTGCTATATTTTCATTCTTGGGAACACAGTTGTGGGATATTTTAATCCTCTTCTTTCCTTGCTTCATTTAACAACAGCTGGCAGTAGATGCTTATTTTGGTTACCTGGGCTTGTCAGCCTGTATCAGTCACTAGAGCCAGCACTCAGAAGGCAATCACTTAACCTGACATCACATCAGCCCGTCATTCAAAATAAAGGATCTTTCCAATTTAGAAGAAATCAGCTCTTGAGAGAATTGGTGGTTAGAAAAGACAGCACCTTCCTTCTGACACACACACACACACACACACACACCCACACACACACACACACACACCACCCCTCCTTTTCAACTGCTTCTACTGCTCTTGGGTCCAAGGTTAAATAGCAGTATTAAAGTAATGAGAGGGGATAATAAATTCATTAGGTAGGAATTGACTCATGAGGAGGCTGCATGTAGTATGAGGGAGTGTAGCTTGAAATTGGAAAGTAGAGAGCATCCCTAGGAACCATCTTTAGAAAGCCTGGATTCTAATGGCCAGAGAGTTGATGCCTGTGGATTAAATGCTTTGTCACAGCCCAAGAACAGCAGCCTGCACACATCCCCATCCTGTCATCTGAGCACTGTGAGAAGTGCAACGTGCATCTCTTGGTCTCTTTGTCCTAAAAGAAGACAAGTCAGAAGTTAGGCTGCGAAGCTCTCCGGTGGGGAGGGCGGGTGGTGCTTCTTCAATATTTCATCTCAAAGAAAGGCAGAAAATGTAGCTTAACCATCAAAACTTACTACACTGGCTAAAACGGACAAGCCCACAGCTCTCATAAAATGATAAATGAAAAAGTCACCCTAGCTATGTGTGAAAATCACATTGACACAAAAATTTCCTAAAATGTACAATGCTATCATACCAAGCATTAAAATGCCAAATAAATGTGTCCTTTCTAATTAAAAATTAATACATATTAACTGTGGCATGTTCAGAAACACAGAACAGCACAAAGGAAAAAAATCATAATTTTTACTTAAACCTAGATAACTTATGTAAATATCTTGGGGTATTTTCTTTCAGATCTCGCTCATTCTTTGCTTCTCTCTCGTCTTCATATGCTATGCCTTGCTTCTTCACTCAACATTACGTTATAAACATTTATGTACATTATCAAGTATTATTCAAAATCATGATAGTATGCGGTTATACTCATTCTATCTTGAAGAATGTGAACCACTCAATCTTCTCTTAATTTTGGACAATATTGCAGATTGAATTACCCAGGAAACCAACCTTGAGACAAAGATTAACATTCGGGAAGTTAATTAGGGAATGCCTTCTGGATTTATATTAGTGTAGGGAAGAAATGAAGCAGGATGTGCAGAGCAAGAAGTTGGTCCATGATACAATCATATAAAGGCCTCAGATGACCCCACAGAGTTCTGTGAAGTGGGGATTGTACCTTCCTAGTTATCCCAAAAGGGCCAGGCCTTTATAACCATATTTCATCAGATGCAAGCTACCCATAAAGGTGGTAAGACCTCAGGAGAAGCAACTCTCTTCAGCTGCTGGCAACTAGATAGCATCTGCTGTGGCCAACTTGACAAAACTCATGTTATAATGTCCAGATAGTTCATGCATTTTGATTAGAGGTTTTTCCATTGACCAAACCCAGTGTGTTAGTCACAGTACTCTCAGCAGCTAGAGAAATAGGTTAATCGGTGCTGAAGGGGCATCTGAGTGATGCAACTTCTAGGTCCACCTCTTACATTACTCAAATACACTTCTTTGTTTAAGTTCTGGAAGCAACCCTTTGATGATTATGGTCTCATCTTCCTCAAGTGAATTTATAAGAGGGTGATTAGTGGGATAAATGATAGTTCCTGCTGCTGAAGCTGGCCTCCCAAAACCGATATTCATTATTTCCCTCCTCTACTAACCATTCCAGTTTCCTCTCACCCTTAGCTACCGCCTCTGCTGCTTTGACTCAGATCCTCATTTCTAAAGTATCTAGGTCTCTTGTTACTAAGCGCATTTCATCGCTTGGTTGTTGCACTTGTCCATTTACAATCAAAATTGGGCAAGGGAGTGCCACGAGTTGCCTAAGGGGATTGTCTAGATACTGAACACATTCAGTCATAGTTCCTTTGTGTTAGAGGAGCCCTACTTCCTCTTGTTGATTTGGGTCAATTACTCCTGTGACTTTGCACTGGTTCCTTAGCACCTTAAGGAGTTTGAAGTAACTGGTGGCAACCACACCTTAAAATTCCATGGGAATCTTTCTGTGTCCCCTGATGGAAGAATTGCCATTTGGGAAATAAGACTTATAAAATTCTAGAGCTTGGATTTGTGGGTATGGGAAGCAGAATTTTCCCAAATGGGTTACTCAAACTGATGCTTAGCAAAGCTGCCCCCATTTCCCCATTTTCACCCTTTGGTTTATAGACCATGCTTTCTACTTTTGGGAGCAGAGCATGATATAATACAATTTGGTTCAGAGTACATTCTGCATAAAATCTCATCCTTACACGGTATTGTCTTTAAGCTGTTACCTCAACCATAACTTGAGGGAAGAAAGCATCTATGGAGGAAAGGTAAAGAAGCAAGACTGCCCAGGAGGAAATAATAAGATGCAATGTCATCACAACAAAGTCTTAACAAAAATTTCAGGGGATCCCTTAGGGAGGATCTACAACTCAGATAGATTTTCAGTGTTGTCTTTAAGAGAGGCAAAGAGGTTGGGGCCTTCACATCAACCACTGAGTGGATGTAAGCTGCTTTAGAGAAGGGATGGTGGTCTTGGGCAAGGTGACTTTCTTCAGATAAGGGCAATACTTGGAGAGAGATGATCGCTGAGGTCAGTCAGCTGACAGTATTCTAAGCAGCTGGGAGAACAGGCCCTTCTGTCCTACATGGATTGTCTGGGTGATACAGCACAGTGTCCACTGCATATGAGTATAACTAAGTTATGTCCAATTTTGATAAATATTTTAATAAATATTCATAGATAGATAACCTAGTCATGACATTTTAATTTATGTGGCTTTTCTTTGCTAGCTTTTATATTTTTTAATATAAAATACCTGCTATTACCCATTTACAAATGAAATGTTGCCATAAGAAGACATTCTTATATTTAGACTGTCCTTTAGTCAAGTTTTTAAATTACCAAATTTGAAATGTGTCCCATCTGCTTCTACCTGGATGGCTATATATTTTAATTGGCCTCTATCCTAGAAGAACACAAATTTCTGAATAAGTAAGAAATTAATTCTGTTTCAAAAATGTGTTTTTAGTATCTATGTTTGGTTTGAGACTATTACCCTAGTTCTTTATTCTCCAGTTGCTGAACAATAGCATGCCTTGTCCATTCCCTCATCTTGATGTCTGACAAATGTAGATTTGTTGATTTCATACTTTTAATATAGGTTCTAACTGTATTTTACTCTGAAACTATATTAGTCAGTGTTTTCCAGAGAAACAGAACCAGTAGTATACGAGTATATGTATATCTGTATCTATATATAAAGGAGATAGATAATAGAGAGATAGATAAATAGATAGGTAGATAGATAGAGATTTATTATAAGGAATTCCTTCACATGATTATGGAAGCTGAGAAGTCCCAAGATCTGGCAAGTTGGAGGCCCCGCGAGTCCTGATGGCATAGTTGCAGTCTGTCTGAGTCTGAAGACAGGAGAAGACTAGTGTTCCAGCTCCTAACAATCATGGAGAAGTTCCTTCTTGCCGAGATTTTGTGTTCTGTTTGGGCATTCAGTTGACTGGATGAGGGCCACCTACATTAGAGAAAAGGCAAAATGCTTAGTTAGTCTAATCAATCAGAAACTGAAGCACAAACCATTAGAATATGGCAAAAGGAACTTTTATGTTTTATCTGCCCCCATACTTTCTATCCTTCACAGTCCAGCTAGGGTAACCAATACCATGAAGAGACTAGCAGAGAAACTGCCTTTTTAAAAAAAATCAATTTCTTTGCATCCAGTTTGGCATTTGAACATGCATAGTCATGTAATGTGATTTTTTTCCAATAGTCTGTGGATTCTTTAATTGCTTTTTGTATGATAAGCATAGCTATTATATATATATATATATATATATATATATATATATATATATATATAATCTATCATATTATTATATATGTGTTATCTATTTATTTACTAAATTCCAGAAAAATCCCATATAAGAAATAGTGTGCATATATGTATATATATACACACACACACACACACACACACACATACACACACACACACACATATATATATGTATACATATATTTATATACTTCTTTTGAAGTAAAGACCTACATATGCAACTGCCTACTTAATACCTCATTAGGATGGATAGCTAAGGAACCACAAATTAAGTGTGTCTCTACCTGAACCTACGTCTCCCTTCAATACTGGTGCTGTCTAAAACTGATCCAAAGCTTTCATCACTTGGTTATAATTTCGCTTTCCATTAGTAAATCCTAGGATATGCTGAATTCTTTTGACCTAGGATATGCAGATTCCATAGTTTACTTATGCTATATTTCTAATGTTTTATATTTTACTTAGTTCTGATCTTCAGGAATTTACCTCTCCTTTGCCTTCTATAGCTATCATTTTACTTATAATAACATCTGTAACTTAGTTCTTTGCTATTTTGTTTTATTTTCCATGATCTTTCCATCACATCACTGATTATGTTTTAATTCGTATTAATTTTGCCATCTTCCATATTGCAACTCACACCTCTCTCATATTTAGACTTTTTTTAAGACATTATATGTTCTTGAAATATTCTTTGAATATTCCCATCTTTTTCTTGAGCCATTATCTGGAGAGATTGTATTTTCATAAATTTCTTAGAGAAATTAAGAAATATTTGAGTGTCTCCCCTTTTCCTTGGCTAAGTCTCCTTGAGTCTATATCTTGCATATGTTCCTTTCACCCTCCCTACTTTTTCCTCCATGTTTTGGCAGCTAGAAAATCTGTATGATTTAAGATCCCATGTAATTCCCATCATGAGATAGAATTTCACCCAGTAAATGTTGTACCCACTTCTTTTTTTATGTAATTCTTTCATTTCTTTTGTTCTTCTGAAGTCTATATTGAAGTAAACTTTTAAAAAATGACTCTGAGGCTTTCAGAGATCCAAAATGAAAAAAATCTTTATCACCCATGAATACAAATTATCCTCTTAGTTATTTTAGTTACAATGATTAATCCATCACTTCTGCAAAAGTATCCTTAAAGGTGGAACATATTATGGAAGACTTTCCTTCAAATCATAACTCTAAAATGGTCACGTCACTGCAATCAGGATTATAGGCACGGAAACTCATTGTGTGTCAGGGAAAGACATGCTTTCCAGCAGTCAGGCTGTGCCTGTGGAATGTGATCACATATCTCTTTGGAACATATAATGTACCGTGTACTTTGGGTTGTAATTGCAGATGTAAATATCAACCTGGTCTTGCAGTTTGGCATCTGAACATGCAATTTACCATTTTATGATTCTGCCTATGTTTGTGTTCAGGTGCAGTAGTAAATGTGTCTCCAGAAGGCAGAAACTCAGAATTTCATCGTGTTTTCACAGTCCGCTAGACTGCAGAATCAAGTTCAGAGAATGAGGGAAATGAGCAAGGTTGATGAATCTCTATTATTAAATTTACTCCTGTTGATTATTTAAAGATCAAGCATGATGCATGTGTATATTAAAACTATTTATAGCTCAGTTTTGTAACTTATGTTTAAATATGTTGTTAAAAGTTAATCTAGTGAATTTAAACCAGTTCTTTTTAAGACAAAACAATTTGAGTCTAATCCACATTTGTCACAACAAAAATGTAGTCTTCTCCAAAAATTAACATGAGAAATAATTAAAATATTAGTATACATCTATCTAAAAACATGTCAGAGACCCTTAGCAAAGCAAACTGGGAAATTACCAATTTTTTTTAATGATAAAAACAGAAGGCTCTATAAGATTTATGTTGTTGTGAATATAGTAAATTATATATAATATACACATATATACAGAGACCAATAAAGAGAAAAATGAGGTGTAGAGGAGTAAGTGGAAAGTAAGGTTTTTTGTATATATAACATTCTAGCAAGGAATAGATGATTTATGCTTTTGAAACATAAGAATTTGACAAATGATAAATGCTCTATGCAAGTTTTTAAAATCAACTTTTTTATTTTAGAATAGTTTTAGATTTACAGAAAATTTACAAAGAAAATACAGAATTCTCATGTATTCTATACCCAGTTTCTCCTACTATTAATATCTTATAATAAAATAGTGTGGTCTATTTATCACAATTAATGAACCAGTGTTGATATAATATTAACTAAAGTCCCTACTTTATTCAGACTTCTTTAGTTTTTACATAATCTCATTTTTCTGTTCCAGGTTCTCACCCAGGACACCACATTATATTTAGTTATCTTGTCTCCTTAGGCTCCTCTTGGCTGTGTCAACTTCTCAGATTTTACTTGTTTTTGATGACCTCAAAAGTTTGAGGAGTGTTGGTCAGGTATTTTGTAAAACATTCCCCAGTTGGGGTTTGTCTGGTTTCCCCTCATGATTAGATTGAATTTTTGGAAGGAAGACCATGGAGGTAAATCACATAATTTTAAGGGTACATACAATTAATAAGATTTATCACTACTGCTATTAATCTTTATCACCTGGATAAGGTAGTATTCCCCAGATTTCTTTACTGTAAGGTACTTTTTTCCTGCTGTCTACACTGTACTTTTTGGAAGGAAGTCACTGTGTGCAGATCACACTGAGAGTGAGGAGTTATGTGTCAATACATTGTGAGTAGAGTATGTACTGAGAGGGAGTTTAGTCTATTGTTCAGTATTTACTCAATCAGTTATTTATATTACTATGGACCTTATACTTTAGGTTATAATCCAATACTACTTTATTTTGTTGGTTAAATTGCTCCAGCTTTGACCATTGGGAGATTTTTAAGTTGACTCCTATGTCCCTTTGACATATCTCATCATTGTGATTTTTGTTTGGTTTGGTTCTTCCTTACTTTCCCTCACTACTAAATGTTCTCCATGCTTATCTTAAATATTTCCTGCTCAGTCCTAGAATCAGCCACTTCTGTAAGAATTTCTGGTTCCTTTTATTGTATAATGATATTACAAACCAAGTTCTAGGCACTAGGTGTTCACATTTCTACTGGGGTATCATTGCTTCTAGATGCTGTCAGCTGACAGAGAAGAAAATACATGTTTATATATACTAACCCATATATATATATATATATATATATATATATATATATATATATACAAATATTTTTATTCCTAACCATTTTATTTGTATTAAGATAAACAGGAATGAATAATGATGTCTCCTATTGTAATCCATTACCTCATGGATCATTCTGGCCTCCTCTCATTACTTATCTGAAATCTCACACACCAACAGTGAAAAATCTGCCTCCCACCATTCACATCCATTTCCTTAATCACTTAATTCCAATATACATGTAAAGTGATTTCAGAATTGTTAACTTGTATCCCCATGGGGAACAACTTTAGCAACTAGAGTACAGTGACTAGGTAAATTTCACTTTGGGTTGTACAAACTCCATTTCCAAAGTTATTTAGGTCAACACCTCCCCTTCACCCCCACATCCTGTTCAGTGAAATAATTTAAAATATTTGTAGTATAGTTATATGTTTGACATATTCTGCTTTCTACAGTGGAATATGTCAACCTCCTAAATGATTTTTAAAATGTATGCACATTAAGCATCATTGTTTAAAGTTCTGTGCATTTGACAAATTCAGTGTCATATATCCACTATTACAAAATCACATAGAATAGTGTCACTCCCCCTCAAAAAATCCCTGTGCTTGACCTATTTAACCCCACTCCCATTTTGAACTGTTGATCTGTTTACAATCTCTATAATTTTGCTCTTTGCAGAATGTCATCTAATTGGAATCATAAATATGCAGCTTTTTCAGACTGACTTCTTTCACTTAGAAATATAATTTACTATTCATCCATATCTTTGTGTCACTAGATAGTTCATTGTTTTTTTTTTTATTGATGAAGAATATTCTATTGCATGGATATATTACAGTTTGTTTATCCAGTCATCTACTGAATAACATCGTGGTTGCTTCCAGTTTGGGGCAATTATGAAGAAAGTGGCTATAAATATTTGTATGGAAGTATTTTTATGCACATAAGCTTTCAAATTAATTGAGTAAATACCTAGAAGGATGACTGCTATGTTTGTCTTTGTGAGAAACTGCCTAACTGCCTACCAGTAATGAACGTGAGTTCCTGTTGCTCCAAATTCTCATCAGAAATTGGTATTGTCAGTTTCTATTGGCATATCTTCAAGCTTACTGATTCTTGCCTCAGTTGGTCCAGCTTGCTGATGACTATCAAAGGCATATTTTAATTTCATTACAGTCCTTTTGATTTTTACCATTTACTTTTTATTCCTCCTTAGAGTTTCCATTTCTCTGCCTATATTACCCATCCATTCTTGCATATTTGTCTACTTTTTAACTTAGAGCCCTTAACATATTAACCATAGTTATTTTAAATTTCCTGTCTGATAATACCAACCTCTGTCAAATCTGAATCTAGTTCTGATCATTGCTTTGTCTCTTCAGACTGTGGGTGTGTTTTTCGTTTTTTTCCTTTTGTCATGCCTTGTAACTTTCTTGTTGAAAGCCAGGTATGGTGTTTTGGGTAACAGTAACTGATGTAATAATGTAAGTGGCCTTTACTGTGAGGATTTATGCTTATCTATCTAGGAGTGGGGCTGTGTTTAATGTTTGTGCACCTATACATGCTAGAAGCTTCAAATTCCTCTAGTGTCCTTATATTTGTCTCCTTTCGTGACTTCAGGCTTCCTTATTGACTACTCCTTGTAGAGAATCATTATCTTGCAGCTCTTTCAAGTTGCAACACACTGTTATTATATTTGAGCCCTGTTGGTGTAGGGGGAAGGTGTTAAGGTGGGAGGCATTCTATAATCTTCTAATTATATCTCCGTGTGTTAGCGGGGCTGTGAACTTCACAAATGTTTCTCCATTGATAGAGTTCTTTCTCCCTCTGTTGCCTTGAACTCATCTCTTCTATAGTGTTCCTAATCTATTTCCTTGAAGCCTGACTCTCATTGACTATGATTTGTTCCTCATTTGGTGCTGCAGAATGGCTAAAAGGTCTGAAGTAGGGAAGATCCTCCAGCTAGGATAAAGTTCTGGCAAAGCCGTTACCCCTGGAGACAAGACCTTTTTCACAGAGAGATTCCTGCATATTTAACAATGATTTTTCTACTCTTCCCCGGAGCACAGCCAAAAGGGAATCTTAGATTTTTTTACTGTGAGCATCTAGTGTATTTCCTAGAGGTAGCACCCACAAAAGTATGGGAGATCCCCTACGATGGTGGTCCCCCGGCATTTCTTACTTCACTCTCATGCTAGTTCTCACTCCATCTTCAGTCATTCGTCAAAATTACCATTTAAGTATTATTACCTGTTTATGTCTCAAGTAGCTTCTGTTCTAGCTAAGCAGAGCAGTTGCTGCATCTCTCTGATGTGCCTGTCTCTAGATTTGGGGGCAAGGGTTTCCTTTGCAGTAATAGTTCTCTGCTGAGTCCAAGAATAATCATTGATTTTTCAGCTGTCAAACTTTCTTGTAAGGACTGAAGTGACAAGCTTCCAAGCTCTTACAGGTCAGAACTGAAACCAGAAATCATCTATGTGCTATTTTTAATACAAAGCTCTGAAGCTTTAAACATTCCCAGTGAATTCTGGGGAAGATGAAACACTAAGATTTGTAACAACTTAGGGTGATTTGAGAGTGTATCTTAAAATGGGTGTAATAACAATGTTAAATTAAATTCAGTATGTGATATGAGTGAAAAAGAAATCAAATGGAACCAAAATGTCTATTAAAACCACTTTGGAGAATTCTCTAAACTCATTTAACTTTATCTCTTACGAGAAGAGTCATTGATTTGCTTGTTTTTAAGATAATTGAGTATATATATTTTTCTTTCATTATTAATTCTACCAAAACTAGCTGTTAGCTTACTCTTTTACCAGCTGTCAATAGTCAGTTGATTCTAGTCCTATATTACAAAATATTGGCAAAATGCCTAAAGAGGAAATAAGCAGTCTCTTAAATCTAAGTTATACAGAGAGCGATAAACACATGTCAGGCACTGTCACTCTTTAAACAAAAAAATTTCTGCATTAAAAAATAATGATTTCACTTAAAGTTTCTTTGTCTGAAATGACTCTATTTAAATAGAGTACTTTATATCAGTTGAATTCTTATACCCATTTAATTGAGCACAGCTTTTATCTGGGCTCTGAGAGTCTGTGAATTTCTTAAAATCGTATTCAAAATGCAACAATGTGCAGTTTTTCCAGAGAGAACTATTGTAGTTTTTATTAGTTCTTCAAGGAAGTCTGTGATATAAAAATATTTAAGAATCAATACATAGAGGTAAATACTGAATTCTATAATACTAATTTCTGAATTATGACCCTTAAAAATAACATCAATGACAAAGTATATCTCTCAGAGTTTTAACATTCTTATGACATTTTATCAAAATATTATCATGCTTTCCAAAGTAAATGTTAAACAGAACCTTTATAAATCATTGAATTATTACTTACAAAGATATTTTTGCAACTGAACATATATAAAAAAAAAAAAAAAAAGGAAAGGAAAAAAGAAAACATCCTGATAACAGGCCGAAACCTAGAATTCGTATTTAAATCCAAATCTCTAGGAGCTGACAGCAGTATGTTTTAAAGTTCCAAATTCATTGCAATAGGCAGTGAGTTTGAGAACAATTGTGTTAAACCCAGAGACATGAACTGATCATTACCTAACCAAACGGAAACACTGCTGCACAGTCCTTTCTAACCTTGTCTACATTTCTCCTTTCATACCCAGCAACCAAACCAGCAGGCATAGAACAGTTCACTTAAACAATTAACCAAGCAACTAGACAGATATAAAATGTATCTGATTCTCCTTGTTCTTAATTTACCCTTTTGACTTTGCCTTCTCATATCATATTGTTTTCTGGAGTGGGTCTGTTTGTTTATTTGTTTGTTTTTAGAGCAGTGTTGTCGGAACAACTTTAGAATAAAAAGCCTATCTTGTATGTTTGAGTAACTATGTGTTTGGCATTGAGTAGAGAATTTTATTTTTCTTCAGCTTGTTTTTAAATATTTGCTCTGTAGGACAATATAAATGCCTTTATTCAATAATATCTGTTTCTGGCTAATGGTACAGTAAACAACAAAAATCACACACCCTAAGATAAACAATAGTAATGGTGCCAGACCCTAAAATATCCTCTGTCTTACCATCACATGATACATTATATTCAAGCATTGAGGAATGACAGACTTTGATAAGTATCTCTTTTTCCTTTAAGCCAATCTGATTCTCAGAAGCCATTTTAGACAAGTACACAACCCAGTAGTCCCTCACACAGGAAGCAAATATGAATGTTGGCAACTGAGCTGAGCATATGTCATCCCATCATTGGTCAGATACAGAGAGAGACAGAGCATCTTAAATTTAGTTCACTTATCCCACATTGAGAGCATGAATTTGCTCTCATTCCTATCCATTAGAATGGCTAGATGATAAACCACCTCCTTCTTTTTTTTTCTTTTTAAATCGAGAGTGATATAATGGCTACAACAGAATCAATTGCTTTGAAAGTAATGGGGTGAGGCTGTCCACATCATTACTTTCAGCTCCGGCTTCTTGCCAACTTCATCCAACAGACACTGTAACTGAGTTCAATGATTTGCACATTCTGTATTTGCAAGTTTACAAAGTTTTTGGATTCCTCCCTTTTCAGTCGCAATGCACACATGTACAAACACACATCAGGGAAATAATGGCTGGATCTCAGCAGCTTCCAGAGAGAAATTCAGGCTCAACTCTACCTTTTGGAGCTTATGAATGTCAGTTCTAATGTAACACAGCCTTTGTGACTTTGCACAAAAATCCTCATTTCACAAACACTGCCTGTTAGACAGTTTGGTTGAGAGCTCTGTCTCAGCAAATGGCTTTCCTATGGTGCTGGTGGGTCACTCATCATGGCTGAGACTTAATTACAACTCCACAAAAATATGCCACCAATGGAAAAATAAATAAATAAATAAATAAATAGCATCCTACTAGTTTGGTTTAATCAGGAATGTGTCTGAAGACTGCAAATAAGGAAGACAGTGTCTAATGATTTTCCCATTTTTATCTCTAACACAGCACATTAATTCTAAAAAGTATTTTAAAAGATGTACACTGATTTTCAAATTGGGACCTGGAATGTGCATTGGCTTTTCCTTTTCCCAGTTAAAGAGGGCTGTTGTATTATGGGAAGACAGGTATTCATACTTTTATCTAATTTAAATGTATATCTAGATCTAATTTTATCTATATTTACAAACCAAGTATAATATAATACAATAATTTGATTGCAGCCATTTATCCATTTAGAGGAGAATTATTCTGTGGCAAACTTTTCAGAGATGCAGATGTGGGGGCTAAAAACATATTAATACTTTTCCTCTCACCTTCTAAGTCTCCTAGCTGGGCTAATAATCAAATTAACAGAGACAGAGTCACAGGGGAAAAAAAAAATCAAAGTTTTAATACATGTGCGTGGAACATTCACATAAGCATGAAAATTCCAAAGACAGTGAGGCAACTTTGGCTATATAAGACATTTTTTTTTTTTTTTTTTTTGGACAAAAGAGAAAGTGGGGGCAGGGTTATTAGATTTCAGAAGTGAGAATGGGCAATTTATATGTAGTTGAGGAAGAGTTGAAACATACTGTGTTTCCCCGAAAATAAGACCTCGCCGGACAATCAGCTCTAATGTGTCTTTTGGAGCAAAAATTAATATAAGACCCGGCTTTATATTATGTTATGTTAGATAAGACCTGGTCTAACATAACATAATATAATGTTATGTTAGTAAAAACATACTAGTAAAATAAGACCAGGTCTTATAGTAAAATAAGACCAGGTCTTATATTAATTTTTCCTCCAAAAGACGCATTAGAGCTGATGGGCCAGCTAGGTCTTATGTTTGGGGAAACAGGGTACGTGGCAGGCAAAATTTTGCTGGGCGACTCAGAAACGAGACACAGCTGGTATCTAGCTAACAGGCACCTGCCTGAAGCCGGCTTATTCACTGCACTTAATTCAAATCAAGCTAAGGCAGCATTCTAAGATTTTCTTCCTGGAGCAGGTTTCTCTGAATCTCTTTGGCAGGAAATGAGTAGTGGGCCAAAGTTTCTTTCTGAGGCTTTTATCTTAATAAATACCTTAAAATAAATATCCCATAATGCAGTTTCTAGGTGGCAGAATTTTGGTTCCCTTCACAGACATTATGAAAAATAGCAGAGAACCGTGATCCAGGCAGGATATGGTAAAAACTGTCACCACCATTTGTTTCTGATTGACCAGATTTTGAAGGCAAAACTTTCCAGGACAAAAAGAAGAAAATGTTGATTGCCCCAGAGCTTATTCCAAAGTGACTTCAAAACTTACGTAGGTTCATTCAGTGAAAATGCAAAAGCAATTACTATATTTTTATTTCTATTTTGACTTTATTTTTAATTCCTCAGTGCTTAAAGGTTTTCCGTATTTACACATCCTTAAAATCTCCTAAGAGATAAGCTCTAGGATAAACAGCATTCCCCACCTACCCCACCCCCACACACACACATACTTTCTTCTGGTTCTAAGAATATCTTTGCAAAAGATAAATAAATAAACATTAGCAAAACAATAAAAAAAAGTTGAGAGATATAAGGGAAAAGGAGGAAAGTATCAGATAAAAACAGACCATTATCACTCAGTCCAGAGGATGCAGGTAGAGGACTGTGGGGACAGAGCTCCCGCACGACAAGGACCTTGAACAAGTCCTCTCAGAAGATACTTAAAAGGCCAGAAGAAACCCTTACTACTGTCAAACCACTCAACAAAGTCAGCTGAGTCTGGGTTTCTCTTCTTCCTTGAGGAGGGAAAGATCTCAGGAAACTTCTTTGTCCATAGTCTTCAAACTTTTCATCCTCTGGGATTCATATTTTTGAAAGAATTGATTTATCAAATTATATTCAACGAGTAACATTTCATTATAATGGCTACTTTTATGTACCAACTTGGCTAGGTCATGGTCACCAGATATTTGGTCAAACACTAGTCTGGAGGACCCTGGCTAATATAGTTATTTTATTATTTTTGTTCATCAAATGTAGTATAAGGTAGAGAAAATATATTTTCAACACCCATATTAGTTTGAAAGAGAAAAAAAATACTTAGGCTATGTTGGGTGGAAAATGAGAATTTACAACAACGTTTCAAATAAGGATGGCTAAATGGCTTTAAATGACACATATTTTGCTCCAGAGAGAGAAATAGAGAGAGAGAGCGAGAGAGCAAAAAAGAGAGGAACAAATAGTGGGAAAAAGAGGAGAGAGAAAAGAGCTGCCAGCAAATGGTAGAAGATTAGCCAACATGTTATCATCATTCATATACTGTGTGGTATGGAGACATTAAGGGACCAAGTGTCAAATCATGTTCAAAATGATGAGAAGGTGAGATTGCCCCAGGTGTGGGTGGGCATGAGCTAAATGGGGCTGATTTCTAGTAGCTCTCAGTATGTCAGAGGCCCTCAAGCTGACCTTTGCCTTCTGACCAGAGTAAGATTATTACACTCACATTTTAGAATAGATTTAAATCTAGCTAAAAATAAGGCAAGGATGACTAGCTAGATGGGCATCTTTATTTCAGGTATAGAAACAATTTGCAGCAGGCTTTTGAAACAGGGCATATCCTTAGAAATTTAAAGCATATAGATTGGGAACCATTTGGCCAGTCTAGCATCTCTCATTGTAAAGATGAGGAAATAGGGGCCCTAGAGAAGGTTAATGATTTTGACTAGACTGAGTCATAGAGTCACTGAATAATACTGAGATTGGTTTTCAAGTTTTAGTCTGTAGGGGTTTTTGTTTGTTTGTTTGTTTTAATTTTATAGAGTTTTAATAATCTTTCCTAAGGGAAGTCTCAGTTCCTAAGACTTGGATGCACGTACACAATTTAATGATTTGACTTGCTCCTAGCTTCTCCTTTCACTTTATTGTAATTGCTTGGGAATTTTTTTTCCTTTTTTAACATGGAAAGTGTATTTTGCTGTAATGCAAGCCCCCTGATAATACACTTGAGTCACATAATGTTTGTGGCTAATTTACACTCTTACATCATTGCCACCTGCCACATCTGCTAATATGGTAGATTGGCCCTTTCTCTCTCTGACTCTCCTTTCTGTTCTATATTGGAATTGCTAACAAGGAAACCAATTCTTGGTAAGGAGGTCTGAGGAGGTGCTGCAAATTGAACCTTGTGACTGAAACCAGGAACTGGCAGCCCCAGAGTATGTCATTTGTCCCAGAAATCAAAAGTAAAAAAGTTAATTATCTCAAAGTTCTTTTCCTTCTTCTCTCCTCACAGCTAAGGCAATGCATTCGTTTGGGAATTAGACACCAGGCTGTGACTAAGACAATGGTTCAATCATGCGGGAAAGGATGGCCAGAACATTTATTTGTGTGCAATGAGCTGAGATAATTTTACCCCCTTTCTAGATCTCCCAGAAAAAGATTTTTTAGGGCCATTCAAAAACGGAATGCCTTTAACAACTCACCCTTTATTTTAAGGACATACAAGGAAAGTTTGAGTCATCCTAATTTCCTGAAAGGGGAGGAATGGGTCTCAGCTTTGCGTGTCCTTGGCCTTAAATGTACTCAGTAGATGGGGGAACTTGACAGCTTTTGTTCTAAAGTTAGCCCTCATTCTCTATTTCAGACTCAGTAGGAGAAGGACTGAACTTTGTAATTAATATGCAGAAAATTAGCAATCAGCCGTGGCAGAGAGATAAAGTGAGCATGTGGATGGACCTCAACCGCCCCTGACAGGCGGAGGCCAGGGAAGGGCTCACAACAGCAGAGATTCCAACAGCAGCTGCGCAACCTCTTTTCAGCTGGTTCGGGTTCTTTTAAATGCATTTTATTCTGTCTCCCAGAAGTGTACACAGTGGGTCTTATTGGATTTTTTTTTTAAGGGGGTGGTTGTTTCTGCTGCATTTAGAAGTACTCTGATGAGTACTCTTCAGCAGGATTCAAGAATATTTTTCTTTGTTCTCTTGCATAAAAACAAGAGAATTGGCTTTTGATCCAGTGGGCCTTGAGAGGGCAAGCTGTTTGTTTCCATAATAAGGGGCCATTGAAAAATGATAATTGACAATTTCTTGAGAGGGCAACACGTTTGTTGGAGGGTTCCTGAACAAGTCAGCAGGGATCCTGCCTCTGGGGGACCACTGATAACAACCTTTTGGAGAATTTATACCTGTTGGGGAGAACAATAAACTCCTGCTTGATTCCATATCTACAGAAGTGACGAAGAATGTTCATAGAATTATAAACACTAAAGGAATTTTTTCTGTATAATTAAGGTTATAAAGGCTTATATTGGTATTAGCATGTATGTTTGATTATTTGTGTGTGCGTGTACTCAAAGAGGAAATAACTGGAGACCCTGAACTCTGATTTCTCTTACCCAATCATACCTTTTATTCAATAAACATTCAGCAACTATCCCTTGGACAAAAGGTATTTTATGACCTCCATGGGATCTTTCATTTATCTATCATTGTGTGAACTTTTTACTGTTGTGGCCATCATCTTTGCCTTATTTGCCTTATTTTGCCTTCTTTCCAAGTGAACTGGGTCCTGTTTGAAACCTTATCTTCCCCTAGGTTTTTGATCATTCTGTTTCCAGTTAATGCCCTGGTTTCTTATTTTATCTTATATCAGGTCTGCCACAGGCATTTACATCACCTCCTTGCCCTGTAGGCTTTGAGTTTGCAATGGTCTTTCCTGGCCTTACTCTTCATGATCTTGTGATAGAAATCATAAAGAAACTTGTTCTTAATAATTCAACAGTAACCCACCCCTAAAGAAAGGCTGAAAATAGCATATTTAACTCGTTCTTGCAAGTCTTTTAATGTCTCTAGTTTTTATTTTCTTTTTATTTCAAGTGAGAAAGTTGGACTAGGTACGAGGTTCTCAAATTTTGTGATGCATAAAACATACCCGAATAATTTATTTAAAATGTGCGATCCTGGGCCTTGATCTCAAAGTTTTAAATTATGTATTTCTCAGCAGGTACCTAAGAATCATCATTTGAGCATCTCCGGCAGTAATTTTCTTGAGATGGTATGCAGATCTTGAGAAACAATATTCTAGGTGATTTCTATGGTAGATAGCACTTTTAAAAGATGGCTCCCACATTATATTTCGTCTCACCTGTTCTTTTTATAATGTGGTATTGATACACCTCCCATGGAGAGGTAGGGTTTATGTAAGTAACGTACCTTTGAATCTGGGTGAGCTGTGACTATGCTATATAACTCTTGGTGCTGGGTTATAAAGGATGATATAGTTTCCACCTGGTACTTTTGGGAGGCTTGCTTTTGGAACCCAGCTGCTACACATGTAAGGAAACTACAACAAGCCTATGCAGGAAGGCCACTTGAAGAGACCGTATTTCAGACAACTATCCTAGGTAAGCTCTCAGCTGACAGCTGGAACCAATTTGCCTAGAGCGTGAATGAGCTGTTTTAAAAGCGGATCCATCAGTTCCATCCCACTCAAGCCATCCCTTCTGATGCCGTGTGGAGTAAAGAAGCCTTCCTTCCTGAACCCTGCCTAAATAGCAGGTTTGTGAGTTGTTATTTTAGGCCATTAAATTTTGGGGTGGTTTGTTACGCAATGACAGATCATTGGAATAATTTCTAAAATGTATAGTCTGGATTAGCCAAGAGTAGTGGTCAGATCATGTACCTTGAAATCAGACAGACCTGAGCTGACATAGTGCCTCTAAAATTAGTTACTGGGTTAGTATGGTCAGCTTCTTCACACTCTCTGAATCTCAGAGACTTTATTTATAAAATAAGAGTAATAATATCACTTATTACTTGGGGATGTTTTGAGAATTAGATGAGGTAATACGTGAAAAATATTGTGCTGCCCTATCTTTTTTTTACTCCTAAGAGTTTTGTTTATACTACAACCAGTGTACATACAACTTACATTTTTTGGAAATACATAACTTCTTTTTGTAACTCTGCCTCCTTAAATACTAGGTATACGAATGTGTACTCTTAAACATTGCCCCAGTTAGGAGATTTTATTTCTCGATATGTAATAAGAAAGAGAACTAGATTATGTTTTGCTCATGAAAGGTTTGTGAATCTTTTGGCATTCTGCACAAACGTAGATTTTTATAGTGGAGCTGTGCTTAGCAAATCTATCATAGAGGCATAAGAATTGGAGAAGTAAACCTCTCTATTCTTCCTATGTTATGGCATGCACAAGACAATCCATGATAGAGGTAACACAAATGATAAGACAATTTAGAAAGGAAGAAAATATAAAATCGAAGTACCCAAATCCAAATTATATTCAAACAATACCTTCTTATATTCAAACAATACCTACTTAAAAGATATTCATATATTTTTTTCTAGGACTTACATGTTTCTTTTTTCTGTGTCTTATGCATTAGTAATTTATTCTGTTATATAGTATATGGTGAAAGATACAGAGATGGAGGTGAAACTACTCTGAAGTATATATACATTTCAAATTTTTTTTGAGCCATGAATTTAAATTTACTTAGTTTTTAACAGCTATATTAAAGAACAATTGACACTAAATGAATTATACAGATTTAAATTGTATGATTGGATAAGTTTTGATTGTCACTCTAGATTGGTTTGCAATTTCTAGAATTATATATACATGGAATAATACAACATATATTCTTTTTTTCTTGCTTATTTCTTTGAGCGTATTATGTAGTGATCCATCCATGTTGTTGTATGTGATAATAGTTTATTTCTTTTTATTGTTGAGTAGTATGTATGTACAATAATTTTTTTAATCCATTCAACTGTTAACTACATTTGTTTCTGAGTTTTGACTATAACAAATAATGTTACTGTGAAAATTCAAGTATAAAACTTTTATGGATGTATGCATTTAATTCTCGAGGAGTGGAGTTGATAGATCGTGTGGGAGATGTATGTTTAACTTTTTAAGAAACTGCTAAACTTTTTAACGAAATGAATGTGCCACAAGTAGTTTATGAGAGTTCTAACTGCTCCACATTCTTGTCAGTGTTTTGGTATGATCAGTCTTCTAAATTTCCTCAGTATCCTTCGTTGTACATTTCTAATTTAATTCCATTGTGATCAGAGAAGTACTTTGTATTACCTTTATCTTTTTTTAATCTATTGAGACTTGATTTCTGACCCAGAATATAGTCTACCTTTATAAATATTCCAAGTACACTTGAAAAAAATATGTGTTCTATTGTTGGGTGGAGTGTTTTAAAAATGTCAATTAAGTCAAGTAAGTTGATAGGGTTCTTCAAGTTTCTCAGACTCTTGATAATTTTACCTGTTCATTTATTGAGAACTCAGCATTGCAATTTGTAACTGTAATTGTGGATTTGTCTTCTTTTCCTTGCAGTTTTATAATTTTTTTTTCCTTTCGTATATTGAAGCAGTGTTACTTTCGTAATTTTTTTAAAAATGCTGTTATATTAATAAGTTGATTCCTTTATGATTATGAAATTATATTCTTTACCTCACTAATATTCTTTACTGTGCACTCTCCTTTGTCTGATATTAATATAGTCACTTTAGTATTGTTTTGATTACTGTTAGCATAGTATATGTTTTCCCATCCTTTTAGGTTTAGCCTATTCGTATCTTTATATCTAAAGTTTCTTGTAAGCAGCATATAGTTGAATCTTGTGAATTTATCCAACACAACAATCTCTGTCATTTAACTGGGGTGTTTATGTCATTCACATTAAATTTGATTATTGATATGATTAGCTTTAAATCTATCATCATTTTATTTGGTTTACACTTATGCCGTTTCTACTTTTTCAGTTGAGGTATAATTGGCATATAAAATTAGTTTCAGGTGTGCAACATAATGATTCAATATTTGTACACATTGCAAATTGATTACCACAATAAGTCTAGCTAACATCAGTCACCATTCATAGTTACAGATTTTTTCTTTTTTTTTTTTCTTGTGATGAAGAGTTTAAGATCCACTCTCTCATTAACCACCACTTAATCGGTTCTCTGTAGCTATGACTTTGTTTTGTTGTTGTTGTTTAGATTCCACATATAAGTGACATCAGTTGGTATTTATCTTTCTCTGTCTGACTTATTTCACTTAGCATAATTTCTTCACAATCTTTCCATGTTGTTGCAAATGGCAAGGCTTCATTCTTTTCATGGCTGATTAAGTATTCCATTCTATATATACACTACATTTTCTTTATCCATAGAAAGACACTTAGGCTGTTTCCATATCTTCGCTATTGTAAATAATGCTGCAACAAATATGGGGGTAGATATATTTTTCAAATTACTGCTTTTGTTTCCTCTGAATAAATATCAAGAAGTGGAATTGCTAGATTATATGGTAGTTTTATTGTATTTTGTTTTTTGAGGAATCTCCATGCTGTTTTTCATAGTGACTGAACCAGTTTACATTCCCATTAATAGTGCACAATGCCTCTTTTTTCTCCACATCCTTGCCAGCACTTGTTATTTCTTGTCTTTTTTATAATAACCACCCTAACAGGCATGAGGTATTATCGCGTTGTGGTTTTTATTTGCAATTCCATGATGATTAGTGATGTTGAGCATTTTTTCATGTGCCTATTGGCAGTTTGTATGTCTTCTTTAGAAAAATGTCTATTTAGATCCTATGCCCATTTTTAAATTGTATGTTTGTTTGGTGGTTTTCGTTGTTGTTGTTTTTGTTGTTGTTGTTGTTTTGCCATTGAGTTGTATGAGTTCTTTATATAATTTGAATATTTACCCCTTATCAGATATGTGATTTGCAAATATTTTCTCCCACTCAATAGGCTGTCTTTTCATTTTACTGATGGTTTCCTTTGCTTTGCAGAAGTTTTTTTTTTGTGTGTGTGTGTGTGTGTGTTGTTGTTGTTTTTTTTGGGAGGGGGGGTGAGGGGTGTGTTGATTTAGTCCACCTTGTTTATTTTTCCTTTTGTTGCCTTTGGTGTCAAATCCAAAATGTAATCATTAAGACCAATGTTAAGGAGCTTACTGCCTATGTTTTCTTCTAGGATTTTATGAATTCAGGTCTTACATTTAAGTCTTCACTCCCTTTAGGGTTAATTTTGTATATGATGTAAGACAGTGTTCTCATTTCATTATTTTGTATATGGCTGTCCAATTTTCCCAACACCATTTACGGAAGACCGTGTCCTTTCCCCATTGTATACCCTCTCATACTTTGTTGTAAATGAATTGACCACATATTCTTGGGATTATTTTCTGAGCTCTCGATTCTATTTCATTGATCTATGTGTCTGTTTTGCCATACCGTTTTGATTACTATAGCTTTGTAATATAGTTTGAAATCAGATTGCATAATGCCTCTATCTTTGTTCTTCTTTCTCAAGAATTTCTTTGGCTAATTGGGGTCTTTTGTGGTTCCATGCAAATTTTAGAATTGTGTGTTTTAATTCTGTGAAAAATGCCTTTGAAATTTGGATAGAGACTGCAATGAATCTAGATTGTGTTAGGTAGTATGAACATTTTAACAACATTAAATCTAATCCATGAGCATGTATATCTTTCCATTTATTTGTGTCTTCTTCAATTTCTGTCATCAATGTTTTATACTTTTAAATGTACAGGTACCTTACCTTCTTGATTAAATTTATTCCTACCTAGGTGTTCAGTCTTTTTTTGATGCAATTATCAATGGGGTTGTTTGCTTGTTAATTTCTCTTTCTGATAGTTCACTGTTAGTATATAGAAACACAACAGAGCATGTATATTGATTTTTGTATCCTGCACAGTTACTGAACTCATTTATTCTAACTGTTTTTTGGTGGAATCTTTAGAATCTTCAACATCAGATTGCATAATGCCTCCATCTTTGTTCTTTCTCAAGAAATATTATATTATCTACAAATAGTAACAGTTTCAATTCTCCCTTTCCAATTCTGATGCCCTTTATTTCATTTATGTTTTTTTCTTTCTTTTCTAATTGCTCTAGATAGGACTCACTATCCTATATTGAATAAAAGTAGTGAGAATGGACATTCTTGTCTTGCTCCTGAGTTTTTAGAGGAAAGGCTTTCCGTAGTTCATTGTTGAGAGTTATGTTAGCCATGGCCTTTTTTATATGGTCTTTATTATTTTGAGGTGCATTGCCTCTGTGTTTAATTTATTGAGAGTTTTTATCATAAATGGATGTTGAATTTTGTCAAATGCTTTTTCTGCATCTATTGAGATGATCATATGATTTTTATCCTTCATTTTGTTAATGTGGTGTATCACACTGATCATTTACAAATGTTGAACTGTTCTTGTATCCCTAGAATAAATCCCACGTGATTGTGGTGTATTATTCTTCAAAGTATTGATGACTCAGTTTGCTAATACTTTGTTGTGAATTTTTGCATCTGTGTTTATCAGGGATATTGGCCTATAATTTTTTCTTTGTGTATGTGGTCTACTTGTCTGATTTTGTTATCAGAGTAATGCTGGCCTTATAAAATGAGTTAGGAAGCATTCCATTCTCTTCTTTTTTTAATCTGAGGAAAAAATGATATTAATTCATTTAGGAATTTGTTATAATTTACCATAGAAGCTGTCTGGTACCAGACTTTTATTTGTTGGGATGTTTTTGATTACCGATTCAATCTCTTTACTAGTAATTTGTCTATTCCAAATTTCTATATCTTCATGATTCAATTCTGGAAGGTTGTGTGTTTCTAGGAATTTATCCATTTCTTCTAGGTTATCCTACTTGTTCACGTATAATTGTTGAAAGTAGTCTCTTCTGATCATAGTAGTCTCTTATTTTTGTGGTATCAATTGTAACATCTCCTCTTTCATTCTTGATATTTATGTAAGCCCTCTCTGTTTTCTGTTTTTTGTTTTGTTTTGTTTGTCTTGGCGAGTCTAACTAAAGGTTTGTTGATTTTATTTATTTTTCAAAGAACCAGCTCTTAGTTTCATTAATCTTTTCTACTGTCCTCTCAGTCTCTATTTCATTTATTTCTACTATGATCATTGTTATTCCTTTATTCTACTAACTTTGGACTTTGTTTTTTCTTCTTTTTCTAGTCCTTTGCAATATAAAGTTAGGTTGTGCATTTGAGGTTTTTTCCCTTGTTTCTTGAGGTAGATACTTATCGCTATGAACTTCCCTCTTAGAACTGCTTTACTGCATCAAATCAGTTTTCATTTGTCTCAAAGTACATTTCTTGATTTCTCCTTTGATTTTTTTTTTCATTGACTCATTGGTTGTTCAGAGCATGTTGTTAAATCTCCACATATTTGTGAATTTTCTAGTTTTATTCACATTATTGATTTCTAGTTTCATACTATTGATGCTTGGTATGATTTAAATTTATTAAGACTTGCTTTGTGGCCTAACATATGGTCTATCTTGAAGAATATCACATGTGTACTTGAGAAAAACGTGTATACTGCTGCTTTTAGATGTGAAACCTGGGGGCACCAGACACGTGATGGAGCTCTCCTGCAATAGGTATTGGTGCTCTGGAAAATGGAAGAGGGCATGTACAAAGATAGCACTCATAGTTCAAGGTCTCTGGAAAGGTATACAATTAGCTCTCAGATGAGTGTTTAATTAGAAGCTTTCTCCTGAGTCTGCAACTGTGATAATAAGCTAATAGGCTTCCTTCACAGGAAGACTGAGCTCCTGGGTCTTTTGCTTCTTGCTGTATGTACCCTGAGGGTGGAGACTGCTTAAGAACTCTTTCTCCATTGACCACCTGAGCCAGGTGATGTACAGGTGTCCCCTGGAAGCAGTTACAAAAATTAGAGCACCAGACAAGTGTGTAAGCTCCTTTCTGGGCGATCCCAGCAAGCTGGAGTGCGGCACAGGGTAAGCCCAAAGACTGCATCCACTGGCCTCCACTCCCTGAGAGCACCTCCATAGGCCAGACCAGAATCCTGATCAGGCCAAAGTGCTTGGACACACAAATAGGCCTCTTTCTCAGAAAGACTGGGGCTGTATTTCAATATGGTCTCTGTGTAGTGCTCTAGGGGTGGTAGGCTGCCAAGAACTATCTCGTCAATTGTTACAACTCCATGGGACCCAGGAATGCAAGCCCCTTGACCTCCAGAGGCAGGCAATCAAGGGGTGTTTCCTGAGCCACAGCTGCAAACACTGGGGCACTAGACATATATGTGAAAGCTCTCCTTTGGTAGATCTGACACTGGAGTGTGACTAAGCAGGAAAGCATGAAGATGGTACCCAGTGAGGAAGGAAAAAAAAAAATTGTGCTTACTGGCTTTAACAAGGTAGAGGGAACACACAAAAATGATACCTAGTAGTGACTCTGTCTCTGCAGAGTATGTCAATAGACCTCTATACCTTTGACAGATGCTATAAGATTAACAAAAGAATCACCATCACATATAGTCTGGGAGGTTTTCTAAACTACTGCTTTGTTTTGGGCCCTGAGATGAGTGAGTCTGTGCACAAACCCTTTAAAAGCAGTTTCTCAGTTCGCTAAGGCCCTTTGGATCTCATGGAAGCAAGCCCTGTTGATTTTCAAAGCCAGATGTTTCAGGGGCTTGTTTCTCATGTGCAGGTCTTTAAAGCTGGGGTGCCTAGTCTGAGGTATAAACCCTTTGCTCCACCGAGAGAAGTGCCAGAATTGTGAGTTCCCTCCAGATTGTGGGTGGCTGTGCCAAGGGTGGGGTTTGTGGTGAGATTGCATATTAGCCTCTCCGACCTGCCTCAGTGTGGCCCTTTTCTCCTTTGCTGATTTGAAGAAACTGTTCAGCTAGTTTTCATGTCTTTTTCAGAACAATTTTTTCATTTGTTGCTATTGATTCGTTGTGTCCATGAGAGAATATGATTTTAAGATTTTCCTATGTCTTGAACCACCTGCAATAATTTGTGTTTTTTCCCCCTTTTTTCTGCCTTCTTTTGGATTAACTGATTTTTTAAAAAATGACTTCAGTGAATTCCCTTTTCTGGCCTCTCATTTATAATTATTTTTATTGTTATTTTAATGGTCATTTTAGGATTCATATTGTGTATCTTTAATTTATTATAATCTAGTTTAAGTGATACTATATTACTGCACATATAATATAGCAAACTTGCAATAATATAGTTCAGTTTTTTCTTCTTGACCATGTGCTATAATTGTCATAAACTTTATTCTTACATATATTATAAACCCCAAAGCACATTGCTATATGCCATCTGAAATATATGGCAGAAATGTTAGAATTTCAGAATCACCATTACACAACTATAATGTATATTTGATTCGGGCAAGGGGCATCCAATAAATGCAAAAGTTGGTGAGCGAAAAGTTATTGGGAAACAAAATATTTGTTCATTAAGTTTCATGTCATATGCCCCATAGACTATTATTTATAAAAGGGGAAAAGTTTCTTTTATAAGGGAGATACGTGGTAGACTTCATCTAAACTCGGAGACAAAAGTTAGAATGGCCATTTATGAATCAAACAGATATCATATGCCTCCAATATGATACAATGGAAAGTAAATAATCTCAACTATGTGGTGTTCTTGCCCCCCCAAAAAAATATGTTTCTCCTGAATCTAATCATGAGGATATAATCAAAAACCATGATTGTAGGATGTTTTATAAGACAACAGAGAGAGGGAGACAGAGAGAGAGGGAGGAAGAGAGGGAGGGAGGGAGCGAGTGAGTGAGGGAGGGAGGGAAAGAGGAAAAGAGAGAGTGAAAGAAATAGAAAAGGAGTGATAGAGCAAATGTTCCAAAATTTTGATAACTGTTGAATCTAACTTCAGTAAGTTTGACTTCTTTTTTTTCAAAATTAAGGTGTTTTTTTGGGGGGAGGGGAAAGGGGATAGTTCTGATTGTATCTCTGGAAGAATGTTCTTAACTCTAAACATTACCTGCCATGATATATCTTATAATAGATAAATAGTTGAGATTTCTTGCTGAAGAGTATAGTATTATAATAAAGTGGCATATGCATAATAAATACATAAAAGAATCACCAGCAATTTTATCTCTTTTCACTTTTTGTCTCACTGACAGCACAGAAACCATGTTGAAATACATAGATTGTAATTAGTGACATCTACTAGAGGGAATTATATATTCATTTTGAGTCTCAGTTTTCTCATCTGGGGTAATGTCTATTTCATATAACTACTGTGAAAATTAAATGAGAAAGCATATATCAATCACTCACCAAAGTGCTGAACTCATAGTAGGTGCTTAATCAATAGTAGTATGAGGGCACAAAAATAATTTTTCTCCCACTCTTAGAAGTTCATCTGGCTGGACTAATAATCAAATAAATATTAAATAGATTAATAGGAGACAACGTTCAAATTTGTTACATATATACATATGGGGGTGCCATAAGAATATGAGACCCAAGAACACACTGAGCATTTGAGGTTTACATGCCATTCTGAATAAAGGAGAGAGAGGCAGGGGTCTGGGATTTCACAGGGAAAATAGGCAATTCACAGGTAGATGAAAAAGAGCAAGCATGTGGTAAACAAATTCTTGCAGAGCCCCCAAGAAACAATGGGACACAGAGAGGAGTTTAACAAACAGGCTTCACTAGATTTCTCCCTGTTTGACACACTTAATACAAAAATGCTTCGATGAATATGCAAGATTTTTCTATCTGATTTCCTTTAGGCAGGTAAAGGGGTAAATGAAAGGTTCTTTCCGACTCTTGTTTCTTAATAATAACCAGCTTAAAATCAATATCCCAAAAGGCATATTTTGGGATGACAAAACTTTGGTCCCCCTCCATAGTTTCCTTTCCCCTGTATACTTTAGTTCCAGGTTTAAAAGGCCCATGTGGATGTAGCACCCTCTCTGGGCACTGCAGTACTCATTGGTCGTCTTGAAGCCTCATTCACTTCTTTACCTGTCATGAACTTCTAACCCAGTTCCCTGCCTCCACTTACATAGACTATGTACATTCATGTCAATAGCACTGTATGTTTTTGAAGTTGATCCCTCTCTGTAGTATTTATGATACATAGGTCAGTGTCTTTGGGTTAGCAATTGCTCAATGAATAAATATGTTAGACTAAAACAATTGTGAAGTCTGGGTAAGTATGTTATCATCCACCTTTCCCAATACTAGCAGATCCTTACTTGGAATACGTGAAACATTTTTTACTCCATAATGAGCATCTACTGAAGCCTAGAAAATCTTCTGACCTCAAGCATAAACCATGAAAGGAAATGAAAAGGAAAGCAAAGAAAAGAAAGTCATTTTTCAATATACTTGTCATCTTTCTCTGAGCCTTAATTAAAATTAATCTGTTTTAGGCTAACTTTTAAGCTTATTTTTTTCTAACCATTTTCTTTTTGATGAAGAAAAATGTGCTTACGGGTGTTCAAATATAACATTTCATTTCTTTTCTCCAAGTCTATTTTGGAGAACTTTTCTCATATTTTGAAACTTTGCCACAGAAAACAATTATCACCTTTAATTTAGGGCTGTGTATATAGAACCTTCACAAAGGAGAGTATTTCATTACCATGTTAGACAAAGTAAATGAACTGAAAAAAGAGAGAAGGTAAAATGAATATGTAAACCTACTCTCTTTTTAGTTTTCACAGAGTAAGAATCCACAGCCATCCACAGAAGTCCCGCACTGCAATCTGACGTTGTTTAAGAAACTCATATACAAGCAGAAACATAAATCACACAGAAGGCAAAAATCTAAATATCCATTAAAAATCTAAATATCTATTCAGTCTTTTTAAGGTTGAAATTTTAGCAATGGAACCAATTTCAGAAATAATCATAACATTAGAATAGAGACACAACTGTAATAACGACACTTCAACTAATTTTTTAAATATGTTTTGACTCTAAAGAGCCTCAGTAAACATTGTAATACCAGATTGAATTCAAACATAGCTTTTTCTGAGTTGAGGGGGATCTCCTAAGCACCTTAGGTTTGGTCTCAAGTTACCAAACGAATGAGAGAAGAGCAGCAAGGACTAAGGGCTTTTTTGCTTCCATTACGGGTACGAGGGTCAAACATAATAACGGTGGAAAGAAAACACTGCTTCCCATGTTGCTAATGTGGGAATAGGAGTGTTAAGGATGGGCTTAACAGAACTGCCATAGAAAACACTACACTTAACTCATATTCCCATCACACCAAGGACTCACAGCTATACCTGGTGAGGTTCAATATCATGACTGATCAATTTAACTTAAAGACAACAAACTTGAATAGGAGGAATTTTTACCTGATGAGAGCTTGTAGCAGTAATTTATTATCTCCTTCATTGGACCTGAATTATCAGCCCAATGTCACTACTCTTTTATGGTGTTAGGTCTTCCTTTGCAACAGAAGAATATAAATGGAAGTAGTTTATACAACCCCCTTAAAAATCTGCAGACTGCTACTTAATATTTCTCAAACCATTATTACTCTAATTTTACTTTCTTCTGGTTAAAATGCAAATACCCTTGAAAGGAAATAATGCCCATTTCCTCAAATAAGGAAAAGACTTGAATACAAACTGCAATAGCAAAATGTACCATCACCAAGAACAACTAACTACACACAGTTAATGTAGCTTTCGCTATTTGTGGGGCAGAATGTGAGCTCTGGGAAACAAACTTTAAATAGGGTCAATGTATCTCCTATGTTGGTTTTTGTAAGCCAAAAATATGACTGAGCAATTTCAGTGATACAAAATCCTGTAGATAAATCTTTAAAAAATTCAGAGAATAAGGATACGAGCAACCTATTCCTAAAGAATATACATGGTGTATATATACCACATCTTCTTTATCTAATCATCAGTAGAAGGACACTTGGCCACCATAAATAATGCTGCAGTGAACATCGGAGTACACATATCTTTACAGATAAATGTTTTCAGATTTTTTGGGTAGATACCCAGGAGAGGGATTGCTGGGTAATACAGTAATTCCATTCTTAATTTTTTGAGGAACCTCTATACTGTTCCATAGCAGCTGTGCCAATTTACATTCTACCACAAGAAAAGATGAAATATTGCTATTGTGACAACATGGATGGATCTTGAGATTATTATGCTAAGTGTAATAAGTCAGACAGGAAAAATCAAGAACCATATGACTTCACTCATACGTGGAATATAAAACTGAAGGCTATAAAGGAACAAGGCAAACAAATAAAGAAACAAAAGCTCATAGACTCAGACAACAGTTTAGTTACCAGAGGGTAAGGGGGGAGGGGAGTATAAAAGATGGTAAAGGGGGTCAAATATATGGTGCTGGAAGGAGAACTGACTCCGGGTGGTGAACACACAATGTGATATATAGATGATGTATTATAAAATTGTACACTTGAAACTTATATAATTTTGTTGACCATTGTCACCACAATAAATTATAATAAAAAAAGAATATGCATATGCTAAAATTATCATTAATATATTCGATTCATATATTCGATTCATGTATACACACACACATAATGTTGAATAAATGAATCGAATATATATATATATATATATATACACATATATATTACAGATAGGAAATAATATATATATATATATATATGTGTGTGTGTGTATATATATATATATATTACAGATAGGAAAACTGTCCTTCCCCTCAGTGGTAGAAAAGTAGAGCTTTCTCTTAGATAGAGAAGACACATACAAAAAGAGATTGACAAAACAAGAAAGCACATGTACCAAGTAAATATTATGAAAGCAACACAAGAATTTAAATGTGGATAGGTAGTAAGAAAGAATAAAACGAGAAAGAACAAGTCCTTCAAAGAAGAATAACTTGAGCTAAGCTCTGGGAGTGGTTGTTTTCATAAAAGCAGACAAAAAAGAGAAACACATTATAACAGGGTAGCGGGTTCAGAGGCAAGAGTATGGATGACATTCATTTCATTCAAAGAACAGTCTTGAAAAATGTTTTATAGAAGAGTTTGCACATTACAATTTGAATTTTGGATAGATACAAGAGATATCTATATGAGATTTGTGTATATGAGAAATAAAAGTTTGAATATACATACAAATGAATTTAGGCATAAAATAGTTCAATATTATTTCATCACTAACTCAGGGAAAAATAAGAAAGTAGGAGCAAGTGAGAACAACTCTGAATGCTACATATCTAATTATTTTTGTCCCAGTTTTACTGAGAAAAAATTGACATACACCACTTTATGAGTTTCAGGTGTATAGCATGATGGTTTGATTTGCGTATATTGTGAAATGATTAGCACAATATATTTCGTTAACAGCTATCATGTCATTGATACAATGAAAAGGAAAAGGAAAGAAAAAAATCTTGTGATGACAGCTTTTAGGATCTACTCTCTTAACGACTTTTCTATGTTTCACAGAGTAGTGTTAACTACAGTCATCACATTGTACATTAATAAGGCTAAAAATTTAAATAAAAGGGGAAAGAGTTCAAATGAGCTGATTGTTTAGATATAGAATCTATAAAAATTACAACACAAACAAAACAAAAAAGTACAATAATTTGTATGAAAAATATAGAAACACATAATGATCTAAAACCTAATAGCAATGACTTAAAAATCCTAAAATCTGGTTCCTTAAAGAGCCTAATACATCTGAAAACCTTTGACAATATTACTTCATAAAAATATGGTTGAATTAGGTACATTTTTGTTAAAATATAAAATGCCAATATTGCGAAAAAAGAAATGGAACATTGAGGAGAAAAATGAGACTTAAATAAAATCGAAATCCTACTCAGAAACTTCTTCATAGTCAATACATACCTTGCCCCGGTGTTTTTTAAGTTGTCTAGAGGGTTCTTTGACCTATGTGCTGTTTAGAAGAGTGATGTTTAATATCCAAGTATTTGGGGATTTTGCAGCTATTTTTCTGTTATTGATTTTTATTTTAATTCCATTGTAGTCTAAGAGCCTACATTTTATGATTTGTCTCGTTTTAAATTTGTGATGGTGTGTTTTATGGGCCACAATGTGATCTATCTTGGTGAATGTCCCATGTGAACTTGAGAAGACTATGTTTTCTGCTGTTGTTGAATGAAGTAGTCTATAGATATATCATATCCAGTTGATTGATGATATTGTTGTGTTCAACTATGACCTTAATGATTTTCTGCCTGCCAGATCTGTCCATTTCTGACAGAGAGGTGTTGATGTCTCCAACTATTATAGTGGATTCATCTATATATCCTTGCAGTTCTATCAGTTTATAGCTTGTTTTGAAGTTCTGTTCTTACTGTTTAGTTGTTCTTTTGTGTAGAAATACAACTGATTTTGTGTGTTTATTTGTATCCTGCAACTTTGCTGAATTTATTATCTCTAATAGTTCCTGGGGTTTTTTGGTGGATTCTTGAGGAATATGAATATATATATATACACACACGCACACACACATATATGGATATATATATATATGGATGGATATCTATATCTATCTATATCTATATCTATATCTATATCTATATCTATATCTATATCTATATCTATATCTATATCTATATCTATGTGTATGTATGTAACCGTGAATGGAGATAGTATTAGTTTTTCCTTTCCAATTTGGATGCCTTCTATTTCTCTTTCTTTTCTAATTCATCTCAGTAGGACTTCCAGTACAATTCTGATTAGGGTGGCAAAAATAGGCATTCTTGTTTTTGTCCTTACCTTAGAGGAAAAGTTTTCAATCTTTCACCATTGAGTATGATGTTAGTGGTGAGGTTTTTTGGTTTTGGTTTCATTGTTTTTGTTTTTTATAAATGCTCTTCATCATGTTGAGACATTTACCTTTTATTCCTAGTTTGTTGAATGATTTTTATCATGAAAATGGGTGGGATTTTATCAAATGTGCTGTTGTTAGCTTAAGGATTTTCTGTCCTCTTGGAGAACTGACCCTTTTGTTATTATGTAATGCCTCTCTTGGTCCTGATAACGTTTCTTGGTTTGAAATCTACTCTGTCTGAAATTAATATAGCTTTCCCTGTTTTCTTTTGATTAGTGTTATAGCTTGCTGTATCTTTCTCCATCCATTTACTTTTGATCTATATATGTCTTTATATTTAAAGTGGGCTTCTTCTAGTTAGCATATAGTCAGGTTTAATTTATTGGTCCACTCTGACAATCTCTTTGATTTGGTGCATTTAGACTACTGATGTTCAAAGTGATTATTGATATAGTTGGATTAATATCTGCCATATTTGTTACTGTTTTCTGTTACTACTGTTGCTATTGTTCCTTGTTCCTATTTTTGTCTTCCACACCTTTTTTTTTTTGTCTTTTGGGGTTTTAATTGAGCATTTCATATAATTCCATTTTATCTCTTTCATTAATATATCAGTTATACTTTTTAATTTTATTTTTTACATTTATTCATGGTTGCTTTAAAATTTGCAATATACATTTACAACTAATCAAATAATATTTATCACTTCGCAGATAGGCCAGTAACAATAAAATGATTCTAATTTCTCCCTCCTGTTCCATGTATCATTGCTGTCATTCATTTCATGTATACATACGAGGTGTGACAATTAAATTTGAGAACTTGCTACCATGTGCTTACATTGGCACTGTACAAACAGCTGGGTAAGGTTTCATAACCCTGGTGTATCAGAGTCTCCCAGCTGTGTCCGTGTCAACGTGTGGCAGTATCTTGCTGAGTGGCATTCATTATTGTTGTTTTTGTGTGCTGTCGTTAAAATGTCTGAGCTTGGATTAGAGCAATGAACAGACTGAATTTCTTGTCCAACTTGGCAAGAGTGGAAGTGAATCAGGGACATGTTAGTCCAAGTTTATGGGGATAATGCCTTGAAGAAAATGGCAGTGTACAAATGGATTAAATGTTTTTCTGAGGGGAAAGAACGAGTCACTGATGAAGAGAGGTCAGGGAGGCCAGAAACAAGCAGAACTGATTAAAACATTGCAAAAATTTGTCGAATTGTGCATCAAAATCATCGCAGACAAGTAAACATCAATAGAGAAATAGTTAGGAAAACCTTAACTGAAAATCTTGGGATAAGAAAAGTGTGTATAAAAATGGTCCTGAAGGAGCTCATCAATGAGCAAAAGCAAAGGCGAGTTGAAGTTTGCCAAGACCTTTTGGAGAGGCAAGATGATGTTTTAAGCTGTGTTATCACTGGTGATAAAACATGATGAGTGTATCAATATGACCCTGAAACAAAGCAACACAGTACACGATAGAAGTCAGTCAATTCTCCACGATCAAAAAATTTCCATCAGTCCAAATCAAGAGTCAAAATGATGTGGCTAACCTTTTTTGATATCAGAGGGATTATTCATTATGAATCTGTACCAACTGAACAAACATGTTTACTATTTGGAAGTGCTGAAAAGGCTGCATGAAAAAGTTAGATGAAAATGACCAGAACTTTTTGCCAACAATTCATGGCTCTTGCATCACGACAATGCACCAGCTCACATGACACTGTCTGTGAGGGAGTTTTTAGCCAGTAAACAAATAACTGTATTGGAACACCCTCCCTACTCACCTGATCTGTCCCCCAATGACTTCTTTCTTTACCTGAAGATAAAGGAAATATTAAAAGGAAGACATTTTGATGAAATTCAGGACATCAAGTGTAATATGACGACAGCTCTAATGGCCATTCCAGAAAAACAGTTCCAAAATTGCTTTGAAGGGTGGACTAGGCACTGGTGTCAGTGCATAGCTTCCCAAGGGGAGTACTTCATAGGTGACTGTAGTGATATTCAGCAATGAGGTATGGAGCATTTTTTCTAGGATGAGTTCACAAACTTAGGTGTCTGACCTCATATATACATAAGCATAGGTAATTGAGTACATTGATGCTATTACTATTTTGAACAGACTTATGTAAGAGCAATTAAGAATAAAAGAAATAATTTTGTTTTAATCTTATGCCTTCTTTGATGCTTTTTATCTCTTAAGGTAGATCTGAGTTGCTGACTCTTATTGTTTTCCTTCTCTCTAAAGAATGTTTTTTAGCATTTCTTGCAAGGCAGGTATACTGGCCACAAATTTCCTCAATTTTTGTTTGTCTGAGAAAGTTTACTTCTTCAATTTTGAAACATAGTTTTGCAGTGCACAGAATTCTAAGTCATAATTTTTTTCTCTCAACACTTTAAATATTTTATTACATTCTCTTCTTGCTTTCACGATCAGAAGCGAAGTTGTTCCTCTATAGGTAAAGTGGGTTTTTTGATGTTGTTTTGTTTTGTTTTGTTTCCCCATTGGCTTTTTGGATTTTTTCTTTATCTTTGATTTTCTATAGTGTGAAAATGATATGCCTATGTGTAGGGTTTTTTGGTTTTATTTGTTTTTTGTTTGTTTGTTTGTTTTTTGCATTTATCTTGCTCTGTGTTCTCTGAACTTCTTGAATCTGTGGTTTAATATCCAAGATTAATTTTGGGGAATATTCAGTCATTATTTTTTAAAATATTTCTCCTGTTTCTTTCTTTCTTCTCATTCTAAAATTCGTATTACATTCCTATGTTACTCCTCTTGTAGTTGTTCCACAATTATTGGATATTTTGTTTTAGTTTTTCTCAGACTTTTTTACCCCCCTGTGCATTTAAGCTTTGGAGGTTTCTACTGAGATATCTTCAAGCTCAGAGGTTCTTTCTTCAGCTATAGCCAGTCTCCTAATAAGCCCATCAAAATCATTATTTCTCGTATACTGTTATTGAGCTCTAGCATTTCTTTTTGGTGCTTTCTTACAATTTCTATCTTTCTACTTACAATGTCTATCTGTCCGTGCATGCTGTCTACTATATCCATCAGAGCCATTAGCATCTTAGTCATAATTGTTTTAAATTCTTGGTCTGATAATTCCAACATACTTGCCATATCTAAGTCTGCTTCTGATGCTTGTTCTGTTTCTTCAAATTTTGTTTTTTGACTTTTAGTATGTCATATATATATATATATATATATATATATATATATATATATATATATATATTTTATAGCTGGAAATAATGTACTCAGTAAATGGAACTGCTGTAGATAGATGTTTTGTAATGTGGTGGTAAGGTGGTGAGGAAGAGAAGCATTCTATAGTTCTATAGTTGGTCTCAGCATCTCAGCAGTCTTTTAGTGAGTCTGTGCCTCTGGATGATAAACTTCACACCGGCATCTCAGTCTCCCCTCCCCATCCCTTCCAGTGTGGAGTCAGCTGGAATTGGGTATTTCCCTGCCCTGAACAGTGCCCTTGTATTGTTAGCTGCATACACAGTTTTAGTTACTGATAAAACCCCAGCATGTTAGGCTCTGCTTAAACAGCTTCTCCTGAGGGCAGACCTTGTTAAGAAGAACAGACTGCTCTGGCCTGTTTCAAAATACAGCGGTACCTCGGTTTTCTAACATAATCCATTCTGGAAGACTGTTCGACTTCTGAAATGTTCGAAAACTGAGGCACAGTTTCCCCATAGAAAGTAATGCAAAATGGATTAATCCATTCCAGACCTTTAAAATCAACCCCTAAAACTGCAAATTTAGCATGACTTTTACTGTCTAATGATACCATAGATCCATAAAATTGATGGCATTCGTAAACCGAAATGTTCATCAATGGAGACGTTTGAAAACCGAGGTACTACTGTAGTTCCTTTTTCTCGCCCTCTTCTGGAAGGAAAGGGGATAGTTCTCTTTTTACTATAAAAAGTTGCTTGAACTCCAGGAGGCAAAATTCATAAAATTTGGGAGTTCCTGATAACTGTGTGCCCCAGGAGTATTTATCTCTCTGATTTGTCTACACTGAGCCTCCAGCAATTGGTCAACAGAGTTCAGGATTTTCTATCCTGGAACTGGTTCCTGAAGAAGTATGTGCTTGTGGTAAGTCATGATTCTCTGTATTTGCCTGTTGGTTTCCAACTTGGAGGGCAGTGGTTTGCCTGGTGGTGACCTCACTTCTCTGTTGGTTCCAAGAAGAATTGTTGATTTCCCAGTTCAGCTTTTGACTTATTGTTTAGGATGGACTGTCAACTTCCAGCTTCTTATATCCTGGCCTAGAAACTGGAAATCAATTCAAGGGCTTTTCATCTCTTGTTTATATATGTTACCCTTTTACCTGGGCACTCTGGATGCTGTCACCTTATCTTCTAAATCATTTTAATCAAATTAATGTTCCTAGAAGTTCATGCCATTTGCTATCAGTTCTTGGTGAACTACAATAGGTATTGAATGGAATCAAACACGTTTATCTTATATATTCAAGATCATTTAATGGAACTGCTGTAGGTGTTCCTGGAGCTTTATCTTAGCAATCTACATGTATGTCCAAGTACACCCTATTGCTCATACTGTGATCCATGTACAATGTCTCCTCCTCCTCAGTAAAGGGCATCCTACTTTGTATTTGGTGAGGAAAGCAGATATAGTTTGTACCCCTGGAGTTTATAGACTCCTAGGATTTAAAAAACCTCTCTACCTTGCAAAATAACTTTTTTTTTTTAACCTTTTTTACATTTTTATTGGGGGAATATTGGGGAACAGTGTGTTTCTCCAGGGCCCATCAGCTCCAAGTCATTGTCCTTCCATCTAGTTGTGGAGGGCGCAGCTCAGCTCCAAGGCCAGTCGTCATTTTCAATCTTTAGTTGCAGGGGGCGCAGCCCACCATCCCTTGAACCAGCAACCTTGTTGTTGAAAGCTTGCTTTCTAAGCAACTGAGCAATCTGGCAGCCCCTCCAGAAGCTCAGCGGCAGCTCGTTGTCTTCAATCTAGTTGTGGAGGGTGCAGCTCACTGACCCATGTGAGAATCGAACCAGCAACCCTGTTGTTCAGAGCTCGTGCTCTAACCAACTGAGCCATCTGGCCACCCCCACAAAATAACATTTTATAAGACTCATGTTATATGACTTGTCAATCTGTCTCTTGTCCACATTTCAACCTGTCCTAAATAGTTCTTCATGCTTAAATTTTATAAAGCATAGTTCTGAGCACCTAATTTTCCTAATTAAAAACCTTCAGTAGCTCTCTATATCTTGAAGAATAATCCCAGCCACTTCTCAAAACCATATTCCTAACTTGCCTTTCTAGGCATATCTCACTATATAGTGAATTTCCAGGAATATCTCATTAGACTGGGTTCTGTGAGGAAAAGAATTCCATCACAGACTCATTCATTTTTTTATCATCCTACTTGGCTGGTAACTAATGGCGTCCTATTTCTTTCTGTATACTCTGGTTTCTAATCTTATGTTGCTTCCTCCAATTGTAATGCCTCCTTTAATAAGTGTCAAGTTCTATCTCAACTGCCATCTCCTCTGTATATCATATGTTGATTCCTACCTCCAGCCCAAAGCAATACTTCCTTATCTAAATCCCCATAATTTGCCTCAGTTTCAGGTTCAAGGCTTTGTATGCTGAGGCTCTATAGAATAATTAGTCACAGTGATTAGCACAATGGCCCAAGGCAAATAAATATAACACTATTAGGCAGAGATTGGGGGAAAAAAATCATAAATGATTTCATACACACTTGATGAAAATTGTATTTTCCTGACATTTTTAGCTATCTACAGTTGAAAAAGAGCAACCGAAAAAATTATTGGTGGTTCTGGGGTAATTTGAACCTAATTCTGAGACACATTATCAGGTTAAATTTCCCATGAGTTTAGTGACAGATTAGCATGAGTCAGAGCTTTAGAATCAATCACTCTTAATTAAAATGACTAATTAGGAAATGCTTTGTAGAAATACTCCTTCACAGTGACCCAGAAAAGGGCACTGTTCAAATGTGGGTATGCCAGCTATTATCTACATTAGAGCTTCCATTGGAAAGGCCAAAATAAAGCTTGCTCATTCATTCATTCATTCATTCATTCATTCATTCATTCATTCTTTCACTCATCATTAGTAACTTTTAGTCATTCTAATGGAATGTGAGGAAAATATGATCCCCAAGAGCAGCATAGTTCAATGAGGACAATAGAGAACTGCCATACTTCTCCTGGCAGCTTTACCACCCCTCTCCCCATGGTGCATCATCCCCAGTCTGCGCCATCTCAGTGTTACTCCAAGGCTCCAATTGATAAACTTTTCAAATAGAATTGTGATGAGTTTACATGCACATCACCCCCACTAATATGTGAATGTGTTGCTTCCTTTTCATGTACGTAGCACAAAGTAGGTTCTGATAAATGATAAATATTTGTGGAATACATAAATGAATTAAGGAAGAATAAAGATACGTGGCTCAAGAAAGCAAACAGACAAAGGGATATTTGAGTAGGTGCAAAAGGCCTAAGGGTGGGATGAGAAGGAGAACATTCTATGAAAGAGAACGGTATCTTTTCAGTGTGTAGCAGTTCATTTATAGTTGGCCTTGAAAATAGGAACAAAACTTTGGGAAGAATACCAAAAGACATGAGTTTTATATCTAGTCCTACCATCAAGTTTCTGGACTATTAGATTAAAATCTCTGGTGTTTCTACTTACAAACTCCTCTAGAATTTGCATGTAACTTATAAAGCTTATGTGTACATAAGCTTTATATACATAAGGGTATTTTGTCAGTAAAATTACTGTTGGAATGAATGAATTTATGATATACTCCAAGTCACATTGTGTCTAAAGAGATTTGGCTGTTGATAAATTGAGGTCTTATGTTTATATACATTGGATGTAATAGTTTATTGGGTTAAAGAAAGTCGTTGGAAGTAGGAATTGTCTGGATGAGTAATTTCTTCCCTTGGCATCTATTATGCACCTGGCTTTAAGTCATAGTTAAAATCAGTTTCTCAAAGAATTGAAATCCACCTGACTGTGAACCAAATCTTCCCAAACTTAAATACACTAGAACACACTAAAAAGGACAAGAAATCTGTTATTTAAAAATGAGGGAACAAGACTTATTTTGAAGGAGTTACTACATTCTTGAAGGAGGAAAATATTGTCATTTAATTAAGTGCTCAGGGATTATTTGTCCCTTGGTGGTTCACTGCTAAATGCTACCACTTAGCTTAAAAAGACACGGCCTCAAAATAATAGTCTCAAACAAAATGGGCAAATCCTTACTGGTATAAAATATTTTGTAAGGAAGTTTTGTTTCACTTTGTGTTTTTTAACTTTTTATTCTGAGATATTTTTAGAATTGTAGAAGAGCTACAAAAATAGTACAGCGATTTCCCTTATTCCCTTCGTCCTGGCTCTCCTTATGTTAACATCTTATAAAACTACTACAGTTATCCAGACGAGCAAGTTAACGTGGCAATGCCATTATTAACTAAACTACACACCTTTTTTATATTCTATCCTGTTCCAGACTCTAATCCAGGATCACACATTGCATTTAGTTTTCATTGTCACCTTATTCTCCTCCAAACATGATAGTTCCTCAGTTGTTCCTTGTCTTTTATGACCTTGATACTTTTGAATATTACTGAATGATTATTCTGTATCATGTCCCTTGTTTAAGTGTCTAATGTTGTCTCATGACTACATTGGGGTTATGCATTATAAGCAAGAGAACCACAGAGTGATGTGGTTTTCTCAGTGTATTGTATCACGGGTACAGGAGGTCAAAATGTCTAGTTACTGGTGATGTTACCTTTTATCCCTGGTTAAAGTGGTGTCTGTCGAAGTTTCTCCACTCTAAAGTTATTATTTTTCCTTTTGTAATGTTTGCGGTTAATAAATATTTAGTGTAGGTGCTTTGAGACTATGCAAATATCCTGTTCCCCTAAAACTCTGTCCCCTAATTTCAACATCTTTCCATGGTTCGTGCTCGCAGCAACTATTACTGTGATGTTCTAATGAGAACTTTCTATTTTCACTATTGCTTCCACATTCTTATTTTTGTTTTCATTGGTGTGGACCCAAGGATATTTATTTTATTTTTAGGATTACAATCCAATACTATCATTATTTATTTTATTGCTAAAACTGCCCCACCTAAACCCATTAAGTGTTTTGATTTTATTTGCTGTTGTTTTAAGTAAAATTTATTCTTTAGAATAGTTTCAGATTTATGAAAATAGTACACGAAGTTCTCATATACCTCCAGTTTCTCCGGTGATTAACATCCTACATTAGTATAATACAATTGTTATAATTAATAGTTTATTCCGATTTCTTTAGTTTTTGCCGAATGTCCCTTTTCTGTTCTAGGATCCCATTCAGTATACCACATTGCATTTATTTGTTGTGTCCCTTAGCTATGATGGTTTGTTTCTCAGACTTTCCTTAATTTTGATGACCTTGATATTTTCTGAGGAGTATTTATCAGGCATTTTGAAGGATACCCTTCTACTGGAATTTTCCTGGTATATTTTTCATAACTAAACTGTCGTTATGAGATTTGGAGAGGGGTAAATTGTCATTTTCATCACATCACATCAAGAGTACATACCAGCAACATGGTTTGTCACTGTTGATGTTAACCTTGAGTACTGTTTCTCCGCTGTAAATCTACTCTTTTTATGCCCTCCCTTTCCTTCACTTTTGGGAAGGAAGTGATTACACAGAGTGCGCACTTAAGGAACGGGTACGTATGCTTGTTCTCCTTGAGGGCAATATTTACATTGGCTATTTGGAATTCTTCTGAGTAGGAATATGTCTATCTTTCCCCATTTATTTACTTATTTAATTTACTCAGGTATTTATTTATGTCGTTATGGAATCATGGATGTTTATTTTACATTTTGGGTTATATAACAATTCTACTTTTTTTATGCTCAAATTATTTTGGCTTTAGCCATTTGGAGCTCAGAAAGAGCTGAAACTAAAAGTTGGCACTCGTGTCCCCTTGACATATTCCCTCCGTGTGATTTGTTTGTTTTTATTTTAGCACTTCCTGACTTTCTGGCACTCTAAGAGGCTCTGTAGTCATCTTCCATATTTCCTGTCCCAGTCCTAGAATCAGTCATTTCCCAGAGGAGTAGTCCTGGGTTCTTTTAGCAGAAACCATGATCTGGATTAGATGTGCTCCTTGCTACTGAGTTGCCATTCATGTCCTTTCATCCAACAGAGCAAGCACATGGAGCTCTATAGGAAGCTCTGTATATGCACGTACCTATAAATATTTCTGCAGGTAGCCATCTGTATCTATTTGAAGTAAACGTAAATTCATATGAATGTCTTGAGCTCTGATTTATTCTTACATGGATTATTTTAGTTTTCTTCAGTTGCTCATCTGCAGTCGCACACTCCTGTAGGGAGAAATCTAGATCCCATCATTGCCCATCCATTTACTGAACCCTTTAATTCCAGAATACATTAGAGTTCTTAATCCAAACCCCCACTGGAGACAACTGTATCAGTGAATGTACAGTGCTAATGTAGAGTACTTTTTGCTTTTAGTTTTGTAGACTTCACTAATTTCTAAAAGTTCTTACATTAGCACCTTTTCCCCCATACCTTTCAGAAATGTGGTTTCATACATTTTTTAATTGAGGTATAATTGATATATAACATTAGGTGTATGACATAATGATTTTATATTTGTGTATGTTGCAAAATAATCACAATAAGTCACATTAATCATAATAAAAATGTTAACATCTAGTTAACATATGTTTTAATACAGCAAGATTCTCTTGTCATAGTTTTTATTCCTTCTTGGATCCCCGAACTACTAAGTTGTTTTTCTTTTAATTTTAATACATTAAGGCTTTCATTTTAGGCAATAAAGTTCTATGGGTTTTGACAAATGCATAATGTCATGTTTGCACCATTGGGCATCATACACAGTTGACTCACTGCCTGAAAAATTCTGTGATTCACCTATTTAACGCTTCATTCCTCTCTCTTCCCCCTGGCAACCATTTTTCTTTATACCATCTCTATAGTTTTGCTTTTCCCAGAATGTCATATAATTGAAATCCTACGGTATGTAGTGATTTTTCCAGACTGGTGTCTTTTATTTAGCAATATACATTTAAGATGTATCCATATCTTTTTGTTGCTTGACATCTCATTTCTTCTCACCACTGAATAATATCCCATTGTATGGGTGTACCATAGTGTTTTATCATTAACCTATTGAAAGGCATTTGGGTTGCTTCCAGTTTGGGTGATTATTAGTAAAATTGCTATAAACATTCATACACAGATGTTTGTGTGGACATAATTTTAAAATTGGTTGGTTAACTACTCAGAGCAGGATTGATGAATTGTCCAGCAAAATTATGTTAGCTTTGTAAGAAACTGCCAAATTGTCTTCCAAAGTGCCTGTACCATTTTGCATTCCAACCAGCAATGGATGAGAGCTCCTGCTGCACTGCACTCTCACCAACCTTATGTCTAGTCAGTTTTTTGGATTTTAGCCTTTCTATTAGGTGTACAACAGGATCTCATTGTTGTTCTAATTTGCAGTTTCTTAATGACAAATGATGTATCTTTTCCAATGCATATTTTCCATATGTTGATTTTCTGTTCAGATCTCATGCCCATTTTTAAGTTGGATTCTGTTTTATTGTTTCATCTTAAGAGTTCTTTGTAGATTTTGGACACAAGGCTTTTATCAGATATGTGTTTTGCAAATATTTTCTCCAAGTCTATGGCTTGTCTTTTTATTCTCTTAACAGTGAGTATCTTTCTCAGGATATAAGTCTTTAATTTTAATGAAGTCCAACTTGTCACTTTTTCTGTATGTTCTGTGCTTCAGGTGTTGTATCTAAAAACTCATTGCCAAACACAAGGTCCCTTAGATTTTCTCCTGTGTTTTCTTCTAAAATTTTATAGTTTTTCAATTTATACTTATGTCTGCAATTCATTGTTATTTCATTTTTGTGAAAGAGTAAGGTCTGTGTCTTGTTTTATATTTTGCATATGGAGATGCAATTATTCCAGCACCATTTGTTGGAAAACTCTTTTCTTCATGTATTGAATTGCTTTTGCTCCTTTGTAAAAGACCAGTTAACTATATTTGTGTGAATTTACTTCTGGGCTCTCTGTTTTGTTCCATTGATCTGTGTGTCTATATTTTCACCAACACTAACTACATTGTCTTGATTACTCTAGCTTTATACTATCTTGATGTCGATTAGTATCAGTCCTCTAACTTTATTCTTTTTCTTCAGCGTCACATTGATTGTTTTGTCTTTTTACTTTCCATATAAACTTTAGAACCACTTTGCTGAGATCTACAAAATAGCTAGATGAGATTTTGATTGAGATTGCATTGAATCTGCAGATTGAGTTTGGAAAAACTGACGTTAAAAATATTAAGCCTTCTAGTTAATGAACACAGACTATCTCTCTATTAAATATTCTTTGATTTCTTTCTTCAGAGTTTTATAGTTTTCTGCATGATTACCTGGTACATATTTTGTTAGGTTTACACCTATTGTTATTTTTGATGTCATTATAAATGGCACTGTGTTTTTAGTTTCAAATTCTATTGTTAGTTGTAGGCATATAGAACAGCAATTGACTTTTGCATATTAATCTTATGTCATGCAACATTGCTATAATTGCTTTTTAGTTTCTGGAATATGTTTTCTGATTCTTTGGGCCTTTCTACATAGACGATTGTGTCAACTGTGAACAAAGACAGTTTTATTTCTTCCTTGCCAATCTGTATACCTTCTACTTCCTTATCTTCCTGCACTAGCTAGGACTTCCAGCACAATGATGAATAGCACTGGTGTTCCCATTACCTTGTTCCCAATCTTAAAGGGAAAGAACTGAGTTCATACCACTTAGCATAATGCTACCTCCAGGTTTTTGTAGATGTTCTTTATCAAGTTGAGGAAGTTCTTCTTTAGTTGCTCTGTGGGTTTTTTTGTTTATTTTAAAATTATAGGTAAAGTGTCATTTCTGAAAATAAACACCTATAGGAAATTACTCAGAAGAAAAGTAGTGGAAAGTTACTCCATTCTTATGAGGAGAAAAAAAAAAAGTTCCAAAAATATATACGTGTCTCTTAAAACCTAGCTCATTGCCCTCTTTCTTCATAAAGCTCATTATGAAGTGATGGGCTGACTGGCTGACAGCTCCTGCAGTTTCGGTTAGATCAGAACTCAATCGCATCCATTAGAGTCAAGTTTGGTCTTTAGCTTTCTGGTAGTCTTATGAAGGAGGCTCTCTTTTAGCCTCTTTATTTTTCCTTGCAAAGTCCAAAACCTTTATACAATATCTCATAGGCCTAATTATATTTCAGCACCATGCTCCTTAAATATACCCTCTCTCCTTTTCTCCTGACACCACAATATAGTAAAATTTGGTATAAAAACCTGATTTTAAAATCTGTTTTAGTAGTAACATGACTGGGGTTATTTATTCTTTTTGATCTTCAGTTTCCTGGAAGATGCTAATTCTCATTTTGCCTTATTCTTTTTTAATCTCTTACTAGTTTTCAATACTGAAATAAAACTTATGTAAAGTATCTGATACATAGTAGGCTTTCAATAAATATTAGTTTCCCCCTCTATTTTAAAGCATTTTAGTCTGCCTAAATTTAATTAACCTGAGTTGTAATGATGGAAAATTTAGACTCTGTGGCAACTTTCTAGTAAGTTATTTTTAAGATATTTAATTTCTTATCACTCATCAAAATAATTCACTCAGATAGATGAGTATCTTTTATAAAAATATATGATGTTTGTTCTTATTAAGTAAGGTCATATTATTGCTCTGAAAACATACAGAAATAACTATAATATACTTTGATAAATATATATTAAAGCAATGAGGTCAGTTTATGGGGCAGAAAACTTTTCATAGAGATTGAAACACAGGAAAACAAAACTGTCCTCTTTGAACTTGAAAATAAACACATTATGTATTAATACATCCATCTGTAAAATAATCTTTAAAAGATTGGCTTTCAGGTCAGTGACACTAAAATGCAATATGAACGAAGGTGTAAACATGGCTAAAAAGAGAATGGGTTGATCAGCTATGGAAATGAGTGACATGAGAATTCAAAAAGGAACTGGCAGAGCTCCTGAAAACTCTGCCCAAGGAGAGGTATTGAACAAAATGATTTCCCCTGTGACTTCCTGTTGTGAAGAAGGATGAATCTGGCTGAGTTGACATGGTGACATTAAACTCATGAATGTCCTCACACCCTGTTCTAATCTCGGTGTCTAATCTCAGTGTCTAATCTCAGTGTCTAGACCACCTTCTAATTATAAACTGGCTCTCCAGGGATTCTGCTTACAGGGATAATGTGATAAATTGGAGAACTGAATTAGGAGTTTCCTTCAAAGGAAAAAAAAATGATTAGGGCATTCAATCTTTATTTATTAGTATTATGAGATGTTTAATATGAATCTGTTCTTCAGAGGTGAAAATGGTCTTAGAATGCCAAGAAACAAGACTTTTAATGTCTTGTTCATTGAGCTAAAGCTTTAATGAATATTTAAGCTAAAGCTAAAATTCATTAAGCTAAAGCTATTCTTTGAGGTCTCTTAGATTATTTCCTGATGAGCAGAACCAGGCAATACTTTACAGACAGGAGGAGTTGATGAACAGTGTGAGACATGTTCAAGGGGTATTGGCGTGACTGGTAAAAGCAGTGTGAGAGTCTAGTTCTACTTAGGTGGGTGGGGAAGTGGAATACTGAGAGAAAATGAGACTGGAAAGGTAGGTTTTGGCCAGAAAATAAATGAACTTGTCTACCAGGCAAAGGATTATAGACAATATGGAGCTTCTGCAAGGCAATTTACGCTGAAGAATGACATGACCAATGTTTTAGTTACCTATTGCTAAGTTACCTATTGCTAGATAACTACAGCATTAAAATGTATTGGCTTTAAACAACAACCATGAACAGTGGAAGGCGAGATTCATTGGGACTATCAAAGTCTATGATTATGACCAGTTATAAACTCTGACCAGATTATAAACTCTGGTTTGCAAAAAAAATCTGGTGGCAGCATGAAGAATGTATTGGATCAGAGCAAGACCTGAGAATGGGAAACCAATTAAAAAGCAGACATGTCATAGGCAGGAATCTGAATAAAAATTCTCATCCTGGACTGGACAACTATAGTCCTCAGACTGTCTAAAGACACGAGGAAAGCAAATATAGAAGCGTATTTTTTTTGACCCATAGTAACCAAGTATCTCTTCTTTCTATTCCTTGGAAGTATATGGAATCAGGGTTTCAAAGAGAACTGGGTAAAATTAAACAATACATTTTACATTTAAAAAAAAAAATATTTACAGAAAAAATTTCTCCAAAATATTATTGGCTTTGCTTGTTGTTTGTTTGTTACTTTGCTTGACCCTTGCCACATTTTCATTCCTCTGCATAGTCTAACCCACTAAGTTGTCCCCCTCGTTCCCACCTGAGCCAAGCAAGTACGCATTGACCTCAAGGCTAAGAATTTCTTTAAAAGTAGACAGGATGTATGAAGATGATCACAGTGGTATTTTCTTCCATACTTTCACAGCCAGTGCTATCTGTGAATCTTTCTTAGTAATCAATCACTAGCCTCATACAAATAAATTTATAGTCCTCTAAAGCTGTATGTAAAAGTCTTGCTAAGTCATATGAGTAAGCAGAAAGTGCTCAGGATTAAACCAATTCAAACCCAGCTCTGCGAATAAGTAGCTTGGTAATTTGTGGCCCATTACCTAGCCTCTCTGGCTAAGTAGTAGCTCGCTTCATCTACAGAATGACTGGGTTGGACTTGGTGATATTTAAAATCTCTTCCAGTTTTCATATTATGTATTTTATAAGCATTGACACTCCTTGCAAACTTAAGTAATATCTTTCCCATATGTTCATTTCATGTATTTTTTGTTCATTTTTCTTCTAAAATGAGGTACTAAATCAACAAAATCCAGGTTTTATAAGCTAATTGAACCAGAAAGCAGAAATGAGGAAGAACTGAAAATCTCATAAGATGCTCCGATTAATGTCAAAGATGCTGTGGTTACTCATTGTCAGAGAAGGTTTTGGGTAAATGCCCAAGGGACCAGTACTTATAGGACTTTGAAACCCTGCTATTGCAAATATTTTTTTCGTAACAGATCTATTTTATTAAAGAATGGTAACACTCTACATCTGTATCACAAATAGTACTTAACAGATGTTACTTGTTTTAGAAGTTTGAAATTTATCTTATTTATATTTACACATACTAGGAAAAATCAATCATCAGAGGTCTTAATATAGGTGTGGTTAGAACCAAGTTTTGACATGGATGAAAAGCAAAGTGTGTGATAAGGATTTATGTATTCATATATTTATCCATTCCTTTATTCATCACAGATTGTTTAAATGTTTACTACGTGCCAGGCAGTGTGCTAATTGCAATGAATAGATAGACAGTTAAGATCTTGCATTCACGGTAACATTTTAAGAGAAGATAGAGCAATTACAAAATAACGTAATAAATATTAGGTTGGTACAAAAGTAATTGCGGTTTAAAAGGTTAAAAAAATTGCAAAAACGGCAATTACTTTTGCACCAACCTAATACAACAGTTATAATGGGATACCCAGAGAGAGAACACCTAAATGGGACCTGGTATGTTAAGAGAGCTGCCCGGAGGAGCTACATCCTAGCTGAGGCAAACTGGAGGGTAATAGAGTATTCTAGGCAGAGAGGAAATCATGCAGAAGTCCATCTCCTTGGAGATGATGCTAGGACACTGGAGAGATTTCAGCCTAAGCTGAGTGTAGAGTACAGCATGGAGAATAATATAGGATTAGGCTGGAGAGGTCAGCATGAAAGACCCTGAAGGATATGGTTAGCCATGATAAGGACACCTAAATTAATTCTGAAGGCAATGGGAAGCCACTGGACATCTTTAGTTGACACGCTTTAGAATGTAGACAATGACTGACATGTAGAATTATAGAAGGAAAATGGGATATTTGATAGCATCACAGGCAACATACTTAGAAAGGAAGGCATATATAAAAGGTTGATGTGGTTTGATACTGTGCTTCCCCGAAAATAAGATTGGGTCTCATACTAATTTTTGCTCCAAAAGACACATTAGGGAATATTTTCAGGGGATGTCTTATTTTTTCATGTACAACAATCTACACTTATTCAAATACAGTCATGTCATCTTCTGGAACATTGTCATAATGTACTAAATGCGTCCGTCTGGCTGATGATCTTAACTGGGGCTTATTTTCAGGATAGGTTTTATTTTCAAGGAAACACTGTATATAGGGTTGTGACAAGTGGCATTCAAGAGAAATGAAAGAATTTGAGTCATACGTGTACATAGGATCAACGGGACTTGGAGATGGATTTGATGTGGAGAGAATTAGAAAGTTATCAGATTCGATGCCCAATTTTCCATGTTAAGCACTTGAATTGGTGGTCATTAGGTGAGTTATGGACCCCAGAAAAAAGAGCAAACTGTGATTGGCAGACAAGAACAGGGATTTGGTTTCAGGAAAGTTAAGTCTGGAGTTTGAGTGACCTCTGAATGGAAATGTCAAGTAGGCAGCCAGATGTGGTAGTTGTTGGACTTAAGAGAGAGGTTTGAACACAAGCAATAAGCTAGTAGGTCACCAACATAAACACAATAATGAGAAGAAAACTAAATGCTTATTTAGAACTTCTGTATCCTAATCACAATTTTAAGTACTTTACTCACAGGAATTCCTTAAATTCTTATAATAACCCTTTGATATAGTGATTATTTTTATTCCCCTTTTATGAATGAGAAAACAAAGTCACAGAGAGGTTAGTAAATGACAGAGCCAGTTTGAATCCAAACGACCTGGCCCCAGGATCCATGCTCTTAACCACCAAGGTAATTGAAGCCATAGGCAGGTTAATAAATGACCCAAGGGAAATATGTAGTGATGATAGAAGCAGTCTTGGAGAGGACCCAGGGCTCTCAAATATCACCAAGATTTCAAAGATTGAAACAAAAAGAAAAAGATATTTTTAAAAAAAAGTGGGGGGAGAGAGGGGAAAATGTTATCTATGTTATCAAAATGCAAAGGGAAAAACATTTTCTAAGTCAATGCTATCAATTCTGTCCAGAAGTCAATGAAGATAGGTCCTAAAATGCACTCACTGGGCTTGAAACATAAGAAGCCCAACTGTGAAGTGTTATACATGCTGCTAAAGGATTCGCCTCTTGTTCTGTGGTCCAGTGATTTTGTTTGTTTGTTTGTTTTGTTTTGGGTTTTTGGGTTTTTTTTTGCATGAGTTTTATGCCTCAGAATCCCCTGGATGCGTTTTAAATATGCAGATGCCTATATTCCCAACCCAGACCCAATAACCTAGAAACTTTTGGAGTGGAAAAGAGCATAGGCACATTTTTAAAACTCTGCAGGATATTTTGATGCCCATCCAAAGTCATAATCACCACATTTAGTCACTGGGAGTCACTGATCCCATGGGGACAGGCAGTGACATTGTTACATCCATGTTTTAGAAAGATTTCTTTGATGTTTGTGCATCAGCATGGGGGAGTAATACACGCCAATATGTTGGATAAACTCTTCAACCTGGACTGAGTGTTGCAGCTACTGTTTAAATTCCTCATGCCTTTTACTGTCTTGAAGAAGATTCTACCTTGTATACCTAGGCCCTGACTCACTGTTGTACTTGCAACATAAAGAAGCTTTTCATGTTGAGTTTGAAATGACTGAGTTTGGCAGTTATAAGTTCAAAAAGGAACTAGCATGTGTGGGACATGGTTGGAAATAAAGGGCTTCCATACACTGGGCTGTTTCGTGAGAAATGTGCTGCTTTTTTCTAGTGTTTAGAAATTATATCTTAATATGTCTATAATTCTAAAAGTATTGGGGGAGGGGTTCTAGTTGGAAGTGTTCGGTTTATTTATTTATTTATCACAAAGAATTACAAAGAATAGAGTGAAAAAGGCATTGTTTTCTTTCCTGTCTGCTGCTTTTCAAAAAGCCTTAATTGAGCACAGCTGTGATATGGCACAGACCTAAAACAGGAAATGAGTGTTTCAGTAATTCTACATTTCCAAAGTACTTCTTAAATGTTGTGGTGAAAATACCAACAATACCTTTTGAGATTAACTGTAAGGGATGGATTTAACTCACTAAACTCGTTCAAAAGATGCCATTTTCAAAAAGATTCTGAAAAAGAACTCTTTTCTCGAAGCTGTCAGGATACAACAAACATAAAAATAAAAAGAGAGAGAAAAGAAGAAGAAAGTGAGTGTACAAAATAGAGGAAAAAGGCTGTTGTTCCAAGCAGGATTTTTCTTCCCTGCATTGGGGCTGCCAAGTACAAGTTCACATTTTTTGATTTAAGAGCTATTTTCTCTAGATCATTTCTTCAGTGGGACTGTGGCCAGTGATGAAGTGCTTGGGCTCTTGGACCAGGTTCTTAAGCACTTTGCAATGATGCAGTTCAGGGAGAGGTTTATTTATTTATATTTTTTAAGACTTACAGTGTCAACAAATTTTAAAGCTAATAGCAGCCCTATGTTACACACACCCTTTCCCACCACCATCCCTAGTTCCTCCCAGGATTTATTTGGATTACTGACAGATAGTTCTGACACAGTGGCCTTGTTGCTGGCTGCATAAGAAAACCCTTGCTTTAGATTATTTGACTGTACAATAGTCCCCCGTTATCCAGTTTCACTTTTTGCAGTGTTAGTTACCCGTGGTCAACCGTGATCCAAAAATATTAAATGGAAAATTCCAAAAATAAACAAATCATAAATTTTAAATTGTGTGCCATTTTGAATAGCATAACGAAATCTGTTCAGTCCTGCCCAGGGAGTGAAACAATCCTTTGTCCAGTACTTCCACACTGTATACACTCCCCACCTACGAGTCACTTAACCTCCTTGGTTATCAGATCACTGTCTTGGTATCTCAGTGCTTCTGTTCAAGTAACCCTTATTTTACTTAATAATGGCCCGAAAGCATAACAGCAATGATGCTGGCAATTCAGATATGCCAAAGAGAAACTGGAAGTGCTTCCTTTAAGTGAAAAGGTGAGTTCAGTACAATAAGATATTTTGAGAGACAGATAGACCATATTGATGAAATTTTATTAAAGTATACTTTAATAATTATTATATTTTATTATTAGTTATTGTAAATGGCTTACTGGGCCTAATTTATAAATTAAACTTCATCATGCGTACGTATGTATGGAAAAAACATAACACATGTGTATGTGTATATATATATATGTACATATATATGTATATATGTGTGTGTGTGTGTATATATACACACACACACACGTATATATTTGGTACTATCCTTGGTTTCAGGCATCCAGTGGGGGTCTTGGAATGTATCCCCCATGGATTGGGGGGAACTATTGTAACATGCTTGGTCACAGATTCTTGGGTTTGGGTGAGCTGCAAAGTGTGCTCAAAATAGTAATATTTGTGTTTTCTATTTTTCAAACAGGCTTCATTGAGAAAACAGAGGAAAATTAGGACCATTTTTATCAGACTTTTTCTTTTTCTTTTTTTTAATTTTATTTTATTAAATTTATTGGGGTGACAATTGTTAGTAAAATTACATAGATTTCAGGTGTACAATTCTGTATTACATCATATCAGACTTTTTCTTAAGAAATTTTAGTTCAGTTTGAAAAGCATTTACTGAGAATATAGAGTCCCAGTACTGAGTTATATGATGATAAAACAAAGATCTACCCACAGTTGGTAATGATTTAGTGTCATAGTCTGCAAACTTTTCTGTATACAATCCATGTATAAATATCATATATATATATTTGCTATATACAGTCTCTGCTCTATGCTTTTTCTTAGTGTTTTAGAATCATTTAAAGTGTAAAAACCATTCTAGGGTCACAATCATACAAAAGCAGATCCTTGGTTTAATGAACAAATAAATAATATACAAAAGATGGTTTCATTAACAAATGGAAAAACAATAGTTTGAGCCAAATGAAATTGCCAATAGTTGACCATATTTTTATGGTAATTTTATATGATCCAACCTACATGTTAAGTCCAATTTACTACAAAAATTCTGGACAGCTGCACACTTGTTATAAATATAAATTCACAGGTCAAGACATCAATGCTACCTGGGAGTCATCAGAAAGACACATTTCTATTCAGATTTTGATAAGCAGCTAGAGGACAGAAGAGAGGGGATACAGAGTATCCAAGTGGGTAAAACAGAGATTGTTATGACACCAAATCCTCCTTAGTGGGGCTGAAGCGCAAGGTGAATATGAAAGATGTACTTGAAAAAAGTTGGGCCAGAGTGCCCGAAACCTTGTCCAACTTGCTAAGAAGTTTAGAGTCTATTATACAAGCAGCAGCAATAGAAGACCCGACAAGAGAAATGTCACAGTTCAACCTATGGTACCTGGGTTCAAATTTGTAAAAGACATTCCTTTCTTAAGTCCCTTTCCTTCCATACATTAGAAAAAAATGTTTCAATATACTGATTTCTTTTAGAACAAAGCACTTTATCATCTGCTGGAAATTTGCCATAATGCAATATAAAAATCTATAATGTCAGACATGTAAATGGTGGTTGTAAGGTGTGGCTTTTTTTTTTGTGTGTGTACAAATTATATATGTGGCAGCCATGTCTCTGGAATCAGTATAAGGTTACTAATAGTGAGGATAAGAGTAACACTGAAATAAGTTAGGAAACTTTTTTAATAATCCAGGGTCCAGGCAGGAAAGGATGAAGTCTTAGGAAGTGGAGGTGATGAACTTTACAAACACAGAAGCTCTGTGAGGTACTGCTAGTAAAGATTGGAAAGATGAGGATTTATATACGACTCCAAGAATTGTATCTGAGACAACTGGATGAAGAATTTTGCCTTTAACTGTGAGAAGAAATGCATGAGAAGTGGCAGGCTTAGGGAGAATTTGGAGATGTTAAGTGTGAAGTGTGAAACATCCAAACAATTGCTCGTCCAATGTCCAGAACTCAAGGGGAGGGCCAATGGCATACATGTAACTGCTGAAAGTAAAAATATAAGGAGATCTGAAAGCAAAGAGAGGCCTGTAGATGAGAAACAGAAATCAGCAGAGAACAAAATATACAAAATTTGAATAAAAACCAGAAGAAAACCAGATGGAAGTGATAGGATAGATTTATTTAGAAAGGAGGAAGAACATACCGGAAGGTGTAAGCATTAAAAATAATATCTACCCTTCTGAAAGTAAGTCCTATGGCCAAGGAGTTAAGAGGTTTGTGGTTACCTTTGTAAGAGCAGTTTGAACCGTGTGGTGAAGATAGAATTTCAGATGGATGCTAAGGAGAGGTGAAAATTGAAAATTAGAAAGCCGTGAGTATCAAATAATTCTTGTCATTATTTTGAAAAGTCTGACTGCAGAGTATGGCAGATAAATAAGAGTCAATGTGGAAAGAAAATGTGTGTGTTTTTGTTTGTTTGTTTTTGGTAAGATCAGAGGGAAATGACAATAAAAGAAGATTGAATATAAATAGTTACATACATGCATAATACAGAAAGACATGTTAAAAGCAATAAATACTGAATTAATTTTCAAAGTTTAAAAATCACCACAAGAATGTGTGAGGGTACATAGCAGTACATGACCAATTGCCAAATGAGCAGCCTGAACAAGAAGTGTTACGGATTTAGGTATTATTAGCACTTGCCTCAGTTTCTGCATCTGAGTATCTCTTGCTATGTTACCAGGATGTAGGGATTTGGAAAGTTAGAGGAAAGGAGGATGAGATCACATTTTCCGTAGGGCTTGGTTAAACTGAGGGCCTGATGTAATTTGATCTTTCTAAGCTACCTCCATAAGAGAGGAAAAATACCTCTGCTTCTTTTCAATTAGCTTACCGTGGGTCTGAGGATTAATGACAAACCTGGAAAAAATATCACTTATCCTAAGTGTAAAAGCTCTTTCTCCACAAGTGAATTCTGGAAATCAGTGTATTCTTCTTTCCTTCCCTCCCTCCGTCCCTCCCTTCCCCTAGTCCCTCCACTAACATTGCAGTCATCAGGAACAGTTTGGTATGTTTAGATTTCTCCAAGGCAGTGGATTTGTTTTGAGGACAGTTGTGTAAGCACATTTCTCTCCGTAATTAAATGGAACCCGCATTCCTTCTGACACCCAAGAATACAAGCTTTCTTTTTCTGAGGTAGATCAATAAGAATAATCTTGTGCATTGAGTGTCAGTCCTGGCTACTCCTCATTTGTGCACAGACAACAATCTCCCTCTGAATCTCAAAGTGGACAACTCTATACATTATTCCCAGCAAACAGATAGATCCCGAATCATTTAGCATTCACCTGGGCTCTGATTAGACACCATGATACATTCAGGAGGAATACAACACAGACCAGATAGCATATATCATCACAGGCCTATCAAGTACACCCTCAGAACTAAATGATGTAGTCTCTGAATCTTACTAGTCCACTGAAATGCTCTTTGCCCTTCCCTGCTGGAAAAGAGCACAGCAGGAATGTACACAAGTTAAGGTATCCAGGGTGGAAATTTCTACGATTTAATCAGACAGGTGGCGTGGGAGAAGTTCAAGTGGTGAAGCAATTTTGGTGAAGCAATAGGAAGGATTGAAACTGCAGCTTGAAATTTCCAAAATCTACCTATCTGACTGAAGCTTGGTACTGAAGTTCACTAGGGTTTGAATGATCTGATCTCAAGGTCATCAACAAGGGAACTAGGAAATTCATTATTTCATAATTATGGCATGATCTCCAAAAAGCCTTGAACATAAAAGGCAAGTAGTATTAAGAATTAAACGGCAACCTGTTCAAGGTGTTTGAGAGAACAAAAATGGACTTGTAGTTCAGCCAATACAGTGTTTTTGTCTTAGAAATTCTTAAAACTACAAATTTCTCACAAAGGTAAATATTTTGCAAATTTCTTAATCCAGTAAATCGGGTGTATCTGACATTGTGAGAAAGTACCTGCACCTCTGTCTGCTTAGAAAGGATTTGAGAGTTTGGAAGAGTTGTTGACACTGTTGAGAGAAGGTTTGTGAAATCTGTATTGAGATAACACTCCTGCTCTTTTAATCAATCAATCAGTTAATAAATTAATTAATTAAACCTATTGCAATTATTTCTCTCTTTTAGAAACAGATTAACAACAGCATTTTTTAAAACTTGCAGTAGGCTTAGATGGTCCCAATAATAAGCCTTCCTTCTACATCTGGTTCCTACTTTACCTAAAACTCTTCCAACCCTGAGGGGGTCTGTGGATGTATGCAAAAGCTAATGGTTTTTTCGCTTTAGCAATTTCAGATTTTTAAGAGCAACTCTTGTTTAGGGCTTCCCCCAGGCTTCCTCAAGCCCCTCCTTCTTTCTGTCTTGGCCTCAATTAAACTGTTTGCTCAGTTGTAAGAAGTTCAAAGGAAGGAGAAATGAACTCTCTTTGGGTTGCATGACATCAGATCTGGAACAAAGTTTGGCAAGGGCAGAATTTGAAAATGGTCTATTAAGCTGAGTGCCAAGCTGATGTTTGGATTTCATTTCCTATCATGTTAAATGATTAGAGTTCGTTATTTCACTGAAATAAAAGGGACAGAGCTGAGCAAATTGTTTTACACACACCAATGAAGAGGTAAGTGGCCTTGCTTTGCGGATAGGATGGAGCTGATTCAGTTAAGACCCCAACTCAAAACCTGTGTGATTCAATTGTTACGAAGATGGCAGCAAAACAAGGAAGAAAAACAATAATGTATCCAGAATTGTGAGTTTTGACCTGCCAGATTTTACTAATGGGTTTTGAGGGACAGCAATGCATACAAAGTCAAAACTTTACTGTTGAAAGTGGCTTAGATGATTGAAGTGCCTGTTCTCTGAAAAGAACTTTCAAAATATTATTATTTAGAATCAAAGTGAGAGAAAGGTTTTAAATAATGGAACTGCAGCAAATATGCAATCATGGCAATGAACATTGATATCCCCCAACTGACTTAAATTTGATTGTGCCGAGTGAGTAATGCTCATGAATTAATGTAAATTATTTATAGAAATTCTCATGCCTCTCCTTCAGCTGCCCTTTGTCAAAGAAGAATGGATCCCCATAGAACTCTACCCTGAGCTTTCTGTCAGGAACCTTTTAAACTACTCATGCAATAATGCTTATGCATCTCCTAATAGAGCAATTGGAGCCTCAAAATGTGCCATGGCGATTAAATGCCATGCATGCATCTCTTCCTCTGATAGGCATTCCTTCTGACTTACTCATGCCTTGATTGGCATTTACCCTGCAAGGTAGGAAGTGCAGCACTTGGGGTGGGAGGGGTATGTTTCCAACTGGTTATAACTGGACTTAATTTCTTTTTCACTCTCTCTCTCTTCCTCAACATTAAGAGATTTATGTAAGGGGAGTGGCCAGTTAGCTCAGTTGGTTAAAGCGTGGTGCTGGTAGTACCAAGGTTGCCGGTTCAATCCCTGCATAGACCACCCCCCTAAAAAAGAGCTGTGCCCTCCCCCCTAAAAAAAGAAGAGTTTTATGTAAGAGGTTGACATCATGATCAATTGATTTTCTAAATGTAGCTCCATCGTTGATGTTTTAAGCAAACTGTGAAGCTCTTTTTAATCTTTTTATTACTTATTATTGGCATCAACTAGATGATGCCACTATTTGATATGATATGGAGGAGTTTATGCATTGACACTTTAAAGAAAACAAATTAAGGAAAACAAAGATATACATTTTGAAATTACTCATCAGTCTTTTAAATGTAAATATTCATATAACAAATGATGAAAAGAATTTGCAAAATTTACTTTAAAAATATCCATATTGCAAAATCCACACAGAACAAGTACAAAAAGAGCAACAAAAGTTTTTAAAATTCCAAATATAATAATAAAGTGAAATTTTGATCTATTATTTCAGTAATTCCTATTCTAGTGGCAAGTAAATTCTTCTTTTTTCAAAGCTCTTGTCCCATTTCTCAGGACTTAAGTTGTTAAGCTCAGCTTTAATTAGCCATATTTTAAAAAAAAAATTATTTTCCTGGTGAATTGTTCCAAGAAACATAACTGGCTCATACACATTTACTTGGTCAGAGTATTGTCTTAGGCCAGGTCACTTAGCTTGTGTGTTCCCTGTTTAAAAGTCTCAATACATCCTGAGACAACCTTATCTTTGAGGTTATTCTACCTTTTAAAGTGGAAGTTAATAAATGCATTACCTGTTCCAGATATTTCTCACTGCTTCCTGGTTGACTTTCTCTGAGTCAAAGAGTCAAATTAACTATAATACACATTCCTTTGTATTCACAGCATTGTACACTATGAGCATAGGTTTAAGGAAGTGAGAGTCAAATGGAATAAACATGCTGAGAAATATTCTCTCTCTCTCTCTCTCTCTCTCTCTCTCTCTCTCTCTCTCTCTCTCTCTTTCTCCCTCTCTCTCCAACTTCTACTGATGATAGAAATAATAAATTCAAAACAAGAAAGATATTGGAAGCAAGCAGGCAGCATGAATAACGTTATTTACTTCACATTTACTAGAGATTAAAAAGTGAGGATAACAAACGAGGTGTTAAATGCACTGCTATATTGCATATATAATATACAACTGTGTGTACATAGAGTTTGAGAAATATTTTTAGTATGGTAGAAAGAAATTGGATAGACCTTTGAGTCAGAAAACAAATGTTAAAATCTCAGTTGTAGTATAAAGTAGCTTCACAACCTTGGAAGACACTTTGTTCCTCCGACGTTAGGTGTCTTCATATCCAAAAAGGAGATAGAAATTACCTGTTCCACAGAGTTACTAGAAACATTGTGTGATTGTAACATAAAGAGAACATGGTATGTAATAAATTCTCAATGAAGCTACTCAATTAAAAGTTCAGAAATACATTGCCAAAACATTTGCTGAAAAATGCCTTCAAATGATGAAATGTATAGTAAAATCCTAATTTTTATGATAAATTTTTATCAATTATTAATAGTCTTCTTTCCCTGGGACCTCAGTTTGTTCTTGACACCAATAATGGACAAGTGAGAGGAATTAAAAAAGAGATAGTTTGGATGAAGAGTTAGATACACTTAAAAAAAATTATCTAGTAATACTGTGTCATTATTTCAAGTAATATTTTTTAAAAACCCGTGTATTATTTTATTTGCTTCTCATACCAGTTCCAAGAGTGTATGATTACTCCTTTATAAATGAAAAAAGAAAGAAGCTTTACGACAACTCAGTTTTAAGAAAAGCTTTGTTTCTGTTCAATATCTGATTCCTCCCCCTCTCCTCTCTCTTTCTTTCTTCCTTCCTCTCTTTTTTCTCTCCCCCCTCCCTCCCCTTGTCTTTCTTTCTTTCTTCTCTTTCTTTCTTTCTTTTCTTTCTATCTTTCTTTTCTTTCTTCCCTTCCTTCCTCCCTCCCTTCCTTCCTTCCTTCCTTCCTTCCTTCCTTCCTTCCTTCCTTCCTTCCTTCCTTCCTATTTATTTAAATATTTATTATAATGAGAATAATTGAACTAATTGGGATTTTTTTTTCCTCTTAGAGTTAATTTTAAAAATACATAGTGATCACCTAAAGATCAACAAAACCTGGATGACTGGATTCAGATTGAAACTGACACTATTGATAACTGCCCTCCAAAATGGGACCGATTTTTGCTGTAGCCTAAGGATGTAATTGACTCACTGTGATGATTTGGGGCACATACTTGTAGGAAGGTAAGTAAGACATTCATGTCTGGAGATTTTGTTTTTGCAGCAATAGGTTCAGAAGATTTTCATGTCTTCTTCACAACATAGGCATATGAGATTAAATATTTACCAAAAGATGCTTATCACATTTTAAAAACTATTATTCTTTGTGAGGTATGCTGGTTTTACTGCATATATATATATATATATATATATATATACCCTGTTGCCCCCAAAATAAGACCTAGCCAGATAATCAGCTCTACTGTGTCTTTTGAAGCAAAAAATTAATATAAGACCTGGTATTATATTTATGATATATGATATGATATGATTATAAAGACCCGGTCTTATATTATAGTAAAATAAGACTGGGTCTTACATTAATTTTTGCTCCAAAAGACGCGTTAGAGCTGATTGTCCGGCTAGGTCTTATTTTCAGGGAAACATGGTATGAGTTTTGAGTTCCTGTCTAAATAACTGAAAATGTGTCAATTCATTCCCTCACTTCCTTGCAAATAGAACTGGATTGAGGAATGCAAAGTAAAACATGTTGAAAAGACAGTTCCCACATTTCTCACCATCTCTCCAGGTATGTTAGTGAGTTTAAATACCTGAAATCTCTAGTCTCTAGAACTCTATTCGTTATCAGTCCACATGGAGCACTCCTCTGTTTCCAGGTTGGAGGAGTCATTAAGTCCTCCCTAAGCACCTCCCTGGCGGTGTCTCTTTCTTCTCAGAGCAGCTGGACAGCCAGCTCCTAAGTGTATCTACCTGCTGATGGCTTTGTGAGAGGCCTTCCTAGGCTGACGTAGGAATCCTCTGCCGCCATGTACAAAAGAAAGGGTGGGGTAGGGAATTACCTTTAAAGATTCCCAAATGCTAATGCAAAGGAATAGAGGAGAGGAAGGAGGTTTATATTTAAATTAACATTAATATATGTAAACCTGGACAGCTGCTGTGACCCAGCTACTCTTGAGCCATCTTCAAGGTAAGGCATGAAATGGTGCAACACCTAATTTCTGGGGGACGATATTTAAAACCAGTGTATAGGTATTTCAGGGTCACATGTCCCTTAATGCTTATCTCATCTGAATTTGAAAAAAGAATGAATTGACATAATTTCTCCTTGCCTAGTGTTTTTTTATTGGGCTGTGGTTTCTTAATTATAATAATTACAGCTAATCAACTTTACATAATTGAGAGGTTCAATATTTTTTAGAGGGACAGAAAGATGTTATGTAGAATACCAACAGGAAAAAAAAAGCAAGAAAGTATCAGGACAGCAAAGGCACAGCTGCAACACTGGTGGGGGAAAGTCACAAGAAACTAGGTTTGATTCCTACCTTGCTACTTACTCTCTAGCTCTGAGCACTGGAGTAAGTCATTTAACCTTCTAGATCAGTGCTGTCCAATTAGTTAAAATTCAAGCAACAACTATAAGCCACATAATATATTTTTGGATTTTCTTTTCTAATACCCACATTAAAAAATTAAAAGAAATAAGTGGTTATTTTTAAACATATATTTTACTTATGTTGACATGTAATCAATTTAAAAATGATTATTTTACATTATTTTTTCACACTAGAGCTGCAAAAGTCAGTATATATTTTATACTTACAACATATTTCCATTCAGACTAGCCACATTTCAAGGGCTCAATAGCCCTTGAAACGGCTGGCGGTTTTCACATGGAAAGAAAAATGGAAAACTGTAATACCTCCCTCAAAAATTTTCTGTTAAGACTTAAATGAGATAGTGTATATCAAAGCACCTAATATGATGAAGGCTTGATATCATACCTCTTTGTATTTAGACTTGTAATATACTAAGTATGAAGGCCAAGAGGACGGAGATGTCTTTGTAGTGGGGCAAATCTGTAATTAGAAAATGGCATTTGTTAAACTTGCCAGTTTATAAAAACTGACATCTATCATTGGTTGTCCTGACTTCTGTTAGCAGCCCCTGGGTTTTTCTTTTAGGAAAATTAATGGTAGGATTCTTAACCGAGGTACCTGACTTTCTCTGAACATGCGCTTTGTGATCCAAGCTAGCCCAATCTGACCACCAATTCACAGCTGGAGTTTGAATTTGGGAAAGAAAGCTCCAAGAAGGAACATAGTTGGAAGGGTCTCCTCCTAATGGAACATTCCAGAAGAGGTTCTCCATTTACTCCCACTGCCCATTTCTCTGAACCATCACTGGATGCTACACTTTCTGAGGCCTGGCTACTCAGCTTTGTTTTCTGATTCTACAAGATTCCCTATAAATTCACATAAATTGCCCTTCTTTGATTAATACAGACAGAATCAGTTTCTGTCAAACACCCTACCTCGGCTAGGTGAAAAAACTGGACTTCTAATCCCCACAAATTCTTCTGCTTTGAACATACCACCAGTCCTAATATCTACTTGAACACTTCAGGCAAGTTTTCCATTTAAATGTGAGATAAACAGTCACTCAGATTTTGTTTAATAGAATTCTGCTGGCAGGTTTTCTGATCTTCTAGGCTACAGTATCCAATATGGTAGCCACTAGTTAGCCACCTGTGGCTATTTAAATTAATTACAATTCAGTTTCTTATTCACACTAGCCATATTTCAAGAGCTCAATGCGGCAAGTTACTAGTGGGTACTGTAATGGACAACAAAGAGATAGAAGACCATTTGCATCATCTCAGAAAATTCTATTGGACAGCACTAGTCTAAGGACTTTCCAGAACACTTGTTCAACAAATCCATTAAAAGCTGAGCTACTTCCTGTTGAAGGTTACTGAATAAAGAGTAAATGAAGTGTGCTGTAAGAAAAAGAATTATCCTTTTAAAAATGGACATTAAATGTGTCTTAAACAAGAATAAAACAGTGAAAGAAAAGAATTATGTGAAGGATAATTATAATGCTTTGAGAAAAGAATGCACGTGGCAATTAAGAGACCTTCAATATCTTAATTTTTCCTTTGGGGATTAGGAGATCCTTTTCCAAAGTCTTCCTCCGTGTAGGACATTGAAGTGTTAATTTATGGAGTATTAGTTTCCTAAGTAACTTTAGTGACTCTCCAGTCATTGTTGCTCATTTTTGAGCTGCAAGGATTGTCTGGAGCGCTTATGTCACTTTCTGGGTCACACAGCACTATTACATGCAGAATTCCATGTAGAAGTGATACACATCTCCTATAGCCCCAATCTAAACAGCTGTTCTCTGTTGGACAAGGTATTCAGAACATCTATCTAAGAATCATTTCTGGAGCATTATCTTAAATAAACCTATTCAAATCAGGGCCTTCCTGAACTCAGTGTTCCCTGCCTAGTATGAAACAGGCAATCGTGTAACTTTCACATGTCAGTGCTAAAGCTGGATGTATCTGGGCTTCTCTACGAGCAAGGAAAGAGGAAGATAGCCCCCTGGAATCAAATAGCGAAGCCTGACCCTGCACTGTCTAAATCTCATCCTCTGAAATTTGCAAGTCCCTATCTACTTTCCTAAGCAACTGGGGAAATTACATCATGTTTTTGCAGGGGCATTTTGTTTAGGTTAAGTGTCTTCAGAGCTAAAATAATGCGGTGAGTAAGAAGAAAGATAGATCTATATCTATCTATATCTATAGCTATATCTACATATCTATATATCTATATCTATATCATCTATATTAGGTTGGTACAAAAGTAATTATGGTTTTTGCAATTTTTTTAACCTTTCAAACCGCAATTACTTTTGCACCAACATATATATAGCTATAGATATAGAGATAGAGATTGAAATACAGATACAGATATAAATATAGATATAGATAGATATAGATATATAGATATAATTCTTTGTGACGTATATTGCAAACTAGAACCAGAAAAAGCATTTGTTATTATTACATGAAAGGTTGTACGAGGTCAGACAATTACGTTTGGGAACTCATCCTAGAAAAAGTGCTACATACCTCATTGCTGAATATCACTATGGCCACCTTCGAAGTACTCCCCTTGGGAAGCTATGCACCGATGCCAGCACCTAGTCTACCCTTCAAAGCAATTTTGGAACTTTTTATGGAATGGACATCAGAACTGTCATCATATTACCCTTGATGTCCTGAATGTCATCAAAATGTCTTCCTTTCAATATTTCCCTTATCTTCAGGTAAAGAAAGAAGTCATTGGGGGCCAGATCAGGTGAGTAGGGTGGGTGTTCCAATGCAGTTATTTGTTTACTGGCTAAAAGCCCCCTCACAGACAGTGCCCTGTGAGCGGGTGCACTGTCGTGATGCAAGAGCCATGAATTGTTGGCGAAAATTTCAGGTCGGCTAATTTCTTCACACAGCCTTTTCAGCACTTCCAAATAGTAAACTTGGTTAACTGTTTTCCCAGTTGGCCCAAATTCATAATGAATAATCCCTCTGATATCAAAAAAAGGTAAGCAACATCGTTGCCACAAGTTTGCGAACTTAACTGTCATAACTTGTATGTGAGGAAGAGCAAAACTGTCAAGCATATAAACCTGTATTAAATTAGGTCAGTTTCCAAGAGTCCTATTCCTAC